>NC_053028.1:688072529-688305296 GCF_003073215.2 Triticum urartu
ACCCAAGCACCGGTCCACCCACATATCAAATTATCAAAGTACCGAACGCGAATCATATGAACGTGATGAAAACTAGCTTGACGATAATTCCCATGTGTCCTCGGGAGCGCTTTCCTATATATAAGAGTTTGTCCAGGCTTGTCCTTTGTTACAAAAAGGATTGGGCCATCTTGCTGCACCTTATTTACTTTTATTACTTGTTACCCGTTACAAATTACCTTATCACAAAACTATCTGTTACCGATAATTTCAGTGCTTGCAGAAAATACCTTGCTGAAAACAGCTTAGAATTTCCTTCTGCTCCTCGTTGGGTTCGACACTCTTACTTATCGAAAAGGCTATGGTAGATCCCCTACACTTTTGGGTCATCAAGACTCTTTTCTAGCGTCCTTGCGGGGAGTGAAGTGCCTTTGGTAGGTGGAATTTGGTAATGAAAAATTTATATAGTGTGCTGAAATTTACTGTCACTTGTTACTATGGAACATAATCCTTTGAGGGGCTTGTTCGGGGTATCTTCACCCCGACCAGTAGAGCAAAGAGTTCCTCCTCAGCCTACTGAACCTACTGAAAATGTTTATCTTGAAATTCCTTCGGGTATGATAGAGAAACTGTCAGCTAATCCTTTCACAAGTGATGGAACATTACATCCCGATTTGCACCTAATCTATGTGGATGAAGTTTGTGGATTATTTAAGCTTGCAGGTATGCCCGAGGATGTTATCAAGAAGAAGGTCTTCCCTTTATCTTTGAAGGGAGAGGCATTGACATGGTTTAGGCTATGTGATGATATGAGATCATGGAACTACAACCGATTGAAATTGGAATTTCATCAGAAGTTTTATCCTATGCATCTTGTTCATCATGATCGTAATTATATATATAATTTTTGGCCTCGCGAAGGAGAAAGCATCGCTCAAACTTGGGGGAGGCTTAATTCAATGTTATATTCATGCCCAAATCATGATCTCTCAAAAGAAATGATTATTCAAAAAAATTATGCTCGGCTTTCTCTCAGTAATCGCTCCATGTTCAATACTTCTTGTACTGGATCTTCTATGATGAAGACTATTGAATTCAAATGGTATTTATTGGAAAGAATTAAACGCAACTCTGAAGATTGGGACCTCGACGAAGGTAAGGAGTCAGGTATAACACCTAAGTTTGATTGTGTTAAATCTTTTATGGATACCAATGCTTTCCGTGAATTTAGCACTAAATATGGACTTGACTCTGAGATAGTAGATTCTTTCTGTGAATCCTTTGCTATTCATGTTGATCTTCCTAAGGAGAAGTGGTTTAAATATAATCCTCCCATTGAAGCAAAAGTAGTTGCACCTATTAAAGTTGAAGAAAAGACTATCACTTATAATGATCCTGTTGTTCCTACTGCTTATATTAAGAAACCACCTTTCCCTGTTAGAATAAAGGATCATGCTAAAGCTTCAACTGTGGTTCGTAAGAGTAATACTAGAACACCTACTCCCTCTGACCAAATTAAAGTTGAACCTAGTCTTTCTATGGTTAAAGATCTCTCGGCCGATAATATTGATGAGCATGTTATTTATTTTTGTGATGAAGTTGCTAGAATTGCTAGACCCGATGCTAAAAATAAACATAGACATGTTGTAGGCATGCCTGTTCTTCCTGTTAAAATAGGAGATCATTGCTATCATGGCTTATGTGATATGGGTGCTAGTGCAAGTGCAATACCCCATTCCTTATATAAAGAAATTATGCATGATATTGCACCTGCTGAGTTAGAAGAAATTGATGTTACAATTAAGTTTGACAATAGAGACACTATTTCACCAGTTGGGATTGTTAGAGATGTTGAAGTTTTGTGTGGGAAAGTTAAATATCATGCTGATTTTCTTGTTCTTGGTTCCCCAAAAGATGAATTTTGTCCCATTATATTTGGTAGAACCTTCTTGAATACTGTTAATGCTAAGATAGACTGCAATAAGGACATTGTTTCTGTTGGTTTAGGGGATATGTATCATGAATTAAATTTTGCTAAATTTCATCGACAACCCCATGATAAAGAATTGCCTAATAAAGATGAAATTATTGGTCTTGCTTCTATTGTCGTGGCTCCTAGTGATCCTTTAGAAAAATATTTGCTAGACCATGAAAATGATATGTTTATGAATGAAAGAAGGGAAATAGATGAAGTATTCTTTAAATAGGCACTACTAGGGAAAACCCTAGTAGTAGCGCGGGTTTAATGCCCACTAGTAGCGCGGGCTGCGGCGCTACTAATAAGGCGCTACAGCTATTGCTTAGCAGTAGCGCGCGCGACACACGCTACTCCTAAGACACATAGCGGCAGCGCTTGTTCTCTCCTGCGCTGCTGCTAATCTAGGTTGTTGTAGCGTGTTTACTATCCATCGCTACTAGTATTCTTGTTTTTGATTTTTTTATTTTTGGTGTATTTATACGCTGTTATACAAATTTTGGTACAATACCAATTATGAGGTTTATATCATTATGTCCATAACAGTGTGTCAAATGAAGGTGGATTAGGTTCAAGTGGAGGCAATATGTGGTGCATGTCAAAAGTATACTACTAATCCAAACTTGATCTAGTTTGGATTAGTAGTACTTTCGATGTGCACCACATGTTGCCTCCACTTGAATCTAATCCGCCAGCACGAGCTATTTAATCATCATCATAGTCATTACCACCAACAGTATTTATTTAATCACCAAAGTCATAGTATAGCACATCATCACCCGATCAAACTCATTCTAGCTAGCTAATCACCACCAACACTAGATGCGGTAGCTATCTAATCACCACCAACACTAGCTAATGATAATCATCATAGTCATTACCACCAACACTAGCAATTTAATCATCATAGTCTTAGTGTAGCACATCATCATCTTCAAACTCATTTCTAGCTAGCTATCACTCCTGCTGCTCTCTCTCAGGTAAAATAACATAAAACATGTTTAGCTCTCCTCCTTCATCAAGTTGGAGCATGCTGATGAACCTGTCTCCTAATCGTGGGCTGCGCTTCTGATTGATGCCCCTAGTACTTCTCTGTTCTCCTCCATCACAAATTTGGTCCAGTCTTTCACTATTAAGCATTGCTCGCTATTAGAAATCATGAATGCACTAAAGTGCATTGTAGGATATCTTGGCCGTAAGCTAACAATACTCATGGTACCTTTAGTCTCGATCCCATGAGGCACAACATTCATCGGGAGTCCCTGTTGAAGAACATCGTATAGTAACATACTTAGCAATGAAGTTTAGCTTAAAAATAATGTATGCAAAAGATGCACTGAGGACAAATAGTAAAAATCTTACCATCTTAGATGTGACCGTAGTTCATTACGAACACTATTGGTCGCACGTTTTCAGTACTAACATTTCTATGTGCAGAAAGAAAATTTTTCTTGACAGTATCAAGATCCTCAAGCCATGAAACATAATAACTTAGCTCCTCGCAGTTTAGTTCAGCCCCGGGACAGTAGTAGGTCATGTCTACCAAGCGCTGGACATGTTTGCTTGAACGGAAATAAGCTGACAATAGAAATTAGTTGTCAACTATTTTTGAATAAACAATATCAAAGACATAAATATGGTTGAGAAACTCACATAATGGTATAACTGGAGGCGTCTGCACATCGACCCAGATGTCGATATTACCTTTAATATCATCTTCTGGACAAATATCAAAGGTGATAACATATCAGCCTCAAATGCATAAGTCTTGCATAGTGCTCGCCAAGTTTTGCATCCAAAATACGTGTAGTCGTCTGCGTTGTATAATTTTGCGTGGAAAATACAACCATGCTCGGTCTTCAAGTAAACTTTCTTTACCTCCATAGTACGACTGGAACCTATCTTATCCAAGACAAAAACTCTTGCATGGTGATACGTCTCCAACGTATCAATAATTTTTTATTGCTCCATGCTATATTATCTACTGTTTTGGACATTATTGGGCTTTATTATCCACTTTTATATTATTTTTGGGACTAACCTATTAACCGGAGGACCAGCCCAGAATTACTGTTTTTTTTGCCTATTTTAGGGTTTTGAAGAAAAGGAATATCAAACGGAATGAAACCTTTGGGAACGTGATTTTCTCACCGAACATGATCCAGGAGACTTGGACCCTACATCAAGAAACAAAGGAGGAGGCCACGAGGTAGGGCGGCGCGCCTACCCCCCCTCCCCCAAGCGCGCGCTCCACCCTCGTGGGCCCCCTGTTGCTCCACCGACGTACTCCTTCCTCCTATATATACCTACGTACCCCCAAACGATCAGATACGGAGCCAAAACCCTAATTCCACCGCCGCAACTTTCTGTATCCACGAGATCCCATCTTGGGGCCTGTTCCGGAGCTCCGCCGGAGGGGGTATCCATCACGGAGGGCTTCTACATCATCACCATAGCCCCTCCGATGAAGTGTGAGTAGTTCACCTCAGACCTACGGGTCCATAGTTATTAGCTAGATGGCTTCTTCTCTCTTTTTGGATCTCAATACAATGTTCTCCCCCTCTCTTGTGGAGAACTATTCGATGTAATCTTCTTTTTGCGGTGTGTTTGTTGAGACCGATGAATTGTGGGTTTATGATCAAGTCTATGTATGAACAATATTTGAATCTTCTCTGAATTCTTTTATGTATGATTGGTTATGTTTGCAAGTCTCTTTGAATTATCAGTTTGGTTTGGCCTACTAGATTGATCTTTCTTGCAATGGGAGAAGTGCTTAGCTTTGGGTTCAATCTTGCGGTGTCCTTTCCCAGTGACAATAGGGGCAGCAAGGCACGTATTGTATTGTTGCCATCGAGGATAACAAGATGGGGTTTTCATCATATTGCGTGAGTTTATCCCTCTACATCATGTCATCTTGCTTAAGGCGTTACTCTGTTTTCATGAACTTAATACTCTAGATGCATGCTGGATAGCGGTCGATGAGTGGAGTAATAGTAGTAGATGCAGGCAGGAGTCGGTCTACTTGTCTCGGACGTGATGCCTATATACATGATCATACCTAGATATTCTCACAACTATGCTCAATTCTATCAATTGCTCAACAGTAATTTGTTCACCCACCGTAAAATACTTATGCTATTGAGAGAAGCCACTAGTGAAACCTATGGCCCCCGGGTCTATCCTCATCATATTAATCTTCCAATACTTAGTTATTTCCTTTGCTTTTTTACTTTGCTTTTATTTTACTTTGCATCTTTATCATAAAAATACCAAAAATATTATCTTAGCATATCTATCAGATCTCACTCTCGTAAGTGGTCGTGTAGGGATTGAAAACCCCTTATCGCGTTGGTTGCGAGGATTTATTTGTTTTGTGTAGGTACGAGGGACTCACGTGTAGCCTCCTACTGGATTGATACTTGGTTCTCAAAAACTGAGGGAAAATACTTACGGTACTTTACTACGTCATCCCTTCCTCTTCGGGGAAAACCAACGCAGTGCTCAAGAGGTAGCAAGAAGGATTTCTGGCGCCGTTACCGGGGAGTCTACGCAAAAGTCAATATACCAAGTACCCATCACAATCCTTATCTCCCGCATTACATTATTTGCCATTTGCCTCTCGTTTTCCTCTCCCCACTTCACGCTTGCCGTTTTATTCGCCCTCTCTCTCTATCTTCCCTCTCTTTCTCTATTTGCCTCTTTTTTGCCCGCTTGCTTTTTGTTTGCTTGTGTGTTAGATTGCCTTCTTGACTCGATAGCTCTACCCTGATTTGGAGATCTTCACCTTAAAAGGTTAGAAGAAATTGAAAACAACGTTAGGAGTTTTATGGTCTTGCAATTCGAGCATAATAGTTTCTTTAGAAATGAGCTTAAGGAACAAAAAGGTTTTATGAGTTTTATGAATAAAGAGCTCGACGATATGTCTAAAGAATTTGATGGTTTAAGAACCCAAATTCCTCATCTTGAGAAATTGACTCCTGAAATTTCGGATAAGCAGGCTACCTTAGTTAATAGGATGGCCGCTAAACCGGATCCCTATGAAAATAAAGATGAAGATCTAAAAGTTATTGATGTTTCCCCTATTAAATATTTGTTTTGCAATATGAATCTTAATAATGATGGGACTGAATATGATCCACCTTTACCTAGAAGGCGTTCCAAGAATTCGGAGTTTTTAGATCTTGATGGTAAAATTGATGAAAGTGGGATTTCAAGGAATTTAATTATGAAAATTGCTCTTTGATTGATTGTATTTCCTTGTTGCAATCTGTGCTAAATTCTCCTCACGCTTATAGTCAAAACAAAGCGTTCACTAAACATATCGTTGATGCCTTGATGCAATCTTATGAAGAAAAACTTGAATTGGAAGTTTCTATCCCTAGAAAACTTTATGATGAGTGGTAACCAACTATTAAAATTAAGACTAAAGATCATGAGTTCTATGCTTTATGTGATTTGGGTGCTAGTGTTTCCATGATTCCAAAGACTTTGTGCAATTTGTTAGGTTTCCGTGATTTTGATGATTGCTCTCTAAACTTGCATCTTGCGGATTCCACTATTAAGAAACCTATGGGAAGAATTTATGATGTTCTTATTGTTGCAAATAGGAATTATGTACCCATAGATTTTATTGTTCTTGACATAGATTGCAATCCTTCATGTCCTATTATTCTTGGTAGACCTTTCCATAGAACGATTGGTGCAATTATTGATATGAAGGAAGGAAATACTAGATTCCAATTTCCGTTAAGGAAAGGCATGGAACACTTTCTTAGAAAGAAAATTAAATTACCTTATGAATCTATTATGAGAGCCACTTATGGATTGCCTACCAAAGATGGCGATACCTAGATCTATCCTTGCTTTTTATGCCTAGCTAGGGGCGTTAAACGATAGCGCTTGTTGGGAGGCAACCCAATTTTATTTTTATTCCTTGCTTTTTGCTCCTGTTTAGTAATAAATAATTTATCTAGCCTATGTTTAGGTTGTGTTTTTTTGTGTTTAACTAGTGTTTGTGCCAAGTAGAACTGTTGGGAAGACTTGGGGAAAGTCTTGATATCTTGCTGTAAAAAACAGAAACTTTAGCGCTCACGATAACTGCTGCCATTTTTATTTGGAAGGTGATATTTAGTTAATTCTTTTTGCAGATGATTAATAGATAAATTAATCACGTCCAGCAATTTATCTTAGAATTTTCGGGGTTTCAGATCTTGCGCTAGCTACAGATTACAACAGACTGTTCTGTTTTTGACAGATTCTGTTTTTCGTGTTTTGTTTGCTTATTTTGATGAATCTATGGCTAGTAAAATAGTTTATAAACCATAGAGAAGTTGGAATACAGTAGGTTTAACACCAATATAAATAAAGAATGAGTTCATTACAGTACCTTGAAGTGGTCTTTTGTTTTCTTTCGCTAACGGAGCTCACGAGATTTTCTACTTTAAGTTTTGTGTTGTGAAGTTTTCAAGTTTTGGGTAAAGATTTGATGGATTATGTAACAAGGAGTGGCAAGAGCCTAAGCTTGGGGATGCCCATGGCACCCCCAAGATAATCTAAGGACACCTAAAAGCCAAAGCTTGGGGATGCCCCGGAAGGCATCCCCTCTTTTCGTCTACTTCTATCGGTAACTTTACATGGAGCTATATTTTTATTCACCACATGATATGTGTTTTGCTTGGAGCGTCTTGTATGATTTGAGTCTTTGATTTATAGTTTACCACAATCATCCTTGCTGTACACACCCTTTGTGAGACCCATACATGATTTGGAATTTGATATAATACTCTATGTGCTTCGCTTATATCATTTGAGTTATATAGTTTTGCTCTAGTACTTCACTTATATATTTTAGAGCACGGTGGTGGATTTGTTTTATAGAAACTATTGATCTCTCATGCTTCACTTAGATTATTTTGAGAGTCTTAAATAGCATGGTAATTTGCTTAAATAATCCTAATATGCTAGGTGTTCAAGATTAGTAAATTTTTTTTAAACATGAGGTGTTATTTGATTGTCTTCCTTTTGAGTGGCGGTCGGGGACGAGCGATGGTCTTTTCCTACCAATCTATCACCCTAAGAGCATGCGTGTAGTGCTTGGTTTTTGATGACTTGTAGATTTTTGCAATAAGTATGTGAGTTCTTTATGACTAATTTTGAGTCCATGGATTATACGCACTCTCACCCTTCCATCATTGCTAGCCTCTTCGGTACCGTGCATTGCCCTTTCTCACATTGAGAGTTGGTGCAAACTTCGCCGGTGCATCCAAACCCCGTGATATGATACGCTCTTTCACACATAAACCTCCTTATATCTTCCTCAAAACAGCCACCATACCTACCTATTATGGCATTTCCATAGCCATTCCGAGATATATTGCCATGCAAGTTTCCACCATTCCGTTTATCATGACACATTCATCATTGTCATATTACTTAGCATGATCATGTATTTGACATAGTATTTGTAGCAAAGCCACCGTTCATAATTCTTTCATACATGTCACTCTTGGTTCATTGTATATCCCGGTACACCACCGGAGGCATTCATATAGAGTCATATCTTGTTCTAAGTATCGAGTTGTAATTCTTGAGTTGTAAGTAAATAGAAGTGTGATGACCATCATTCATAGAGCATTGTCCTAAAAAAGAGAGAAAGGCCAAATTAAAAAAAGTGTTGGGGAACGTAGTACTTTCAAAAAAATTTCCTACGCACACGCAAGATCATGGTGATGCATAGCAACGAGAGGGGGAGAGTATGATCTACATACCCTTGTAGACCGACAACGGAAGTGTTAGCACAACGTGGTTGATGTAGTCGTATGTCTTCACGGTCCGACCGATCCAAGCACCGTTACTCCGGCACCTCCGAGTTCTTGGCACACGTTCAGCTCGATGACGATCCCCGGGCTCTGATCCAGCAAAGCTTCGGGGATGATTTCCATCAGCACGACGGCGTGGTGACGATCTTGATGTTCAACCGTCGCAGGGCTTCGCCTAAGCACTGCTACAATATGACCGAGGTGTAATATCGTGGAGGGGGGGCACCGCACACGGCTAAGGAACGATCACGAAGATCAACTTGTGTGTCCTAGGGTGCCCCCCTGCCCCCGTATATAAAGGATCAAGGGGAGGAGGCCGGCCGGCCTCTATGGCGTGCCAACGAGGAGTCCTCCTCCTAGTAGGAGTAGGACTCCTGCTAGGAGGGGGAAAGAAGTGGGGAGGGAGAGGGAAAGGGGGGCGCCGCCCCCCCTCTCCTAGTCCAATTCGGACCAGGTGGGGAGGAGGCGCGCGGCCCACCTTTGGTTGACCCTCTCTCTCTCCACTAGGGCCCATATGGCCCATTACTTCTCCCGGGGGGGTTCCCGTAACCCTCCGGCTCTCCGGTTTTCTCCGAAATCACCCAGACACTTCTGGTGTCCGAATATAGCCGTCCAATATATCAATCTTTCTGTCTTGACCATTTCGAGACTCCTCATCATGTCCATGATCACATCCGGGACTCCGAACAAACTTTGGTACATTAAAATGTATAAACTCATAATGAAACTGTCATCGTAATGTTAAGCGTGCGGACCCTACGGTTCGAGAACAATGTAGACATGACCGAGACACGTCTCCGGTCAATAACCAATAGCGGGACCTGGATGCCCATATTGGCTCCTACATATTCTACGAAGATCTTTATCGGTCAGACCGCATAACAACATACGTTGTTCCCTTTGTCATCGGTATGTTACTTGCCCGAGATTCGATCGTCGGTATCTCAATACCTAGTTCAATCTCGTTACCGGCAAGTCTCTTTACTCGTTTCGTAATACATCATCTCACAACTAACTCACTAGTTGCAATGCTTGCAAGGCTTATGTGATGTGCATTACCGAGAGGGCCCAGAGATACCTCTCCGACAATCGGAGTGACAAATCCTAATCTCGAAATATGCCAACCCAACATGTACTTTTGGAGACACTTGTAGAGCACCTTTATAATCACGCAGTTACGTTTTGACGTTTGGTAGCACACAAAGTGTTCCTCTGGCAAACGGGAGTTGCATAATCTCATAGTCATAGGAACATGTATAAGTCACGAAGAAAGCAATAGCAACATACTAAACGATCGGGTGCTAAGCTAATGGAATGGGTCATGTCAATCAGATCATTCACCTAATGATGTGATCCCGTTAATCAAATAACAACTCTTTGTCCATGGTTAGGAAACATAACCATCTTTGATTAACGAGCTAGTCTAGTAGAGGCATACTAGTGACACTCTGTTTGTCTATGTATTCACACTTGTATTATGTTTCCGGTTAATACAATTCTAGCATGAATAATAAACATTTATCATGATATAAGGAAATAAATAATAACTTTATTATTGCCTTCTAGGGCATATTTCCTTCAGTCTCCCACTTGCACTAGAGTCAATAATCTAGATTACACAGTAATGATTCTAACACCCATGGAGCCTTGGTGCTGATCATGTTTTGCTCGTGGAAGAGGCTTAGTCAACGGGTCTGCAACATTCAGATCCGTATGTATCTTGCAAATCTCTATGTCTCCCACCTGGACTAGATCCCGGATGGAATTGAAGCGTCTCTTGATGTGCTTGGTTGTCTTGTGAAATCTGGATTCCTTTGCCAAGGCAATTGCACCAGTATTGTCACAAAAGATTTTCATTGGACCCGATGCACTAGGTATGACACCTAGATCGGATATGAACTCCTTCATCCAGACTCCTTCATTTGCTGCTTCCGAAGCAGCTATGTACTCCGCTTCACGTGTAGATCCCGCACGACGCTTTGTTTAGAACTGCACCAACTGACAGCTCCACCGTTTAATGTAAACACGTATCGGTTTGCGATTTAGAATCGTCCGGATCAGTGTCAAAGCTTGCATCAACGTAACCGTTTACGATGAGCTCTTTGTCACCTCCATATACGAGAAACATATCCTTAGTCCTTTTCAGGTATTTCAGGATGTTCTTGACCGCTGTCCAGTGATCCACTCCTGGATTACTTTGGTACCTCCCTGCTAGACTTATAGCAAGGCACACATCAGGTCTGGTACACAACATTGCATACATGATAGAGCCTATGGCTGAAGCATAGGGAACATCTTTCATTTTCTCTCTATCTTCTGCAGTGGTCGGGCATTGAGTCTTACTCAACTTCACACCTTGTAACACAGGCAAGAACCCTTTCTTTGCTTGATCCATTTTGAACTTCTTCAAAACTTTGTCAAGGTATGTGCTTTGTGAAAGTCCAATTAAGCGTCTTGATCTATCTCTATAGATCTTAATGCCTAATATGTAAGTAGCTTCACCGAGGTCTTTCATTGAAAAACTCTTATTCAAGTATCCCTTTATGCTATCCAGAAATTCTATATCATTTCCAATTAGTAATATGTCATCCACATATAATATCAGAAATGCTACAGAGCTCCCACTCACTTTCTTGTAAATACAGGCTTCTCCAAAAGTCTGTATAAAACTCCTAGAGAGGCTTGCACCAGTCCATAAATGGATCGCTGGAGCTTGCACACTTTGTTAGCTCCCTTTGGATCGACAAAACCTTCTGGTTGCATCATATACAACTCTTCTTCCAGAAATCCATTCAGGAATGCAGTTTTGACATCCATCTGCCAAATTTCATAATCATAAAATGCGGCAATTGCTAACATGATTCGGACAGACTTAAGCATCGCTACGGGTGAGAAGGTCTCATCAAGTCAATCCCTTGAACTTGCCGAAAACCTTTTGCGCAGTCGATTTGTAGAAACAGTAATCATCAAGGAGTCCACTACTGGAATCAGCTAATTTGCCATCTGCCAGCTCTTTGCCGTCTGCTAGCTGACGGCAAAGAAGCTCTTTGCCATCAGCTACCAAAAAGCAGACGGCAAAGATCAGGCTGACGGCAAAGAAGCTCTTTGCCGTCCGCCAGATCTTTGTCGTCCGCCAGCAGACGGCAAAGAATCTTTGCCGTCAGCTGGCAGACGGCAAAGAGAGAGGTGGCCCCCACCCCTCGCCCGTTTGGGAAAAACTTAACGGCCCACCTCTTTGCCGTCTGCCAGCAGACGGCAAAGAGGCAAAAGGCGGACGGCAAAGAGGGGCGGACGGCAAAGAGGCAGTATCTAACGGCCCGTATACCCCCCGCCCCTCTCTGTTCTCTCCTCGCCCCACTTCCCACCCCACCGCCGCCCTCTCGCCCCCCGCCGCCCCCGCGCCCCCCCGCCGCCCCGCGCCCCCCCGCCCCGGCCCCCCGCCGCCCCGCCCCCCCCCCCCCGCCCCGGCCCCCCCCCCGCCCCGCGCCCCACCGCCCCGGGCCGCCCCCCGCCGCCCCAGGCCGCCCGGCGCCGCCAGCTCCTCCACCGCCCCGGGCCCGGCCCCCCGCCGCCCCAGGCCGCCCCGGCGCCCCGGCCAGCTCCTCCACCGCCCCGCCCCCCTCCTCCACCGGCCCTGCCCCAGGTGAGCCCCCCTCCTTTTTTCTGTTTTTTTTCTGTTTTTTTCTTTTTTAGTTTTAGTTTAGATTTAGTTTTAGTTTTAGTTTTAGGTTTAGTTTTAGTTTAGTTTTAGGTTTAGATTTAGTTTTTTCCTTTTTTCTGTTTTATTAGTTTTAGGTTTATGTTTAGTTTAGATTTAGTTTTAGTTTTAGATTTAGGTTTAGTTTAGTTTGAGGAAAGAAGAAGAAGAAGAGAAAAAGAGGAGAGGAGGAGAAGAAGAAGAGGAAAAAGGAAGAGAAGAAGAAGAAGAGGAGGAGGAGAAGAAAAAAGAAGAAGAGGAAGAAGAAGAAAAAAGAGGAGAGGAGGAGAAGAAGAAGAGGAAAAAAGAAAGAAGAAGAAGAAGAAGAAGAAGAAGAAGAAGAAGAAGAAAGAAAAGGACGAAAAGGAAGAATAGGAAGAAGAAGAAGAAAAGGAAAAAAGAGGAAAAAACCCCGACCCGACACGGCACCCCGACCCGACCCGACACGGCACCCCGACCCCGACCCGCACCCCGACACGACACCCCCGACCCCCAGACCCCGACCCCGACACCCCGACCCCGACCCCGACCCCGACACCCCGACCCCGAGCCTGACCCGACACCCCGACCCCGACACACACCTTGACCCCTGACAATGATAGGGGGGCACCGGGCACCTGACACCACACCACGCCTTACCCCGAACTCGCTCGACAGGCCCCGACCCCGGGACCCGCAACCGCTCTGGCCGAACCAGACACCCTGCCGACCTGAGACAAAGACCCTGAGCCTGACCCGACACCCCGACCCCGACCCCGACACCCCGACCCCGACCCGACACGGTACCCAGACCCCGACCCGGCACCCCGACACGACACCCCGACCCCGAGACCCCGACCCTGACCCCGAGACCCCGACCCCGACACCCCGACCCCGACCCCGACCCCGACACCCCGACCCTGACCCCGACACCCCAAGCCTGACCCGACACCCCGACCCCGACTCCCCGACCCCCCGAGCCTGACCCGACACCCCGACCCCGAGCTTGACCCGACACCCTGACCCCGACACCACACCCCGACCCCGAAACAACACCCCGACACCGACACGGCACTACCCCGACATCGACACGACACCCCGACCCCCCCGACCCCGAAACAGCACCCCGACCCCGACACGGCACCCCGACACCGACAGGACACCCCGACCACTGACACCTCCCGTAAAGGTGTTCTTTGGCCTTCCAGAGGCCGACGGGGTCATATATTTGTGAATTATTAGTTAGGTCATATATTTTTCGATTTTGTTATGAAAAACATCATATATAATTGTGTTGATCGTGTAGTTTTAAATGTGCAGTTGTTTCATCGCTGCGAGGTTTGGTGTTCGACGACCTCGCCGTGCGTTTGACGAGCTCTGCCCCTTCGTTCGTGGGTGAGCACAAATGACAAGTCCTCCTCCCCCATTAATTATTTGATCTATTCCGATGAAACTTGATAGCTAGCTATATATGTGTCTTGAATCATCAGTATGCGTAACCAATATGTGTCTCCCGTTCGAAAGCGTCATAGTTATAAATATGCATGCATTTGCATATTTATAACCTTGATTCTTTCGAATTGTCCAACGCTATCCATGGACAGCCCGAGTATGTGTAGATTGGGTTCGTTTTTCCATATGCTTTGCTCCGGATCCGACGCATATATTTCGTCAGTGCCTCCCCTGTTGTTCTCCGGGTACACATCCTCTCTGTTTATTGCAGAGACGTGTATCAGGAGAACAACGGGGAGGTGCTGCCGAAATTTTGCGTCGGATCCGGAGCATAGCATGGGAAAATAAACCCAATCTACACATACACGGGTGGGATTAGGACCTATCATTACCTATTAGAGTGTAGGTTGCATGGACGTAATAAAATGAACAAAGTAGATCAACTGATGAATATATACATGGTGAATTACATATATAATTGTTGTGTGTCCAGCTCTGAAAGAGTCAAGATGAGTGACCGTGCTTGGATGTATACCGTCACACTGGTCAGAACAAATGGGACGCTGAATGGTTCACAAAAAACTAAGGGGTTGTGCAAGCCGCAATTTGCAAATGGCCAAAAGAAAACCTGGTGCCCCTGTTTCCGGTGCGGCAATTGGGAAAAGAAGACAGAGGCTGAAATGGGCAAACACCTGCAGAAGAGTGGTTTTACGCCCGATTATACGGTGTGGACATTTCATGGTGAGTCTGCCCAACGTGACCGAGCTGAGGTGGATCGTCGTCGCACCGACGAGCATGGTACCGGGATGGAAAACATGGTGCAAGGCTATGATGATGCTCGGGATTCGGACGAGGAGATGGAGGAATCTGCAAAGGCCTTCAATGAAATGTTGGAGTCTTCGAAATGTCCGCTCCACGAGCACACTGAGCTTTGTCAGTTGGATGCCATCTCACAAGTAATGGCTCTGAAGGCTCAGTTCAACTTGGGCAGAGAATGCTATGACGCAATTATGACAGTATTTGGACGCTTTCTACCCAAAGGCCATGTAATGCCTGCAAACCTGTACCAGTCGGACAAAATCCTCCGTGCACTGAAGATGCCCTATGAGAAGATACATGCCTGTGAGAAAGGATGTGCCTTATTTAGGCTTGACTATGCGGACTTGAACTATTGTCCCATTTGCAAGTCTTCCAGGTATATTGTGGTAGACAACGGTATGGGTGAGAAGACATAGACCAAAATCCCCGTTAGTGTTCTTCGGTATATGCCAATCGTACCAAGACTTCAACGTCTTTTCATGGTCGAAGAGACGGCCAGACAGATGACATGGCACAAAACAGGCAAAAGAACCGAACTAGATGCAGATGGGAATCTGATGATGGTACACACATCGGATGGTGTTGCCTGGAAAAGGTTTGATGAATTACATGCTGACAAAGCGGCAGATCCGAGGCATCCTCGAGTCGGCATCAGCACGGATGGGTTCAGTGTGTTTGGTATGATGGCAGCCCAATACAGTTGTTGGCCCGTATTTGTCTTTCCACTCAATCTCCCCCCGGACAGATTATGCAAAGAAAGAACATTTTCCTAACATTGATAATTCCAGGACCCAACTATCCGGGCAAAAATATGAATGTGTACATGCAGCCGCTTAAGAACGAATTGCAAGAAGCCTGGGATAATGGGTTCAAGACATACGACGCCTTTAGCAAACGAAACTTCATAATGCGTGTCTGGTACATGTACTCGACGCATGACTTGCCGGCGTATGCGCTATTCGTTGGCTGGTGTGTGCATGGAAGGTTCCCGTGCGCCACATGCAAGGGAGCTCTTGAGTTTCGTTGGCTTCAGGCCGGTCGCAAGTTTTCTTGCTTCGACATGCATAGACAGTTCCTGGATCCTCGCCATAAGTTCAGGAAAGACAAGAAGAACTTCATCAGGGGTAGAGTTGTCAAAAACTCTGCACCACCTGCATTGACAGGCCAACAGACCCTGGATCAGTTAAACGCTCTCGAGCCAGATCCACAACGTCCAGGGTACTTCAAGGGGTATAATACTAAGCATGCGTGGACTCACAAAACATGCTTATGGGATCTGCCTTACTTCAAAGACCTCCTTTGCCCACACAACATCGATGTGATGCACACTGAGAAGAATATCGCCGAGGCACTTTTTGGTACATTGTTCGGCATAGATGGGAAGTCAAAGGATAATACTAAGGCTAGAGTCGATCTGGAGGCGCTATGTGATAGGCCATTACAAAACATGAAAGAACCGAAAGGAAAGTAGAACTGGACGAAGCCAAAGGCATGGTTCAATCTTGGAAGGCCAGCTATGAGGGAAATTCTCTGGTGGGTGCAACAGCAGTTGATGTTCCCTGATGGGTATGCAGCGAATCTAAAGAGGGGGAGCGAATCTTGATAAACTGAAGATATTTGGTCTCAAGAGTCATGATTGGCACATATGGATTGAGCGGGTAATGCCGGTGATGTTGCGTGGCTTCATCCCCGAGGATGAATGGCTAGTACTGGCAGAACTCAGCTATTTCTTCCGTGTTCTTTGTGCGAAAGAACTATCGCCTGGCGTGCTAGAAGAAATGGAAGAGTTGGCGCCGGAGTTGATCTGCAAGTTAGAGAAGATCTTTCCACCGGGCTTCTTTAATCCAATGCAGCATTTGATTTTGCATCTCCCGACCAAGGCAAGATTGGGGGGGCCCATGCAAAATCGTTGGTGCTACCCAACTGAGAGGATGCAGAAGACGCTTCGAGAAAAATGTAAAAATAAACGTAGAATTGAAGCATCGATGGCTGAGGCATTCATCACAGAGGAGGCGGCAAACTTCGTAACAGCGCACTACGAAGCCAAAAATCGTCATTTGCATAATCCGAAGCCTCGGTACAATGCTGACGAGCCTACAAAGGGTGGATCCAACCTCAGCCTATTCAAAGGGAATCTCGCACCAGCTAGTGTTTCACATCCAGTATCTTTGGATAACGAAGAATCGTGGACCATTTCGTTGTATATCTTCAACAACCTGATAGAAGTGCGGCCGTACATCGAGTAAGTTCTCGGTACATTGTTTCGCAACTTCTATTTCCTTTGAACTACTCTTATTCCTGGATATGTCATACAGTCGATACGTCACCATATTCTCGTATGGAGCGGAGATCCAAAAGGATTCCGTCGAAGAGTATGAGCTTCTCGCAAAGCAAGGAGGTGGCTATCCCGGTTTCATCTCTTGGTTCAAACAAACGGTAATTTCTATTAGACAATTTCATATCATTCGCTAATTTGTGCATAATGCAACAATCCTTTCATATTAAACTTGTAGGCTAATTCAGAGTCTATGGACGCCGAATTGAGACAAGTCGCTAATGGTTTTGACTATAAGGTCCGTTCATTTGACAAGTACGACATCAACGGGTATCGCTTTCGTACCTATGGCAAAGAGCTATCTATGGCCGGCCGAAAGTCAACAAATTGTTGTGTATCTACTATCGGCGAAGGAGGTACCGAGTATTATGGGAGAGTTGAAGCAATTTATGAACTTCTGTTCTATGGTGAAAATCCACCGAATGTCGTAGTCTTCAAATGTTATTGGTTTCAGCCGAAGGAGACTAGTAGGACTCATGAACATGTAGGGCTAGTTGAAATCAACCAAAGCACTCATTTAGATGTTCCTGATGTCTATATTATGGCTCAACAGGCGACCCAAGTATTCTATCTACCGTGGGCCTGCCAAACTAATCCAAATCTGAAAGGTTGGGATGTCGTTTATGAAGTGCCGCCACGTGCTAGACTTTCTCCCCCAAAGGAAGAGGATTATGAACCTCACATTAACCCAGACACATATGAAGGAGAATTCTTCCAAGAGAAACGTCTTTCCAAAAAGCGTTTCAAGAACCGCTATACTTCACCCCAAAACATTGAAGTAGACAGCGACAATGAATCTGACATCACCCCAGGGGAGGAACAAGAAGAGCCGGAACAAGAAGAGGTTACTGCTGTGGATGACCTGTCAATGCTTGACCGATTACGTCAAGGTGGCCTTGCACATGTTGATGCAAATGAACCCTATGAGCCCGTCATTGATTATAGTGATGATGATGATTATGCATTTATTGATGATACTGATCGAGATTATTAGTAGTGTCAGGTATTACATTCTTTTATGTTGTACTTGATGATGATACACTTAAGTGATACACATATTATTATTCATGTCAGTCTTTTTTTATGTTGTACTAATTTCGTTTACTGTTTGTCATGGCAGGTGTTGAAAGATGGTGGGTGCTGGTCGGGAGCGTGGTCTGAGGTCTTCCATTCCAGACGCACCTCTCCGCCGAGCGTTGCTGGACAGTATGGCCACACCGCCGGGCCCTTCTTCATCGACCGCGGTGCCCAGCAGGGGACGAGGTAGGAAGAGAGGAGGTGGGGCACGTGGTCGTGGGAGAGGAGGTAGGGTGACTGCTACGGCGCCTTCCTCGCCGCCACCCCCAGCCGTTTCACCCGAGCACGTGACTGCTAGGGTGGACTCGTCCGAGGAGGAGGCTACACGGACTCCGGTCCATGAGCCTCCGGTCCACGGTCTTGGGCCCACGAGCCTCGGGTCGACTGGCCTTCGGCCCACGAGAGTTCAGCCCACGTGACCCCGGAGGAGCACACATCCGGATGGGGTACCTGGCCGGATCAGCCCAAGGAGCCGAGTGGCCATGCTGATGATGGCGGGGAGCCAACTGATCTTGAGGAGGAGGGGGGCACCGTCTACCAGCGTGGTGCTACACGGCTCCCGTCCATGCCGGTGACCCGCGAGCAGAGGTGGTTGATTTTCCCTGATGGGGAGAGGTACGTAAGTGCATTTAATATTTTTGTACCTTGTGCATTCACGTTTTTTCAAATAACTAATGCGTTGGCCTTGTCATGCTGCAGGGGTTGGGACCACCATCATAGTGTCCGCCGGCCCAACTCTGTCCTTGGAGTTCTTTGCCGGCAAAACTTCCCGGGGTTTGTCACGTTGCCTGGTTAGGGTCGGCTTCCAGAGCTTGGATTGAGCTGGGAGCACTACGTAGCTGCCCCGGCCCCGCCAGATGAGATTATCGACGGTGTCATGTGCAACACGAGGGCAGACATGGTGATCAGAAAGTTCTGGGTAATTTCTCCTTTACACATTTAAAAATCTTCAACTAGCTAGTTATTAATTGTACTAATCAATATTGTCTCATTTGATTGCAGACATTCTACAGGTGTGAGGAGGGATACGAGGAGGATGCGGCACATGTTATCGAGAACGTCTGCAAGCGCCTACTCCAGAACTTACGGCACGAGGCTCGGGTGCAGGCTGTTCGAGACTACTACGCCTTGCGTGGTATCAAGAAGACCAAGCCGGCGTGCCGCGATAAGTTCCTGAGTAAGGAGCAGTACATGAAGGTAATTCTTAAGGCCTTCTCTACTTAAGTTCCTTCATTTACTAATTCTTAGCCGTAGCGCTCAAGTTTCTATTTGCTAACTTAGGCGCCTCCAAGATGGTGTGCGGATCGGATGGATTGTTGGGAGGTGTTGGTCGATGAGTGGTGCTCACAACGATGGCTAGCCCTCCACAACGAGGCCAAGGACAAACGTGCCCAAATGGAAGGTGTGCCACACCATCAAGGCAGCTCCAACTTATATCAGTTCGGGCGCAACTGGGTATGTGGTTTGCTTCATGATTCATGCAATTCATTCATCATGCTAGCTTGAGCCCTTTAATTACGAATTTTCATTGTTTCTCTCTTTCAGGCACGCTACAATAAGGCGGATAAGGTGCCAGAGGTGTACGACCTGTATGCCATGGCCCACACTGCCTCTTTCAAGAAAGTCAAGGCTTTCTCTCAGTTTGACCTCGATGATGCAAACAACTTCACCAACATCTCCTCCCACAACAAGCTCATGAGATATATAGATGAGGGGAAGGCGAGGAAAGGGGAGGACTTTAACCCGAGCCAGGGTCCCATTGATCCAGAGCTGTTGATGATATCTGGTGGCGGGAGGTCCCATGGCTCCATAGCCATTGGAGATGGACTTATCCGTTGTCCTAGCACTCTCCCGGAGATCAAGGCGCGCCAGTCGAGCTCCGCTCCTGAGATAAGGCCTCGTGAACGGCCAGTGCAACTCGCCATCAAGGTTAGTGATACGTACTCAGTTATCTTTCTCCATTACATTGTGTGCGCTTCCATCAATGATTACAAATGTTCATGTGAGTGGTGAGTGGTGTTGCAGGCTGCTATACAGAGTGAGAGAGATAGAACAGAGAAACTTCTGGCGGAGGCGGCGGAGAGGTAGCGGGAGTTGGAGGAGAGGACGACAAAGATGATGGAGGAGGAGAGGGCACGGAATGACATGCAGGCAAGGGCCATGTACGAGCTCCTTGTGGTAAGTTTCTTCTGCAGATTAGCCAAAACATTCATGTAGTGTTTGTCTCATTACTAACTAGTATGACTGAGTCGTCAAAACCAAATGTGCAGTCTGTGTGCGAGAAGACAGGTCAGACCGCTCCGCCGATGCCAGTGATTGCTCCTGGGACCACGGTGAGTTTTATTGAATGGACATTACTTGCTAGTCTTAACATTTGAGTGTCATCATGCTAACAAGACATTGGAAATGATCTTTGGTGCAGCGTAACTCCAAACAAGCATCGCACGATCCTTCTCCAGCTACCGACACGAGCCACCCCGCTCCTACACCTCCTACATCTTGGTATGTTTATCTAGTGTTTTGCTTAACACATGCATAAAGACCTAGACTTAGCTTTATTTCCTCCAATGCTTACCATAATGACCTAGACTTAGCTTCTTCACCTCCAAAATGACTTAATAAGCTTACTGACCTCCAAAACCATCCATTTTACCTAAGTTAGCTCTAAAACGATCTGTACTTAGCTTACTTATGTCAAAAATTGCATAATTAGCTTAGTTAGCTTATAGACGATCCATTTTACCTAAGTTAGCTCTAAAATGACCCATTTTACCTAGGTTAGCTTATAAATGATCCAGTTCATCCAAGTTAGCTCAAAAATGACCCATTTTACCTAGATTAGCTCCTAAATGATCCATTTTACCTACGTTAGCTTTAAAATGACCCATTTCACATAAGTTAACTCCAAAATGACCAATCTTACCTAGGTTATCTCATAAACGATCCATTTCAACTAATTTAGCTCATAAACGATCCATTTCACCTAGGTTACCTAAAAAACGATCCATTTCACCTAAATTAGCTTATAAATGATCCATTTTACCTAAGTTAGCTCAAAAAGATCCATTTCAACTAGATTAGCTCATAAATGATCCATTTCACCTAAGTTAGCTCAAAAACGAGCCATTTCAACTAAGTTAGCTCATAAATGATCCATTTCATCTAAGTTAGCTAAAAAAGATCCATTTCACCTTAGTTACCTGAAAAATGATCCATTTGACCTTAGTTAGCTCATAAACGACCCATTTCAACTAAGTTAGCTCATAAATGATCCATTTCACCTTAGCTAGCTCATAAACGACCCATTTCAACTTAGTTAGCTCATATATGATCCATTTCACGTAAGTTAGCTCATAAAGATCCATTTCAACTAGATTAGCTCATAAATGATCCATTTCACCTAAGTTAGCTCAAAAACGATCCATTTCAACTAAGTTAGCTCATAAATGATCCATTTCATCTAAGTTAGCTAAAAAAGATCCATTTCACCTTAGTTACCTGAAAAACGATCCATTTGACCTTAGTTAGCTCATAAACGACCCATTTCAACTAAGTTAGCTCATAAATGATCCATTTCACCTTAGCTAGCTCATAAACGACCCATTTCAACTTAGTTAGCTCATATATGATCCATTTCACGTAAGTTAGCTCATAAATGACATACTCTTCTTGTTCTAGTCTTCTTCTTGTTCTACTCTGCTTGTTCTAGTCTTCTTCTTGTTCTACTCTTCTTCTTGTTCTACTCTTCTTGTTTTAACTTTCTATTTTTCATTTTGCAGAGTTCATTCACTTGACGAAAGCTTGCATAGATGGAGTGCTCCTTATCCCTTTCTCTGTTTCTTTTGTATCGTTGAACTATGCATGTATCGTTGGATGAAACTATTGTAATATATATGGTTGGATGCCTCTATGTTGAACTTGTTATGTATGATGGAACTATGCATGTAATATATATGGTTGGATGATGAAGTTATGTGTTGGATATCTTATATGTTTGCTCTGTAATGGCCTTTTGAAATATATCTATATATGTCATCTATATTTGTGATGAAAATTGTTGGATTTAATAAAAAACAGATAAAAGAGCCAATATGCAGGCTCTTTGCCGTCTGCCACCGACGGCAACGGCCTCTTTGCCGTCTGCCGCGGACGGCAAAGAAGGCACGTGGCATCCAGCTGTGCTTCCTGGGAGCTGACCTGTTTGGTCAGTTTGCCTACAGTGGCAGACGGCAAAGACTTTGCCATCAGTGGCAGACGGCAAAGACTTTGCCATCACTGGAAGACGGCAAAGAACCTGCCATGTAGTGACGTGTAGATGACATCATACGGCGGACGGCAAAGACACTAGAAAGTTTGCCGTCAGCCGCGGACGGCAAAGGCCTGCCGTTAGCCACTTAACGGACTGACAGCGCAATTATTGCCGTCCGCCTACTTTGCCGTCTGCCGCGCTCTCTTTGCCGTCTGCTACGGACGGCAAAGACTTTGCCATCAGTAGCAGACGGCAAAGTAGCTGTTTACCGAAGCCTACTTTGCCGGAGCCTTTTGCCGTCCGCGGCTGACGGCAAAGGCCTTTGCCGTCCGCCGTGGCGGACGGCAAAGTAGCTGATTCCTGTAGTGTCTTCTTCTTGAAGATCCATTTATTCTCAATTGCTTGCCGATCATCGGGCAAGTCAACCAAAGTCCATACTTTGTTCTCATACATGGATCCCATCTCAGATTTCATGGCTTCAAGCCATTTTGCGGAATCTGGGCTCACCATCGCTTCTTCATAGTTCGTAGGTTCATCATGATCTAGTAGCATGACTTCCAGAACAGGATTACCGTACCACTCTGGCGTGGATCTCACTCTGGTTGATCTACGAGGTTCAGTAGTATCTTGTTCTGAAGTTTCATGATCATCATCATTAGCTTCCTCACTAACTGGTGTAGGTGTCACAGAAATAGGTTTTTGTGATGTACTACTTTCCAATTAGGGAGTAGGTACAGTTACCTCGTCAAGTTCTACTTTCCTCCCACTCACTTCTTTCGAGAGAAACTCCTTCTCCAGAAAGTTTCCGAATTAAGCAACAAAAGTCTTGCCTTCGGATCTGTGATAGAAGGTGTATCCAATAGTTTCCTTTGGATACCCTATGAAGACACATTTCTCCGATTTGGGTTCGAGCTTATCAGGTTGAAGCTTTTTCACATAAGCATCGCAGCCCCAAACTTTCAGAAACGACACCTTTGGTTTCTTGCCAAACCATAGTTCATAAGGCGTCGTCTCAACGGATTTTGATGGTGCCCTATTTAACGTGAATGCAGCCGTCTCTAGAGCGTATCCCCAAAACGATAGCGGTAAATCAGTAAGAGACATCATAGATTGCACCATATCTAGTAAAGTATGATTACGACGTTCGGACACACCATTATGCTGTGGTGTTCCGGGTGGCGTGAGTTGCGAAACTATTCCACAATTTTTCAAATGTACACCAAACTCGTAACTCAAATATTCTCCTCCACGATCAGATCGTAGGAATTTTATTTTCTTGTTACGATGATTTTCAACTTCACTCTGAAATTCTTTGAACTTTTCAAATGTTTCAGACTTGTGTTTCATTAAGTAGATATACCCATATCTGCTTAAGTCATCTGTGAAGGTGAGAAAATAACGATATCCGCCACGAGCCTCAACGTTCATCGGACCACATACATCTGTATGTATGATTTCCAACAAATGTGTTGCTCTCTCCATAGTACCGGAGAATGGTGCTTTTGTCATCTTACCCATAAGGCACGTGTCGGTGTACTAGAGTAGGGGTACCCTAGTATCCCGAACTTGTGCACGAGCAGTCGCAGCATCCCGCGGCAAGGCTTGCCGGGTGACCGCCAAGGTCCTCCGTGGATCCTTTGGAGCCATTCAAGAACAAAGTATCCAAGTCAAAGAGACAAGACCCCGGCAAGAGGAGCTTGCCGGGAAGGCCAACCCAGGCATCTCAAGACCCCGGCAAGAGGAGCTTGCCGGGAAGGCCAACCAAGGCACCTCAAGGAACTTGCCGCGATGCGCCACGCGTCCCAGCAAGGCCCGGTGAGCGACAAGCTCCCGGACGCGACAAGACAACGACCGCGGCAAGGCGCTTGCCGCGGCATGCCACCACTCTGTGCCCGCGCTCCAGCACATCCACCAACGTGTCGCTCTGGGACCCTTCTAGGCATACGTGGCGGGAGGCTGTGCAGCCAGCGGCGCACGGTGGCAAGCGGCGCTGAAAAGATTGCCATCGTGGCGAGCGGTGGCGCCCCTGACGGTCCCTTTTGCACTATTTAGGTGACACAGACGGGCATTTAATGCCCTTGTCCCCTGTCGTCAGGGTTAGGTATGATACACTGTAGCAGGTAGCTGTACCTACCGCAGCACCTTTCCATTTTTACCCTTGTCTACGTTGCCACCTGTCGGTGACCCCTTGAGCATATAAAAGGAGGCCCACGCGCAACGTAGAGGGGGTTAGCGAGTTCGGAGAACACTCGCGCTCGGTCTCGTTAGCTGCTGGTGTGTACTGTAGCACTCCGCGCGCCCGAGCAAGAACTCAATACAAACCACAAAGCAGGAGTAGGGTTTTACGCATCCGTGCGGCCCGAACCTGGGTAAACTTCTCGTGTGCTTCGCCTCGATCTGCTCTTTGTGCGACCTCCGCCCCCGCCGAACTGAAAGGGACTCGGCCCGCTGGTCCCATAGGTGCTCGTGGATCAGTCCCCCGACATCTTTGGCGCGCCAGGTAGGGGGCGTCGAGGTTGTGTGAACCAGATCCAGTGTTCACGCGAGCTAGATCTTCATCACCTTCATCGACATGCTGTCGAAGAAGAAGGCTTCGGAGGCGGCTGCTCCGTCCGCGCCGAACCCACCACTGCCGGAGCAAACGGTTGATGGGGCAGGCGCCGGCGGAAGAACGGGCGTCGACGAGGGAGCTCACGGTGCTGCCAGGTCTAAGGACAAGGTTGCGCTTCCCATCGGCGGCGTAGCCGGCTCCCACAACGACCGGGCGCACTCCAAGACCTCGGCGTCCGTACATGCACCGCGCCCATCTCAGGAGGCGCGGGACCGGCAGTGTCATGGTGCTCACGGTACCATGCGTTTGCTGGACCAAGATCGAGCTGGTGGATCTCGGAGTTCTCAAGACCAGCATGCACGCCAACATGCTGGCACGAGCGAGGCAGGGTCGCCTGGACGGGACACTGCTCCTTCTAACATAGTTAGGAGTCCGAGCATATCCCGCTCCTCGCACCGTTCGCCACCACCACCCGCCACTGCAGCAGAAGCTTTGGCGCGAGCTCAACTGCTCCTGGACTACCCTCCAACGGCAGACAAGATCGACGACTGGAGGGCCACCATTCAGAGTCTCATCGGCTTCGCCAACGGCGACACTCAACGGCAGCCGAGCATGTCGCAGCCGCAGCAAGTCAGCCAGGCACGAGCCGGTGGTGACAAGACCGGTGGGGGTGCAACCACTGTGCACTCTCCGCCCTGAAGGCCAAGATCGCCGACTCGCCGGATCCACCTCGACAGCGACTCCACCGCGTCATCAGATCCACGAGCTCATCGTGATCAGCGCCAAGTTCTTCACGAACGACAGCAAGAAGACGCTCGAACTCGCATCGAGCGCCGAAGAGAAGCGCGACGTCAATCGGACCAGCGCGCTGGGCCCTCTGTCGACATGCATGCGCCAGGGGAACCAGGCGACTTGCCGTACGCGGTAGGTTGCCCTGTGTTCACTCGTGAGCTGCGGCAAGTCCAGTGGCCCAGCACGAAGAATTTCAAGCCAGACGTACCAGAGAAGTACGACGGCAACTCTCATCCGTCGGAGTTCCTCAGCATCTACACCATCGCGGTGCAGGCTGCCGGGGGGCGGGACGACAAGATCCTTGCCAACTACTTCCCGCTGGTGCTCAAGCCCAACGTCAGGTCCTGGCTCATGCACTTGCCGGACAACTCCATATCCTCCTGGGCAGACCTATGCCATCAGTTTGTCGGCGCCTTTATAGGTGGCCACAAACCTCATGGCCAAGAGAGTGACCTTCACCTGCTCGCCCAGAAGGAAGGGGAGCCCCTGCGCAAGTACATTCAGAGGTTCAGCCGTGTACAGTACAACATCCCAGATGTCCACCCCGCCGCGGTCATCAGCGTGTTCCATCAGAACGTGCGTAACCGCAGGATGCGGGAGGAGATGGCGATGTGCAGGATCAGAGACGTCAGTGAGCTGTATGCCCTGGCCGACAAGTGCGCACGTGCTGAGGAAGGGAGGAAACTCCTCGGAGAGAATGCAGGAGCAGAAGGATCTGACAGCGAGGATGCTGCCCCGGCAAGGAAAAACCGGTGGCGGAACAGGAAGAAGAAAGGCAAAGATGTACTAGTCGTTGAGCAGTCCGGCAACGAAGGTGGCGCCAAGAAAGCCAAAGTTGGTAGCTCCGGCAAGGAGATTGCCGCATGCACCAACTGCCAAGCTGTGGCGGTCGCCGACAAGCAGGACGGCACCGACAAGCAGTACTGCAAGATCCACCGCACCAAGGGCCATGACCTCCAGAGCTGCAAGAAGGTCGAGCAGCTTGTCCAGCAGCAAAAGGCTGAGTATGAGCGACGAGACAAGGAGAGGGCCCAAGGAGGCGCTGGAGAGTCCGGCAAGAAGTGCGCCGGCCGGGGAGGACGCCGCGGCAAGGCCAAGCAGCGGCAAGGAGACAGACCTCCCCGCGGCCGCGACAAGGATGAAGATGACGACGACGATGAAGACATGGACGATGTCGAGACCAGTGAGCAGGAGTTCCAGAAAGCCACAGAGGTCTTGTGCGTTGACGGCGGTGCTTCTCTGCATACTTCACACCGCCAACTCAAGCAGTGAGTGCGGGAAGTCAATGCGGCAGAACCACCCGTCGAATCACACAAGCTTCTGAAATGGTCCAGCACGCCTATCATCTTTGATATTGAGGACCATCCTGATCGCACAACTGCGGTCGGGTGCTTGCCGATGTTGGTTTCACCAACTATCCGCAACCTCAAAGTCACTAAGATGCTAGTTGACGGCGGGGCCGGCTTGAACCTGATCTCCTCCGCTGTACTCCAGAAACTCCAGATCCCTGACAGCGAGCTTGAAGAGACCGGCACATTCCAAGGAATCAACCCGGGAAGGAGCAAGCCGAAGGGGAAGGTCACGTTGCCAGTAACATTTGGCAGCGAGCTGAACTTCAGGACTGAGAGGATCACTTTTGACGTTGCCGATATTCCATTGCCTTACAATGGGATACTTGGCCGTCCAGCACTCGCCAAGTTCATGGCAGCCTCTCACTACGCATACAACATGCTGAAGATGCCAGGCCCGATAAGCGTCATCTCTGTCCCCGGCGACAAGAAGGATGCTCTTATCTGCGCCGACAAGATCTACCGGGAAGCGGCAGCCGCAACAGATCACAAGTCACTTGCCGTTGAAGCTCCCGGGGGGAAGAAGAAGACCAAGTCCGGCAAGAGTTCTGATGCCCACTCCGGCAAGCGCACCTCTTCGGAGTGCTGCGTTGCCGTCGAGGACGCACCATCGAGCTCCACCGGCAAGTGTAAGAAGACAATGGCAGCTCCGCCAGAGACGAAGAAGGTGTCCGCCAAGGAGGACGGCACTGGTGGTACCTTCACCCTCAGTGCCACTCTCGACCCTAAATAGGAAAGCGCGCTCATTGCTTTCCTGCGGGCGAATGTCGACGTGTTTGCGTGGCAACCGTCTGACATCCCCAGTGTTCCCAGGAAAGTAATTGAGCACCACCTTGCCGTTTGTCCTCATGCGCGGCCCGTCAAGCAGAAGGTCAGGAAGCAAGCAGTGGAGCGCCAAGAATTCATTGCAGAAGAGATCAAGAAGTTGGAAGCAGCAGGCGTTGTCAGAGGAGTGCTCCATCCTACGTGGTTGGCCAATCCTGTAGTCGTGCGCATTGACCAGATTGTTGGCCAATCCTACGATTTTACCGATGTTAACAAAGCTTGTCCCAAAGACCCATTTCCTTTGCCGCGCATTGACCAGATTGTTGACTCCACAGCCGGATGTGATTTGCTTTCATTTCTTGACGCATACTCAGGATACCATCAGATCTTCATGGCATCAGAGGATGAGGAGAAGACCGCATTTATTACTCCATGTGGCATGTACTGTTTCATACGGATGCCTTTTGGATTAAAAAATGCTGGTTCAACATTTGCAAGAGTAGTCCATGTCGCCCTTGAGCCACAAATACATAGAAATGTGGAAGCCTACATGGATGACATAGTGGTCAAGAGCAAGGACAAAGCAACTCTGATTCAAGATTTAGACGAGACCTTTGCAAATCTGCGCAAGATCAGCCTCAAGCTCAACCCAGAGAAGTGTGTGTTTGGAGTTCCCTCCGGCAAGCTTCTCGGGTTCTTCGTGTCTCAGCGGGGAATCGAAGCCAATCCCGACAAGATCAAGGCCATTGAGCAGATTGAAGCACCAAAGCGCGTCAAGGATGTACGAAGACTTGCCGGTTGCGTGGCTGCTCTCAGCAGGTTTATCTCTAGGTCTGCTAAGCGCGCCCTGCCCTTTTTCAAAATATTGAAAAAGGCAGGTCCAATGAAATGGACTCCGGAAGCGGAGGCTGCGCTGCAAGACTTGAAGAGGTACCTGTCCTCCACTCCAATACTTGTCACACCTAAGCCACAAGAGAAGTTGCTGCTGTATATAGCGGCAACCAATCAAGTGGTTAGTGCTGCGTTAGTAGCGGAGAGGGAGGCAGATGACGAGCCAGCAACCACGGCAAGCGCATCCAGCGACAAGCAGGGGGCTTCCTCGGCAAGCTCTGGTCCCGGCAAAGATGGATCTGCGCAGATACGAGAGGAGATACAGAGGAAAATGGTGCAGCGCCCAGTTTACTTTGTCAGTTCTCTTCTGCAGGGGGCTAGGTCAAGGTACTCTAGCGTGCAGAAATTGCTTTTCGGCCTTCTCATGGCCTCGAGAAAGCTGCGCCATTACTTCCAAGCACATGAGATCACAGTTGTCACTCGTTTTCCGCTGAAGAGGATACTACAGAATCCAGAAGCGACAGGCAGGATTGTTGAGTGGGCACTGGAACTGTCAAGCTTTGGCCTTAAGTTTGAGAGTACTTCAACTATCCAAAGCAGAACATTGGCAGAATTTATAGCAGAATGGACGCCAACACCAGATGAAGAAATTCCAGAAACGAGCATCCCCGACGACGAAGCAAGCAAAGAGTGGCTGATGTACTTTGATGGTGCCTTTTCGCTGCAAGGCACCGGCGCTGGCGTGCTGCTTGTCGCACCCGCCGGAGAGCACCTCAAGTACATAGTCCAGATGCACTTTCCCAAGGAGCAAGCAACAAACAATACTGCAGAGTATGAAGGCTTGCTTGCCGGTCTCAGGATCGCGGCAGACCTTGGGATCAAGAAGCTCATCGTCAGGGGTGACTCGCAGCTTGTCGTCCGCCAAGTGAACAAGAGCTATCAGAGTCCATTGATGGAAGCCTACATCGATGAAGTGAGAAAGCTAGAAGAGCACTTTGAAGGCCTACAGATGGAGCATGTTCCAAGAGCTCAGAACGCCATTGCCGATGGCCTATCAAAGTGCGCCGCACTTAAGTTACCTGTGGAACCAGGGATCTTTGTGCTCAAGCTGACTCAACCATCTGTAACGCCATCAACTGGACAGAGCAAGAAGAGGAAGTTGATTTCTGGTGACTATTTTCCGGCAGAGCTTCCCCAAGCCACCGCCAAGAAGGTCCCCAAGATCAACGCCAAGAGCGCTGAGGAGCAGTCTGCTCCAGCAAGCCCTAGGGTTTGTTCCGTTGAAGCAGAAGCTCCCGACAAGTTTTGCTCCGGCAAGCTTGCCGGGGAACGTCAAGCTCCGGCAGAGCCGCAGGTTCTCGCCGTAGAAGCGGATGTTCCCGCAGCAGCAGATTTGCCTTTAGTCCTTGTTGTCGAGCCGCAAGCTCCAGCATGGGCACAACAGATTGTCCGTTTCCTTCAGATAGGAGAACTTCCCAAAGAGCAAAAAGAAGCGGAAAGAGTAGCCCGGCAGTCAAGTATGTACCAGTTTGTCGACAAGACACTGTACAGAAGAAGACTCAACGGTGTGAAATTGAAGTGTATTCACCGGGAAGACGGACAAAAGCTGTTGGCAGAGATACATGGAGGCATATGTGGTCACCACATTGGCGCAAGAGCACTTGTCGGCAAAGCATTCCGGCAAGGTTTCTTTTGGCCGACAGCCCTCCAGGATGCAACTGCACAAGTAACCAAGTGTGAAGCGTGCCAGTTCCATTCCAAGCAGATACACCAACCAGCTCAAGCTCTCCAGACGATCCCTTTATCCTGGCCATTTTCGGTCTGGGGGCTCGACATCCTCTTCCCCTTTCCCCGAGCAGTCGGGGGCTTTGAGTACTTGTACGTAGCAATCGACAAGTTCACAAAGTGGCCGGAAGTGGAACCAGTGAGGAAGGTGACAGCACAGTCAGCAGTCAAGTTCTTCAGGTCGATTGTTTGCCGCTTCGGGATCCCTAACAGGATAATCACCGACAACGATACACAATTCACGAGCCACACCTTCATGTAGTACGTCCAAGATCTTGGCGCCAAGGTCTGCTTCGCTTCTGTTGCTCACCCGAGAAGCAACGGTCAAGCGGAGAGGGCAAATGCTGAAGTGCTGCATGGGCTCAAGACCAGAACTTTTGACAGGCTGCACAAGTGCGGAAGAAACTGGATCGAGGAGCTGCCGGTGGTTCTTTGGTCGATCAGGACGACGCTAAATCGAGCCACTGGCCAGACACCTTTCGCTCTAGTCTATGGAGCAGAGGCAGTTCTCCCCACGGAACTCGTATACGGGTCACCTTGAGTGCTCGCTTATGATGAGCTTGAGCAAGAGCAGCTGCGACAAGATGACGCGCTGCTCCTTGAGGAAGACCGTCTTCAGGCTGCTGTGCGAGCTGCTCGCTACCAGCAAGCTTTGCGCCGCTATCATAGCCGCAAAGTTAATGCCAGAAGTCTCGAGGTAGGCGACCTTGTTCTTCGGCATGTTCAGTCCGCCAAGAATTCCAACAAGTTGACGCCGAAGTGGGAAGGCCCTTACCGGGTGAAACGAGTCACTAGGCCTGGCGCTGTCCGCCTTGAGACCGAAGATGCCATTCCGGTGAGCAACTCCTGGAACATTGAGCATCTTCGTAAGTTTTACCCGTAAGGCGCGGTTGCCGGAACCTGTTCCGGCGACCACCCTTTGTACAAGTCTTGCCGCTATTGCATGTAATCCTTTGTACAAAGCCGGGCGCAGACCCCGTGCATAAGTAAAGCTCATGTGCTCCGCACATTTTGTCAATTTCATGCATTCTATTTTTTGCATATGTGATCTGACACTTTGTGCAGCACCTACTCCCCAGTAAGCAATAACGAGCCGTAAGGCTCCATATCTTTATTTTCTCTTCTTTCTTTTTTCTCAAGGAAAGGAAGGTTCCCTCGCCCACAAGTTTGCCGGGGGGGAAAGGAGAAGATAATGGTATGGACCAGGCGTCGTTCAAGAAAGTTTCGCCTTGCCGGGAAGCAAACAACAGAAAAGCTAAGTTGCCAAAGTTTGAGCGATCAGATTTTTAAATTTTTTTGAGTTATCTCCCTTGAACGACCGCACTTTGTATGGAAAACCTGTGCGCGGAGGAACCAACTCGTAGCTAGTTGTGCCCTTACTTTGTTTCGAGTCCGCTCAACAACTTAAGTGAGCTGCAACTAGTTGCGACAAGGTTTCTTGTCAGTAGCGGCACCGCCAGCAGGCTGCTGACGTCCCGCACTCAGCGCTCGCGGCTCAGGTTCCTGCACCGGCAAGTTCCCTAAAAGCGTAGGGCAAAAACATACAAAGGAAGGAATCAAGTAAAGGGAATAACATTGCAATCATTGCCCAGAATAGACTTATATTACAAAGATAGCTTGTCGCGGCTCTAACATATTGTTTTCATAACATGACAAACAGCGACAAGAAAAGAAGAAACGGGCGGCCTAGTCTACGCGATCGCCCTCGATCCTCTTGATCCCGCTCACCTTGTCCACAATGGGTGCGACAAGGGTCTTGAGCGCCTCCAGATCAGCATCCGGCGGTAGGGTCTTGAGGACGTTGGTGAGGTTGAGGCCCGGATTACGGAAAGCCACCTTCACCAACACTTTCTGAAGAGCTCCCGCGCAGATCTTGCGTGACTCGTCGGCCAGCTGCTTGGGGATCTTCTTCCGGAGTCGCTGGAGGGCCGTCGCCACGCCCTTGAAGAACAAAGTGAGCTTGGCGCTAGGTTGGAGGTTCTCGTCGGAGGGATACCCGAGATCCCCCATCCCCAGCTGCGCCAGCTCCCTGTCAATATCTGCGGCAGCACTCACGAGACTCTCCGTCCAGTGCTCCACAGTCTCCCTGAAAGCATTCTGGGTGGCGGTAGCACTCTCCAGCACCGCCTTGTCGGCCTTGATCTCCTCCTTCAAGGCCACTTCCTGCTCCTTGGCGCCGTCCAGCGTCTTTGTCAAAGTGGTCAGCTTCAACTCAAGATCCACGTTGGAGACCTTGGCGGCGCTGAGCTCTTTGCCCTTCTCGGCGAGATCGGCCTCCAGCTGCGCCACCTTCGTCTCCAGCTCCTTCTTGGCGGCCTCGGCGGCTGCGGCAGCATCCTCCGCTTGCTTGAGGGCTCCGCCAAATTTTTCTTCGTGCGCGGAAAGCTCCTCCTCGTGGGCGTCAAGATTGACCTTCCGCTGCGCCAGGTCACCCTCCTGCGCGGACAGCTTCTCAGCGGCAAGCCGCTGTTGCTCTCTGACTTCAGCCTTCTCGAGGAGGAAGGCCATCTGCGCTTCGTCGAGTTGCTCCTGCTCCTCTGCCAAGGACTGACGAGCTTCCTGGTGGAAGCCCCGGAGCTCCTCCGCGTGCTTCTCGATGTCTGCTCCCGCCTTCGCGACAAGCGCCTCGCGGGATTCCAGCTTGGCCTGCCGCGCACGGTAGAGCGACAACAACTTCCGCAGCAGCCGCTCCTCCTCAGGCTCGTTGCTGCTGCTGCTTGGCGCGTCAACCAGCGTCAGCCCAGCGGAGGCGAGCACCTCCCCGTCGAAGATCTCTCCCTCGACCGGCGCCCTGGAGCTTGACGCCCAGGGGAGATTGATGAAGACGCCATCGCCGGCCTTCAAGTAGACGCCGGGCTGGGGCTCTTCGGAGCCTGGCGCTGCGGCAGCGGCGGACGGGTCGGCGGTCGGCGTAGCGTCTGGCGCTCCTGCGGCCTCAGGGCCGTCAGTACGATTGCCGGACCCCTCGCCAGTTGCTGCGGCGGCAGCCTTGGCGGCCTCTGCGCCGGCGGGATCGCCAGCACCGGGTGCTTCTTCGGCGGCAACCTTGGTCTCCATCGGCTCCGTAGCAGATGGGTCTGACAGCCGGAAAAGGGAGAAGAGTCAAGCAAATACCCAAGAAGATCAAAAGAAGAAGAACCCAAGGGAGTTTTTGAAGCGAAAGGATTACCTGTACTGGGTTCTGCAGCCGTGGTCTCCGCCGTCGGGGGGCCGCTGGTGCTGTCCCTTGCCGGAGACTTCTCCCTTATCGGAAAGCTCTCCCTTGCCGGAGGACTCTCCCTTGGCTCCTGGTGGGGCTGCTCTGCTCCTACACCAACCAACAGTCAAATATCAGCAAAGACAGAGTATCCATGCGCACCTCACAGCAGAAAGCAAACCATATACTTATGCTGGGGGCTGCTCTGGAGAAAAGTTGCCGGGTCCGGCAAGGTTGTCTCGGGCGCACCCCCTGCTGTCGTAGTGGGTTCGTCCTCGATGACGATCACTGGGACCTTGGCTCTCTTCGCTGCTCTTTGGGCCAGAGTCCTAAAAAGGAACAAGTTCAGAGTAAAGCAAATGAGATACAAGACAAAACAGCAAGGATTGAAGAACTACAAGTACAACAAGAGAATCTTACTCTTCTTCTTCCTCGTCGGAGCTGAACGCGGAGAAGTCGAAATCCGGTTCACGCCCGGCGCGATGAGGCGGAGGAGAAGTTTCCCTTGGCCGCTTGGCGGGAACAGTGGCGGTGGTCTGAGACGACCCCGCCCCGGTTGCTGTCGCGGCATGAGAAGCGGCAGGAGCAGAAGCGGTGGTCCGGCTAGACCCCGCTCCAGTTGCCGCCGCAGCATGAGGTGCTCCCGCGGCAACGGTGTTTTCCGCGGTGGAGCGTGTCACGCGGCGCAGCGACTGTTGACCCGCCTGCCGCTCCGCTACGTCACCGGCCTTGCGGAGATGCCTTCTTGGTGGGGATGGAGGCTCTGCTTGCGGCGAGCTGCCTGAAGATGAGGAGGAAGAGGAGTTGATGTCCAGCGAGCCGCTCGTATCCTTGGCGGGCTCGCTCTGCTCGACGTCATGCCCGGCAAGCCTTTTCTCGCCGGCGGACTCCCCTCGCTCGGCACGGCTTGCCGCCTCTGCTTCATCTGCCTCCTCCACAGTGAATCAAAATTCGCCCGCGGCTGCGGCTGCCGCCGCCTCTTCCAGTCTAGTGGCGATGAGCGCCATCTCCGCATCGGTGGTGTCACGGGTGAGGCTGTCCTTCTCGTCAAGACGGATCGGCACTTCTACCAAGCCATCGAAGAATTGCTGCACGACGTCGTCTGCAGGCTCTTGCCAAGTTGGCATAATTCCATGCGAATCGCACAGCGGCATCATTGCACGGATGCGGTCGAGCGCGGAATTGTTGCACAACGGAACGACACCCCCCGGCAACCTGAACACTTCGGGATGTTGTGGGTCATACTTGAAAAGCTCCTGGAGCATCGCGTTGAGCTCCAGAACAGTGAAGTTGAAGTTGAGGCCCGGCCGCAGCCTCATGATGTCTGCCGCATTCTTGAACTTCCAGGCGGGTCTCCCCCGTTCCTGCAGGGGGGCGATGCGGCGGCGAAGAAAATCTGCGCCAACAGCGCCTACAGTGAGCCCGGCAAGCCTGAGGCGTAGGATCCGGGTGACAGCAATCTTCAGCCTGTCGTCTTCCGGGGCCACGTCACTCCAATCGCTGCCGCGTGCTACTGGGGTTTGGCGCTGGGTGGTGAATGGCTGCGGGTTCTGCTCGTCAATCCAGCACCAGTCTGCTCTCCACTCCTCCCACTTGCCGCGGAATTCTCCCTCCAGATAAGTTTCCTTCTTGCCGGCCCTTGAGATCCAGGCGATTCCGCCGGATAAAGGCTCTCCTCTCTCTACTCGGGGTATGAAGAAGTGGCGAAAGAGGGCTACATTGGGATGGACTCCGACAAAGTTTTCGCAGAGATGTGCGAAAACTGCCATGGTCAGAACGACATTGGGGGTGAAGTCAAGGAGGTGGAACCCGTAGGTGTTCATGATATCGCAGAAGAATTCAGAGAAAGGCGGGCAGAGCCCGCAGTAGAAAAACAAGGCGAAGAAAGGGTATCCATTTGGGGCCTTCTTCCAAGCGGCGGCGGGAAGTACCTTCGTGCGCGGATGCGCTCGTGTCTCCGTCGACCAGAAGAGGTAGTAGTTCTCCCTCAGCTCCCTCGCGGCAAGCTTGGGGGGGAAGACGGCCCGCTCCTTCCGCAGCGCCGCAAGCCGCTGCGCCTCGGTCGACTTCACGACCTTCCCCTTGTCAGCTTTTGGAGCCATGGCGGAAGCGGTGGAGGAGGTCGACGGCGTTGGTGGTGCTGGTGGCAATGGGGGGCGGAGCGCTGCTCTCTTTCGGCTTTGGGCAGATGAGGGAGCGGCGGAGATTTCCGAGATTGAAGTAGCAATGGGCGAATGGGTGAACTGCCCCTGTTTCCCCTGCTTATAAAGAGGGAGGGGGCGGACGTTCCCCATTTCCGAATAAAGAAACCACCCACGATCTCTCCCACGACGCCGCATTCAACGCGTGCTGTTCGGGGAGGGCGTGGTGGATACGGAGAGAGATACGGCATAACCTAGGCCGCGCATGCCCGTGCCCTGTTTTGGGCCTGGCCCAACAGCGCTCGGCATCGTGTATGGCCCAGGCCCGGGGGATCCTGTCGGTGTACTAGAGTAGGGGTACCCTAGTATCCCGAACTTGTGCACGGGCAGTCACAGCATCCCGCGGCAAGGCTTGCCGGGTGACCGCCAAGGTCCTCCGTGGATCCTTTGGAGCCATTCAAGAACAAAGTATCCAAGTCAAAGAGACAAGACCCCGGCAAGAGGAGCTTGCCGGGAAGGCCAACCCAGGCATCTCAAGACCCCGGCAAGAGGAGCTTGCCGGGAAGGCCAACCCAGGCATCTCAAGACCCCGGCAAGAGGAGCTTGCCGGGAAGGCCAACCCAGGCATCTCAAGACCCCGGCAAGAGGAGCTTGCCGGGAAGGCCAACCCAGGCATCTCAAGACCCCGGCAAGAGGAGCTTGCCGGGAAGGCCAACCCAGGCATCTCAAGACCCCGGCAAGAGGAGCTTGCCGGGAAGGCCAACCCAGGCATCTCAAGACCCCGGCAAGAGGAGCTTGCCGGGAAGGCCAACCCAGGCATCTCAAGACCCCGGCAAGAGGAGCTTGCCGGGAAGGCCAACCAAGGCACCTCAAGGAAATTGCCGCGACGTGCCACGCGTCCCGGCAAGGCCCGGTGAGCGACAAGCTCCCGGACGCGAGAAGACAATGACCGCGGCAAGGCGCTTGCCGCGGCAAGCCACCACTCTGTGCCCGCGCTCCAGCACATCCACCAACGTGTCGCTCTGGGACCCTTCTAGGCGTACGTGGCGGGAGGCTGTGCAGCCAGCGGCACGCGGTGGCAAGCGGCACTGACAAGATTGCCATCGTGCCGAGCGGTGGCGCCCCTGACGGTCCCTTTTGCACTATTTAGTAGACACAGACAGGCATTTAATGCCCTTGTCCCCTGCCGTCAGGGTTAGGTATGATACACTGTAGCAGGTAGCTGTACCTACCGCAGCACCTTTCCATTTTTACCCTTGTCTACGTTGCCACCTGTCGGTGACCCCTTGAGCATATAAAAGGAGGCCCATGCGCAACGTAGAGGGGGTTAGCGAGTTCGGAGAACACTCGCGCTCGGTCTCGTTGGCTGCTGGTGTGTACTGTAGCACTCCGCGCTCCCGAGCAAGAACTCAATACAAACCACAAAGCAGGAGTAGGGTTTTATGCATCCGTGCGGCCCGAACCTGGGTAAACTGCTCGTGTGCTTCGCCTCGATCTGCTCTTTGTGCGACCTCCGCCCCCGCCGAACCGAAAGGGACTCGGCCCGCCGGTCCCATAGGTGCTCGTGGATCAGTCCCCCGGCAGAACGGTTCGCAAGTACCAAGTGATTCATAATCAAGTGGTTCCAAAAGCCCATCAGTATGGAGTTTCTTCATGCGCTTTATACCGATATGACCCAAACGGCAGTGCCACAAATAAGTTGCACTATCATTATCAACTCTGCATCTTTTGGCTTCAACACTATGAATATGTGTGTCACTACTATCGATATTTAATAAAAATAGACCACTCTTTAAGGGTGCATGACCATAAAAGATATTACTCATATAAATAGAACAACCATTATTCTCAGATTTAAATGAATAACCGTCTCGCATCAAACAAGATCCAGATATAATGTTCATGCTTAATGCTGGCACCAAATAACAATTATTTAGGTGTAATATTAATCCCGAAGGTAGATGTAGAGGTAGCGTGCCGACTGCGATCACATCGATTTTGGAACCGTTTCCCATGCGCATTGTCACCTCGTCCTTAGCCAATCTTCGCTTAATCCGTAGTCCCTGTTTCGAGTTGCAAATATTAGCAACAGAACCAGTATCAAATACCCAGGTGCTACTGCGAGCATTAGTAAGGTACACATCAATAACATGTATATCACATATACCTTTGTTCACCTTGCCATCCTTCTTATCCGCCAAATACTTGGGGCAGTTCCGCTTCCAGTGACCAGTCTGCTTGCAGTAGAAGCACTCAGTTTCAGGCTTAGGTCCAGACTTGGGTTTCTTCTCTTGAGCAGCAACTTGCTTGCTGTTCTTCTTGAAATTCCCCTTTTTCTTCCCTTTGCCCTTTTTCTTGAAACTAGTGGTCTTGTTTACCATCAACACTTGATGCTCCTTCTTGATTTCTACCTCCGCAGCTTTCAGCATTGCGAAGAGCTCGGGAATAGTCTTATTCATCCCTTGCATATTATAGTTCATCACGAAGCTCTTGTAGCTTGGTGGCAGTGATTGGAGAATTCTGTCAATGACGCAATCATCTGGAAGATTAACTCCCATTTGAATCAAGTGATTATTATACCGAGACATTTTGAGTATATGCTCACTGACAGAACTGTTCTCCTCCATCTTGCAGCTATAGAACTTATTGGAGACTTCATATCTCTCAATCCGGGCATTTGCTTGAAATATTAACTTCAACTCCTGGAACATCTCATATGCTCCATGACGTTCAAAACATCGTTGAAGTCCCGGTTCTAAGCCGTAAAGCATGGCACACTGAACTATCGAGTAGTCATCAGCTTTGCTCTGCCAGATGTTCACAACATTTGGTGTTGCTCTAGCAGCAGGCCTGGCACCCAGCGGTGCTTCCAGGACGTAATTCTTCTGTGCAGCAATGAGGATAATCCTCAAGTTACGGACCCAGTCCGTGTAATTGCTACCATCATCTTTCAACTTTGCTTTCTCAAGGAACGCATTAAAATTCAACGGAACAACAGCACGGGACATTTATCTACAATCATACATAAACAAGCAAGATACTATCAGGTACTAAGTTCATGATAAATTTAGGTTCAATTAATCATATTACTTAAAGAACTCCCACTTAGATAGACATCCCTCTAATCCTCTAAGTGATTACGTGATCCAAATCAACTAAACCATGTCCGATCATCATGTGAGATGGAGTAGTTTCATTGGTGAACATCACTATGTTGATCAAATCTACTATATGATTCACGCTCAACCTTTCGGTCTCCGTGTTCCGAGGCCATATCTGTATATGCTTGGCTCGTCAAGTATAACCTGAGTATTCCGCGTGTGCAACTGTTTTGCACCCGTTGTATTTGAACATAGAGCCTATCACACCCGGTCATCACGTGGTGTCTCAGCACGAAGAACTTTCGCAATGGTGCATACTCAGGGAGAACACTTCTTGATAATTTAGTGAGAGATCATCTTATAATGCTACCATCAATCAAAGCAAGATAAGATGCATAAAAGATAAACATCACATGCAATCAATATAAGTGATATGATATGGCCATCATCATCTTGTGCTTGTGATCTCCATCTCCGAAGCACCGTCATGATCACCATCGTCACCTGTGCGACACCTTGATCTCTATCGTAGCATCGTTGTCGTCTCGCCAATCTTATGCTTCCACGACTATCGCTACCGCTTAGTGATAAAGTAAAGCATTACAACGTGATTGCATTGCATAGAATAAAGCGACAACCATATGGCTCCTGCCAGTTGCCAATAACTCGGTTACAAAACATGATCATCTCATATAGTAAAATTTAGCATCATGTCTTGACCATATCACATCACAACATGCCCTGAAAAAACAAGTTAGACGTCCTCTACTTTGTTGTTGCATGTTTTACGTGGCTGCTACGGGCTTAAGCAAGAACCAATCTTACCTACGCATCAAAACCACAACGATAGTTTGTCAAGTTGGTGCTGTTTTAACCTTCACAAGGACTGGGCGTAGCCACACTCGGTTCAACTAAAGTTGGAGAAACTGTCACCCGCAAGCCACCTATGTGCAAAGCACATCGGGAGAACCGGTCTCGTGTAAGCATACGCATAATGTCGGTCCGGGCCGCTTCGTCCAACAATACCGCCGAACCAAAGTATGACATGCTAGTAAGCAGTATGACTTATATCGCCCACAACTCACTTGTGTTCTACTCGTGGATATAACATCAACATATAAAACCTAGGCTCGGATGCCACTGTTGGGGAACGTAGTAATTTCAAAAAAAAATTCCTACGCACACGCAAGATCATGGTGATGCATAGCAACAAGAGGGGGAGAGTGTGATCTACATACCCTTGTAGATCGACAACGGAAGCATTAGCACAACGTGGTTGATGTAGTTGTACGTCTTCACGGTCCGACCGATCCAAGCACCGTTACTCCGGCACCTCCGAGTTCTTGGCACACGTTCAGCTCGATGACGATCCCCGGGCTCCGATCCAGCAAAGCTTCGGGGATGAGTTCCGTCAGCACGACGGCGTGGTGACGATCTTGATGTTCAACCGTCGCAGGGCTTCGCCTAAGCACTGCTACAATATGACCGAGGTGTAATATCGTGGAGGGGGGCACCGCACACGGCTAAGGAACGATCACGAAGATCAACTTGTGTGTCCTAGGGTGCCTCCCTGCCCCCGTATATAAAGGATCAAGGGGAGGAGGCCGGCCGGCCTCTATGGCGCGCCAAGGAGGAGTCCTCCTCCTAGTAGGAGTAGGACTCCTACTAGGAGGGGGAAAGAAGTGGGGAGGGAGAGGGAAAGGGGTGCGCCGCCCCCCTCTCCTAGTCCAATTCGGACAAGGTGGGGAGGAGGCGCGCGGCCCACCTTTGGCTGACCCTCTCTCTCCACTAGGGCCCATATGGCCCATACTTCTCCCGGGGGGGTTCCGGTAACCCTCCGGCTCTCCGGTTTTCTCCGAAATCACCCGGAACACTTCCGGTGTCCGAATATAGCCGTCCAATATATCAATCTTTATGTCTCGACCATTTCGAGACTCCTCGTCATGTCCATGATCACATCCGGGACTCCGAACAAACTTTGGTACATCAAAATGTATAAACTCATAATGAAACTGTCATCGTAATGTTAAGCGTGCGGACCCTACGGTTCGAGAACAATGTAGACATGACTGAGACACGTCTCCGGTCAATAACCAATAGCGGGACCTGGATGCCCATATTGGCTCCTACATATTCTACGAAGATCTTTATCGGTCAGACCGCATAACAACATACGTTGTTCCCTTTGTCATCGGTATGTTACTTGCCCGAGATTCGATCGTCGGTATCTCAATACCTAGTTCAATCTCGTTACTGGCAAGTCTCTTTACTCGTTTCGTAATACATCATCTCACAACTAACTCGTTAGTTGCAATGCTTATGTGATGTGCATTACCGAGAGGGCCCAGAGATACCTCTCCGACAATCGGAGTGACAAATCGTAATCTCGAAATACGCCAACCCAACATGTACTTTTGGAGACACCTGTAGAGCACCTTTATAATCACCCTGTTACGTTGTGACGTTTGGTAGCACACAAAGTGTTCCTCCGGCAAACGGGAGTTGCATAATCTCATAGTCATAGGAACATGTATAAGTCATGAAGAAAGCAATAGCAACATACTAAACGATCGGGTGCTAAGCTAATGGAATGGGTCATGTCAATCAGATCATTCACCTAATGATGTGATCCCGTTAATCAAATAACAACTCTTTGTCCATGGTTAGGAAACATAACCATCTTTGATTAACGAGCTAGTCTAGTAGAGGCATACTAGTGACACTCTGTTTGTCTATGTATTCACACATGTATTATGTTTCCGGTTAATACAATTCTAGCATGAATAATAAACATTTATCATGATATAAGGAAATAATAATAACTTTATTATTGCCTCTAGGGCATATTTCCTTCAAAAAGGCCAAACAATATATATATATAAGGGGCAATGCTACTATCCTTTTTCCACACTTGTGCTTCAAAGTAGCACCATAATCTTCATGATAGAGAGTCTTTTGTTTTGTCACTTTCATATACTAGTGGGAATTTTTCATTATAGAACTTGGCTTGTATATTCCAACAATGGGCCTCCTCAAGTGCCCTAAGTCTTCCTGAGCAAGCAAGTTGGATGCACACCCACTTAGTTTCTTTTGTTGAGCTTTCATACATTTATACCTCTAGTGCATCTGTTGCATGGCAATCCCTACTCCTTGCATTAACATCAATCGATGGGCATCTCCATAGCCCATTGATTAGCCTCGTTGATGTGAGACTTTCTCCTTTTTTGTCTTCTCCACATAACCCCCATCATCATATTCTATTCCACCCATAGTGTTATATCCATGGCTCGCGCTCATATATTGCGTGAAAGTTTATAGGTTTGAGATTACTAAAGTATGAAACAATTGCTTGGCTTGTCATCGGGGTTGTGCATGGTGAGAGCATTCTTGTGTGAAGAAAATGGAGCATGACTAAACTATATGATTTTGTAGGGATGAACTTTCTTTGGCCATGTTATTTTGAGAGGACATAATTGCTTAGTTAGTATGCTTGGAGTATTATTATTTTTATGTCAATATGAACTTTTATCATGAATCTTTCGTATCTAAATATTCATACCACAATTAAGAAGAATGACATTAAAATTATGCCAAATAGCACTCCGCATCAAAAATTCTATTTTTATCATTTACCTACTCGAGGACAAGCAGGAATTAAGCTTGGGGATGCTTGATACGTCTCCAACGTATCTATAATTTTTGATTGCTCCATGCTATATTATCTACTGTTTTGGACATTATTGGGCTTTATTATCCACTTTTATATTATTTTTGGGACTAACCTATTAACCGGAGGCCCAACCTAGAATTGATGTTTTTTTGCCTATTTTAGGGTTTCGAAGAAAAGGAATATCAAACGGAGTCCAAACAGAATGAAACCGTCGGGAACGTGATTTTCTCACCGAACATGATCCAGGAGACTTGGACCCTACGTCAAGAAACAAAGGAGGAGGCCACGAGGTAGGGGGGTGCGCCTACCCCCCCACCCCAGGCGCGCCCTCCACCCTCATGGGCCCTGAGGGAGTCCTGGATTAGGGGGTGTCCGGATGGCCGGACTATACCTTCAGCCGGACTCCTGGACTATGAAGATACAAGATTGGAGACTTCGTCCCGTGTCCGGAAGGGACTTTCCTTGGCGTGGAAGGCAAGCTTGGCGATACGGATATACAGATCTCCTACCATTGTAACCGACTCTATGTAACCCTAACCCTACCCGGTGTCTATATAAACCGGAGGGTTTTAGTCCATAGGACAACATACACATCAACAATCATACCATAGGCTAGCTTCTAGGGTTTAGCCTCCCCGATCTCGTGGTAGATCTACTCTTGTACTACCCATATCATCAATATTAATAAAGCAGGACGTAGGGTTTTACCTCCATCGAGAGGGCCCGAACCTGGGTAAAACTTCGTGTCCCTTGCCTCCTGTTACCATCCAGCCTAGACGCACAGTTCGGGACCCCCTACCCGAGATCCGCCGGTTTTGACACCGACAGGCCCCCTGTTGCTCCACCAACGTACTCCTTCCTCCTATATATACCTACGTACCCCCAAACGATCAGATACGGAGCAAAAACCCTAATTCCATCGCCACAACTTTCTGTATCCACGAGATCCCATCTTGGGGCCTGTTCCGGAGCTTCGCCGGAGGGGGTATCCATCACGGAGGGCTTCTACATCATCACCATAGCCCCTCCGATGAAGTGTGAGTAGTTCACCTCGGACCTACGGGTCCATAGTTATTAACTAGATGGCTTCTTCTCTGTTTTTGGATCTCAATACAATGTTTTCCCCCTTGATACGTCCATTTTGCATCATGCTTTATATCGATATTTATTGCATTATGGGCTGTTATTTCACATTATGTCACAATACTTATGGCTATTCTCTCTTATTTTACAAGGTTTACATAAGGAGGGAGAATGACGGCAGCTGGAATTCTGGGCTGGAAAAGGAGCAAATATTAGAGACCTATTCTGCACAACTCCAAAAGTCCTGAAACTCCACGGAATACCTTATAATAAATAATGAAAAATCCTCGCCAAAGATGAAGACCAGGGGCCCCACACCCTTTCCACGAGGGTGGGGGCGCCCCCCTAGGGCGCGCCCCCTACCTCGTGGGCCCCCTGGTGGCTCTCCGATGACCATCTTCTGCTATATGAAGTCTTTCATCGAGAAAAAAACCCGGAAGCAACCTTTCAGGAAGAAACTCCGCCGCCACGAGGCGGAACCTTGGCGGAACCAATCTAGGGCTCCGGCAGAGCTGTTCTGCCCGAGAAACTTCCCTCCCGGAGGGGGAAATCATCGCCATCGTCATCACCAACGCTCCTCTCATCGGGAGAGGGCAATCTCCATCAACATCTTCATCAGCACCATCTCATCTCAAAACCCTAGTTCATCTCTTGTATCCAATTCTTGTCTCCAAGTTCGGGATTGGTGCTAGTAGGTTGCTAGTAGTGTTAACTACTCCTTGTAGTTGATGCTAGTTGGTTTAATTGGTGGAAGATCATATGTTCAGATCCTTTATGCATATTATTACCCCTCTGATTATGAACATGAATATGCTTTGTGAGTAGTTACATTTGTTCCTGAGGACAAGGGAGAAGTCTTGCTATTAGTAGTCAAGTGAATTTGGTATTCGTTCAATATTTTGATGAGATGTATGTTGTCTAGCCTCTAGTGGTCTTATGTGAATGTCGACTACATAACACTTCACCATTATTTGGGCCTAGAGGAAGGCATTGGGAAGTAATAAGTAGATGATGGGTTGCTAGAGTGACAGAAGCTTAAACCCTAGTTTATGCATTGCTTCGTAAGGGGCTGATTTGGATCCATATGTTTCATGCTATGGTTAGGTTTACCTTAATACATTTGTTGTAGTTGCGGATGCTTGCAATAGAGGTTAATCATAAGTGGGATGCTTGTTCAAGTAAGAACAACACCCAAGCACCGGTCCACCCACATGCCAAATTATCAAAGTACCGAACGCGAATCATATGAACGTGATGAAAACTAGCTTGACGATATTCCCATGTGTCCTCGGGAGCGCTTTTCCTTATATAAGAGTTTGTCCAGGCTTGTCCTTTGCTGCAAAAAGGATTGGGCCACCTTGCTGCACTTTATTTACTTTTGTTACTTGCTGCTCGTTACAAATTATCTTATCACAAAACTATCTGTTACCACTTATTTCAGTACTTGCAGAGAATACCTTGCTGAAAACCGCTTATCATTTCCTTCTGCTCCTTGTTGGGTTCGACACTCTTACTTATCGAAAGGACTATGATAGATACCCTATACTTGTGGGTCATCAAGACTCTTTTCTGGCGCCTTTGCCGGGGAGTGAAGCGCCTTTGGTAGGTGGAATTTGGTAAGGAAAAATGTATATAGTGTGCTGAAATTTACTGTCACCTGTTACTATGGAAAGTAATCCTCTGAGGAGCTTGTTCGGGGTATCTTCACCCCGACCAGTAGAGCAAAGAGTTGCTCCTCAACCTACTGAACCTACTGAAAATGAAATTCCTTATGAGTATCCTTCGGGTATGATAGAAAAACTAGTAGCTAATCCTTTTACAAGAGATGGAACAAAGCATCCTGATGAACACCTAATATATGTGGATGAAGTTTGTGGATTATTTAAGCTTGCAGGTATACCCTATGTTGTTGCTAAGAAGAAGGTCTTCCCTTTATCTTTGAAGGGAGACGCATTGATATGGTATAGGCTATGTGATGATACGAGATCATGGAACTATAGAAGATTGAAATTGGAATTTCATCAAAAGTATTACCCTATGCATCTTGTTCATCGTGATCGCAATTATATATATATAATTTTTGGCCTCGCGAAGGAGAAAGCATCGCTCAAGCTTGGGGGAGGCTCAAATCAATGTTATATTCATGCCCCAATCATGAGCTCCCAAGAGAAACAATTCTTCAAAAAAATTATCCTCGGCTTTCTGAAAATAATCGCACCATGCTCGATACTTCTTGTGCTGGCTCTTTCATGATGAAGACTATTGGATTTAGATGGGATTTATTGGATAGAATTAAAAGCAACTCTGAAGATTGGGATCTCGACGAAGGTAAGGAGTCAGGTATGACACCTAAGTTTGATTGTGTTAAATCTTTTATGGATACCGATATTTTCCGTAAGTTTAGCACTAAATATGGACTTGATTCTGAGATAGTAGCTTCTTTCTGTGAATCTTTTGCTACTTATGTTGATCTCCCTAAGGAGAAGTGGTTTAAATATCATCCTCCCATAGAAGTAAAAGTAGCTGCACCTATTAAAGTTGAAGAAAAGACTATCACTTATAATGATCCTATTGTTCCTACTTCTTATGCTGAGAAACCACCCTTCCCTGTTAGAATAAAGGATCATGCTAAAGCTTCAACTGTGGTTCGTAAAAGCAATATTAGAACTTATATACCTCCTGAAGAAGTTAAAGTTGAACCTAATGTTGCTATTGTTAAAGATCTCTTGTCTGATAATATTGATGGGCATGTTATTCAGTTCTGCGGTGAAACTTCTAGAATAGCTAAACCTTGTGCTAAAGATAAACATAGACCTGTGGTACGCGTGCCTGTTATTTCTGTTAAAATAGGAGAACATTGTTATCATGGCCAATGTAATATGGGTGCTAGTGCTAGTGTTATACCTTATGACTTGTATAAAGAAATCAAGCATGAAATTGCACCTGCTGAGTTAGAAGATATTGATGTCACAATTAAACTTGCTAATAGAGATACTATTTTAGCAGTGGGAATTGTTAGAGATGTTGAAGTCTTGTGCGGGAAAACTAAATATCCTGCTGATTTTCTTGTTCTTAGTTCCCCACAAGATAACTTTTGTCCCATTATATTTGGTAGACCCTTCTTGAACACTCTTAATGCTAAGGTAGACTGCGAAAAGAATGTTGTTACTATTGGCTTGGATGATATGAGTCATGAATTTAATTTCTCTAAATTTAGTAAACAACACCGTGAAGAAGAATTGCCTAGTAAGGATGAAATTATTGGTCTTGCTTCAATTGCCGTACCTCCTAGTGATCCTTTAGAACAATATTTGCTAGACCATGAGAATGATATGTTTATGAATGAAAGAAGGGAAATAGATGAAGTATTCTTTAAACAGGAACCTATTCTGAAACACAATTTGCCTGTTGAAATCCTAGGCGATCCCCCTCCACCTAAGGGTGATCCCGTGTTTGAGCTTAAACCATTGCATGATAATCTTAAATATGCTTATCTTGATGAAAAGAAGATATATCCTGTTATTATTAGTGCTAACCTTTCAGAGCATGAAGAAGAAAGATTATTGAAAACTCTGAAGAAGCACCGTGCTACTATTGGATATACTCTTGATGATCTTAAGGGCATTAGTCCCACTCTATGTCAACATAAAATAAATTTGGAAGCAGATGCCAAACCAGTTTGTGATCATCAACTACGTATGAATCCTAAAATGAAAGAAGTGGTAAGAAAAGAAATACTAAAGCTTCTGGAGGCAGGTATATTTTATCCCGTTGTTGATAGTCAGTGGGTAAGTCCTGTTCATTGTGTCCCTAAGAAGGGAGGTATTACTGTTGTTCCTAATGATAAAGATGAATTGTTTCCACAAAGAATTATTACAGGTTATAGGATGGTAATTGATTTCCGCAAATTAAATAAGGATACTAAGAAAGATCATTACCCCTTACCTTTTATCGATCAAATGCTAGAAAGATTATGCAAACATACACATTACTGCTTTCTAGATGGTTATTCTGGTTTCTCTCAAATACCTGTGTCGGGTAAAGATCAATCAAAGACTACTTTTACATGCCCTTTTGGTACTTTTGCTTATAGACGTATGCCTTTTGGTTTATGTAATGCACCTGCTACCTTTCAAAGATGCATGATGGCTATATTCTCTGACTTTTGTGAAAAGATTTGTGAGGTTTTCATGGACGACTTTTCCGTCTATGGATCTTCTTTTGATGATTGCTTGAGCAATCTTGATCGAGTTTGCAGAGATGTGAAGAAACTAATCTGGTCTTGAATTGGGAAAAGTGCCACTTTATGGTTAATGAAGGTATTGTCTTGGGGCATAAAGTTTCTGAAAGAGGTATTGAAGTTGATAAAGCCAAGGTTGATGCTATTGAAAAGATGCCATGTCCCAAGGACATCAAAGGTATAAGAAGTTTCCTTTGTCACGCCGGATTTTATAGGAGGTTCATTAAGGACTTATCAAAAATTTGTCGGCCTCTGACTAATTTATTACAAAAAGATATACCATTTGTCTTTGATGAGGATTGTGTAGAAGCATTTGAAATAACTAAGAAAGCATTAGTCTCCGCACCTCTTGTTCAGCCACCTGATTGGAATTTACCCTTTGAAATTATGTGTGATGCTAGCGATTATGTTGTAGGTGCTGTTCTAGGGCAAAGAGTTGATAAGAAATTAAATGTTATCCATTATGCTAGTAAGACTCTAGACAATGCTCAAAGAAATTATGCTACTACTGAAAAAGAACTTTTAGCAGTTGTATTTGCTTGTGATAAGTTCAGACCATATATTGTTGATTCTAAAGTAACTATCCACACTGATCATGCTGCTATTAAATATCTTATGGAGAAGAAAGATGCTAAACCTAGACTTATTAGATGATTTCTCTTGCTACAAGAATTTGATTTGCATATTGTTGATAGAAGAGGAGCTGAGAACCCCGTTGCAGACAACTTATCTAGGTTAGAGAATGATCTTGATGACCCACTACCTATTGATGATAGCTTTCCTGATGAACAATTAAATGTCATAAGTACTTCTCGTAGTACTCCTTGGTATGCTGATTATGCTAATTGCATTGTTGCTAAATTCATACCACCTAGCTTCACATACCAACAAAAGAAAAAGTTCTTCTATGATTTGAGACATTACTTTTGGGATGACCCACATCTTTATAAATAAGGAGTAGATGGTGTTATTAGACGTTGTGTACCTAAGCATGAACAGGAACAGATCCTACGCAAGTGCCACTCCGAAACTTATGGAGGACACCACGCGGGAGATAGGACTGCACATAAGGTATTCCCATCCGGTTTTTATTGGCCTACTCTCTTCAAGGATGCCCGTAAGTTTGTCCTATCTTGTGATGAATGTCAAAGAATTGGTAATATTAGTAGACGTCAAGAAATGCCTATGAATTATTCACTTGTTATTGAACCATTTGATGTTTGGGGCTTTGATTATATGGGACCTTTTCCTGCCTCTAATGGATATACACATATTTTAGTTGTTGTTGATTACGTTACCAAGTGGGTAGAAGCTATTCCAACTAGTAGTGCTGATCATAACACTTCTATTAAAATGCTTAAAGAAGTTATTTTTCCAAGGTTTGGAGTCCCTAGATATTTAATGACTGATGGTGGTTCTCATTTTATTCAGGGGGCTTTCCGTAAAATGCTTGCTAAATATGACATCAATCATAGAATTGCATCTCTGTATCACCCACAGTCTAGTGGTCAAGTAGAGTTGAGTAATAGAGAACTCAAATTAATTTTGCAAAAGACTGTCAATAGGTCTAGAAAGAATTGGTCCAAGAAACTTGATGATGCATTATGGGCTTATAGAACTGCATATAAAAATCCTATGGGTATGTCTCCGTATAAAATGGTATACGGAAAAGCATGTCACTTACCTCTCGAACTAGAACATAAGGCACATTTGGCTATTAAAGAGCTCAATTACGATTTCAAACTTGCCGGTGAGAAGAGGTTATTTGATATTAGCTTACTTGATGAATGGAGAACCCAAGCTTATGGAAATGCCAAGTTGTTTAAAGAAAAAGTTAAAAGATGGCATGACAAAAGGATACAAAAGCGTGAGTTCAATGTAGGTGATTATGTACTGCTATACAACTCTCATTTAAGATTTTTTATAGGAAAACTTCTCTCTAAATGGGAAGGCCCCTATGTTATTGAGGAGGTCTATCGTTCTGGTGCCATAAAAATCAACAACTTCGAAGGCACAAATCCGAAGGTGGTAAACGGTCAAAGAATCAAACATTATATCTCAGGCAATCCCATAAATGTTGAAACCAATATTATTGAAACTGTAACCCCGGAGGAATACAAAAGGGACACTTTCCAGAACGTTTCAGACTCCGAAAAGGAATAGGTATGTGGTACGGTAAGTAAACTGATTCCAAAACAGTTTTTAAGGCTATATTTCTCTGTTTTGGAATATTTAGAAAAATAGAAAATTAAGTAGCAGTCCGGGAAGGACACGAGGGCCCCACGAGGGTGGAGGGAGCGCCCTACCCCCCGGGCGTGCCCCCTACCTCGTGAGCTCCTCATGTGCCTTCTGGACTCCGTTTTCTTACACGATACGTATTTTGGTCGGTAAAAATTCGCTATATATTCTCCCGAAGGTTTTGACTCCCGTACCATGCAAATATCCTCTGTTCTTGTTTTGGGCTGTTCTCTGTCAGGGTTGTCAAGGCTAGGCATCATGTCGTCCCCCTCCTCCAACAACGGTGACAAAGATGCCTAGCTAACGAAGATAGAGCTGAAGAGGGAAGAACCCATGGAGATCAACAAGGATGAAGGGATCAAGAAGGCCATAGAGAACCAAGCTCCGGCAATAGAAGATATCCTTCAACTTGATCACAACCTTCTTACCCCAACTGAGATCGAAGCTTTCCAGATGATTGAGTTAACTCGTATTCAAAACAAGTATCTCACAAGTGAAAATATTTTGTTGAAGGAGCATATCTTTGCACTCAAGGGCATTATTCGCAAGCTAGAGGACCTCTTACGCTCGATGTGCGACTATCCATCACCTCCATCTTCACCAACCAAGGAGATATAATTACATGGGTATGGGCACTCCCCTTGGCAACTGCCAAGCTTGGGGGAGGTGCCCCGGTATTGTATCACAATCACAACTCCTATCTTTACCGTTTTCCTTAGTTCGATCCTATTAGTAGTATTTTGATCTAGTAGAATAAAGTTTATGGCATGATCTAGTTTTGAGTTTTGCCTTATGATCTCTCTATGTAATCGAGTCTGTGAGCTATATAATAAAGATTAGTGTTGAGTCAAGGGCTTGATTTTCTTGCTATGATCTTGGGTGAATAAAAGAAAACAGAAAAAGAATAAGAAGAAACAAAAGTTCATATTGATCTTATTGATAGTAATGACTTCACATAGAAAGAGTGTGACGATTAAAAGTTGTTGGGAGTTGGCAGACATAGCTTTGGTCATCGTTGCAATTAATAGGAAGTAATAAGGAAAGAGATGTTTCACATATAAATATACTATTATTGACATCTTTTATGATTGGGAGCACTCATCAAAATATGACATGCTAAAGAGTTAATGTTGGACAAGGAAGACAACGTAATGGGTTATGTTTTCTTATATCTGAGATAAAGTATGTTGTCATGGATCATCCAACATGATTGAGCTTGCCTTTCCCCCTCATGCTAGCCAAATTCTCAGCACCAAGTAGAGATACTACTTGTGCTTCCAAGTACCCTTAAACCAGTTTTGCCATGAGAGTCCACCATATCTACCTATGGATTGAGTAAGATCCTTCAAGTAAGTTGTCATCGGTGCAAAGCAATAAAGATTGCTCTAAATATGTATGATTAGTGTGGGAGAAATAATCTTCATACGATCTTGTGATGTGGAAGTAATAAAAGCGACGGACTGCATAATAAAGGTTCATATCACAAGGGGCAATATAAAGTAACGCTCTTTCGCATTAAGATTTTGTGCATCCAACCATAAAAGCGCATGGCAACCTCTGCTTCCCTCTGTGAAGGGCCTATCTTTTATTATTACCTTCTACCTTATGCAAGTGTTATGGTGATCTTCACCTTTCCTTTTTCATTTTATCCTTTGGCAAGCCCAGCATGTTGGAAAGAACCTAATAAATATATCTAATTGGATGTAGGGGGGCATGAGTTATTATTGTTGACATTACCCTCGAGGTAAAAGGTTGTGGGGCAAAACTATAAGCCCCTATCTTTCTCTGTGTCCGATTAAAACTCCGTAACCACAAGTATTGCGTGAGTGTTAGCAATTATGAAGGACTAGATGATAGTTGAGTATGTGGACTTGTTTTTTAGCTCTGACATAGACTCTTTCTGATGTTATGATAAATTGCAATTGCTTCAGTGACTGAGGTTATAGTTTGTTGGTTCTTGATAAGGTTTCTGATTCATACTTTTGCATTGTGAATAGATCATCACTTGAACATAAGTAATCATATGACAATATCTATATATGTTGCTGTTATGAGAATAATCATGATGCCTTCATGTCCGTATTTTCTTTTTATCGACGCCTCTACCCCTAAACATGGGGACATATTTATTGTTATCGGCTTTCGCTTGAGGACAAGAGAGGTCTAAGCTTGGGGGAGTTGATACGTCCATTTTGCATCATGCTTTTATATCGATATTTAGTGCATTATGGGCTGTTATTTCACATTATGTCACAATACTTATGGCTATTCTCTCTTATTTTACAAGGTTTACATAAGGAGGGAGAATGCTAGAAGTCCTGAAACTCCACGGAATACCTTATAATAAATAATGAAAAATCCTCGCCAAAGATGAAGACCAGGGGGCCCACAGCCTTTCCACAAGGGTGGGGGGCGCCCCCCTAGGGCGCGCCCCCTACCTCGTGGGCCCCCTGGTGACTCTCTGATGACCATCTTCTGCTATATAAAGTCTTTCGTCGAGAAAAAAACCAGAAGCAACCTTTTGGGACGAAACTCCGCCGCCACAAGGCGGAACCTTGGCAGAACCAATCTAGGGCTCCGACAGAGCTGTTCTGCCGGGGAAACTTCCCTCCCGAAGGGGGAAATCATCGCCATCGTCATCACCAACACTCCTCTCATCGAGAGAGGGCAATCTCCATCAACATCTTCATCAGCACCATCTCATCTCAAAACCCTAGTTCATCTCTTGTATCCAATTCTTGTCTCCAAGTCCGGGATTGTTGCTAGTAGGTTGCTAGTAGTGTTAACTACTCCTTGTAGTTGATGCTAGTTGGTTTAATTGGTGGAAGATCATATGTTCAGATCCTTTATGCATATTATTACCCCTCTGATTATGAACATGAATATGCTTTGTGAGTAGTTACGTTTGTTCCTGAGGACAAGGGAGAAGTCTTGCTATTAGTAGTCATGTGAATTTGGTATTCGTTCGATATTTTGATGAGATGTATGTTGTCTAGCCTCTAGTGGTGTTATGTGAACGCCGACTACACAAAACTTCACCATTATTTGGGCCTAGAGGAAGGCATTGGGAAGTAATAAGTAGATGATGGGTTGCTAGAGTGACAGAAGCGTAAACCCTAGATTATGTGTTGCTTCGTAAGGGGCTGATTTGGATCCATATGTTTCATGTTATGGTTAGGTTTACCTTAATACTTTTGTTGTAGTTGTGGATGCTTGCAATAGAGGTTAATCATAAGTGGGATGCTTGTTCAAGTAAGAACAGCACCCAAGCATCGGTCCACCCACATGCCAAATTATCAAAGTACCGAAGGCGAATCATATGAACATGATGAAAACTAGCTTGACGATATTCCCATGTGTCCTCGGGAGCGCTTTTCCTTATATAAGAGTTTGTCCAGGCTTGTCCTTTGCTACAAAAAGGATTGGGCCACCTTTCTGCACTTTATTTACTTTTGTTACTTGTTGCTCGTTACAAATTATGTTATCACAAAACTATCTGTTACCACTTATTTCAGTACTTGTAGAGAATACCTTGCTAAAAATCGCTTATCATTTCCTTCTGCTCCTCATTGGGTTCGACACTCTTACTTATCGAAAGTACTACGATAGGTCCCCTATACTTGTGGGTCATCACCCCTCTCTTGTGGAGAACTATTCGATGTAATATTCTTTTTGCGGTGTGTTTATTGAGACCGATGAATTGTGGGTTTATGATCAAGTCTATCTATGAACAATATTTGAATCTTCTTTGAATTCTTTTATGTATGATTGGTTATCTTTGCAAGTCTCTTCGAATTATCAGTTTGGTTTAGCCTACTAGATTGATCTTTCTTGCAATGGGAGAAGTGCTTAGCTTTGGGTTCAATCTTGCGGTGTCCTTTCCCAGTGACAGTAGGGGCAGCAAGGCACGTATTGTATTGTTTCCATCGAGGATAACAAGATGGGGTTTTCATCATATTGCATGAGTTTATCCCTCTACATCATGTCATCTTGCTTAAGGCGTTACTCTGTTTTCATGAACTTAATACTCTAGATGCATGCTGGATAGCGGTTGATGAATGGAGTAATAGTAGTAGATGCAGGCAGGAGTCGGTCTACTTGTCTCGGACGTGATGCCTATATACATGATCATACCTAGATATTCTCATAACTATGCTCAATTCTGTCAATTGCTCAACAGTAATTCGTTCACCCACCGTAAAATACTTATGCTCTTGAGAGAAGCCACTAGTGAAACCTATGGCCCCGGGTCTATCTTCGTCATATTAATCTTCCAATACTTAGTTATTTCCTTTGCTTTTTCCTTTGCTTTTATTTTACTTTGCATCTTTATCATAAAAATACCGAAAATATTATCTTATCATATCTATCAGATCTCACTCTCGTAAGTGGTTTTGTAGGGATTGACAACCCCTTATCGCGTTGGTTGCGAGGATTTATTTGTTTTGTGCAGGTACGAGGGACTCGCGCGTAGCCTCCTACTGGATTGATACCTTGGTTCTCAAAAACTGAGGGAAATACTTACGCTACTTTACTGCATCATCCCTTCCTCTCGGGGAAAACCAACGCAGTGCTCAAGAGGTAGCACATGGCAGGGGATACGCTAGTAGAATAGTAAAAAAAATTAAGTTATAAGTTCAAGCAAATGAAGCAGATGTCATGCTTAATTACGAAAAAAGACTTGTCATTGTGACTTACGGTATCCACTTCGAAGTTCACGTCCAACTTGATGCTGAAGCGCCTATCATCATCTAGGAAGATTCCGTCGCACAGGCCGCGCTCGTCTTCGCAGTATTTTCAAATACCGAAATCGTTTTCATTGTGAGACATTTCCTATGTTCATAGTTGAAACATTAATTGAAAATCGATCGAAGACAACTACCAGGATACTCAAAATATCTTATAGGACTCATATTGACATGAGCATTCAATAAGCAAAACCAAATCGTAAAATAAATAAGTATTCAAATTAGCATGCATTCAATAAGCAAAAGTAAATCATCTCATGCATCCGTACATCGTCGAATATTATCACTAATACAACCCGAATAGTATCATACATATAACATCACTAATACAACTAAAACCCTAGCGCACGAAGGGTATCGGCGCGGGCGGTGGACACCCAAGGAGAAGTAACCATCACAGGATCATAGCTCCAGTGAGATCCCTGGAGAACCTGCCAGGTATTGGAGAACCTTTGCTCCAACGCAAACAAGTAGCGACGGACTTGCGCGTCCTCCTCACTGACACGGTGACACACCACCTCCGCGGGGTCCTCGAGCCTCTGGACCGTCACTGGCCCATGCGACCGCCACTGCTACCTCTTGAGCACTGCGTTGGTTTTCCCCGAAGAGGAAGGGATGATGCAGCAAAGTAGCATAAGTATTTCCCTCAGTTTTTGAGAACCAAGGTATCAATCAAGTAGGGGGCTACGCGCGAGTCCCTCGTACCTGCACAAAACAAATAAATCCTCGCAACCAATGCAAATAGGGGTTGTCAATCCCTATAAGGCCACTTACGAGAGTGAGATCTGATAGATATGATACAGATAATATTTTTGGTATTTTTGTGATAAAGATGCAAAATAAAATAAAGGCAAAGTAAATAACAAAGGAAATAACTAGGTAGTAGGAGATCAATATGATAAAGATAGACCCGGGGGCCATAGGTTTCACTAGTGGCTTCTCTCGAGAGCATAAGTATTCTACGGTGGGTGAACAAATTACTATTGAGCAATTGACGGAATTGAGCATAGTTATGAGAATATCTAGGTATGATCATGTATATAGGCATCACGTCCGAGACAAGTAGACCGACTCCTGCCTGCATCTTCTACTATTACTCCACTCATCGACCGCTATCCAGCATGCATCCAGAGTATTAAGTTAAAAACAGAGTAACGCCTTAAGCAAGATGACATGATGTAGAGGGATAAACTCATGCAATATGATGAAAACCCCATCTTGTTATCCTCGATGGCAACAATACAATACGTGCCTTGCTGCCCCTACTGTCACTGGGAAAGGACACCGCAAGATTGAACCCAAAGCTAAGCACTTCTCCCATTGCAAGAAAGATCAATCTAGTAGGCCAAACCAAACTGATAATTCAAAGAGACTTGCAAAGATAACCAATCATACATAAAAGAATTCAGAGAAGATTTAAATATTATTCATAGATAGACTTGATCATAAACCCACAATTCATCGGTCTCAACAAACACACCGCAAAAAGAACATTACATCGAATAGATCTCCACAAGAGAGGGGGAGAACATTGTATTGAGATCCAAAAAGAGAGAAGAGGCCATCTAGCTACTAACTATGGACCCGTAGGTCTAAGGTAAACTACTCACACTTCATCGGAGGGGCTATGGTGTTGATGTAGATGCCCTCCGTGATCGATGCCCCCTCCGGTGGAGCTCCGGAACGGCCCCAAGATGGGATCTCGTGGATACAGAAAGTTATGGCGGTGGAATTAGGGTTTTGGCTCCGTATCTGATCGTTTGGGGGTACGTGGATATATATAGGAGGAAGGAGTACGTCGGTGGAGCAACAGGGGGCCCACGAGGGTGGAGGGCCCGCCTGGGGGAGGGGGGTAGGCGCGCCCCCTACCTCGTGGCCTCCTCTTTTCTTTCTTGACGTAGGGTCCAAGTCTCCCGGGTCTTGTTCGTTGAGAAAATCACGTTCCCGAAGGTTTCATTGCGTTTGGACTCCGTTTGCTATTCCTTTTCTTCAAAACCCTAAAACAAGCAAGAAAACAGCAATTCTGGGCTGGGCCTCCAGTTAATAGGTTAGTCCCAAAAATAATATAAAAGTGGATAATAAAGCCCAATAATGTCCAAAACAATAGATAATATAGCATGAAGCAATCAAAAATTATAGATATGTTGGAGACGTATCAAGCATCCCCAAGCTTAATTCCTGCTCGTCCTCGAGTAGGTAAATGATAAAAACAGAATTTTTGATGCAGAGTGCTACTTGGCATAATTTTAATGCAATTCTTCTTAATTGTGGTATGAATATTCAGATCCGAAAGATTCAAGACAAAAGTTCATATTGACATAAAAATAATAATACTTCAAGCTTACGAACTAAGCAATTATGTCTTCTCAAAATAACATGGCCAAAGAAAGTTCATCCCTACAAAATCATATGGTTTAGTCATGTTTCATTTTCGTCACACAAGAATGCTCTCATCATGCACAACCCCGATGACAAGCCAAGCAATTGTTTCATACTTTAGTAATCTCAAACCTATAAACTTTCACACAATATATGAGCGCGAGCCATGGACATAGCACTATGGGTGGAATAGAATATAATGAGGGGGGTTATGTGGAGAAGACAAAAAGGAGAAAGTCTCACATCAATGAGGCTAATCAATGGGCTATGGAGATGCCCACCGATTGATGTTAATGCAAGGAGTGGGGATTGCCATGCAATGGATGCACTAGAGCTATAAATGTATGAAAGCTCAATGTGACGCCATCGATTCAATCATACACTAATCATACACGCAAATGTGTACGATCAAGATCAAGGACTCACGAGAAGATATCACAACACAACTCTAGACACAAATTAAAATAATACAAGCTTTATATTACAATCCATGGGCCTTGAGGGCTCGAATACATAAGCTCGAAAACACAAGAGTCAGCGGAAGCAACAATATTTGAGTACAGACATGAGTTAGACAAGTTTGCCTTAAGAAGTGCTAGCACAAAAGTAACAACGATCAAAAAGGCAAGGCCTCCTGCCTGGGAGCCTCCTAACTACTCCAAGTCGTCAGCGGCCGTCACATAGTAGTAGGCACCCTCAGTGTAGTAGCAGTTGTCATCGAAGGTGGCGTCTGGATCCTAGGCTCCACCATCTGGTTGCGACATCCGAGAAGAATGGAAAAGGGGGGAAAAGGGGGAGCAAAGCAACCGTGAGTACTCATCCAAAGTACTCGCAAGCAAGGATCTACACTACATATGCATCGGTGTTAATGAAAAGGGTAGTATATGTGGAATAAACTGTAGAATGCCAGAAGAGAAGGGGAAGGCCTAGCCTATCGAAGACTAGCATCTTCTCAAAACCACCATCTTGCAGCAACAGGAGGGAGTAGAGTAGCATATAGTAAAGTAGTAGAAGTGTTATCAACCTCGGCCAGAGATCCTTTCTCGACTCCCTGCGAGAAAGCAATCCCAGATCCATACTATCCATTTCTCATTCACAATCCATTTCTCATCATAAGTATCCAGTTCTAGTTGTATCCATCGGGATACAACTCCAAGTGTCCGTTACTGTAGGACAGGCTATCGATAGATGTTTTCTTCCCTGCAGGGGTGCACCAACTTACCCACCACGCTCGATTAACTCCGGCCGGACACACTTTCCTGGGTCATGCCCGGCCTCGGCCAAACAATACGCCGCAACCCGACCTAGGCTTAATAGAGAGGTCAACACGCCGGACTAAACCTATGCCCCCAGGGGTCATGGGCCATCTCCCTGGGAACTCCTGCATGTTGCGTACGCAGCCGGTGAGCAGATGTAGCTACCTCCTTCAACAAGGTAGGTGCTTACCAGTCCAATCTGGCGCACGCCGCTCAGTCGCTGACGTCTATTAAGCTTCGGCTGATGTATACAACGCAGAACGCCCATACTATGCCCACGTGATGGTTAGTGCTATTAGGCCAGAGGCCCCTCGGATCAAATATCCAAATCGTAGTGGATTAGGAGCACGCGGTAACAAGAAGAGACTCACGAAAGAGGTGACCCCGTTGCCCCGTCTCGAGTACTTGTGGCAAGGGCTAAGAATGCCCGGCCATGCCTCGTAATTGTCTCGCGGGCACCCTCCAGGTCAACCCGACTCCACATCACTCGCAATTAAGCTCGCGCGGGTACCCCTCAGGGCCGACCCGTCTTTAGTAACATGGTTCACTATAAAGTCATAGTAACCATAGTAGCTGTGTGTCCAAACATCAAGGGGAAAACCCGAGGAATCACCCCCGGCGAATTCCACTCGATGTAATCATCAAGGTGAACGTAAGAGGGACCACCCTCGAGGTTCACACTTGAGGGGTTGCACGACGGAGTCGTATCGAAAGTGGTTAAGGAGGAAATCACCCTCGATGACCACGACCGAATAGGTACACTATAGGGTTAACATCAGAAGTGCTGAAGAGGTCTCACCCTCGGCACTCGATAATAACCGGGTAGTGTCGAGCAACTAAGGGGGAAAGTGATGTGCGGTGTCGGGGCCTGGTCTTCGATCACGTTGATCGAGTCATGGAACATAAAGCGAGGCAACTGGGACAAGGTGGGGTCACTGATGGATCTCTAACCAACCTATACTAAGCAGTTTAGGATAAGCAGGTAAGGTATGAAAGCAGGTAACAACAACAGGCTATACATCAGAGTAGGAAAGTTTTCCCGGTTCCGGACCTGTGTCAGACAGATGACCGGTGGAGAAAAGTTCCATGTTCAGATAGTTAGAGGCATCTGACAGGTATGTGGGTAGTGTATTCGGGTTCGTCTCGTCGTTCTGAGCAACTTCCATATATAAAGTTTTTCGATCCGAGCTACGGTTAATTTTCTATGATTTTTCAAAGTTTTAACAATATCCTCAAAATTCCTGAAATTCTACTAAGTCTGAGAATTCGAAAGTTTAGAACATCACTTAGCTGTTTTCTGGAGGCTATAGCTATTGTTCTGTACATCCTATGATTTTGTGCCTTATATCAATTGTGAGCATTTCTCTGCGATCTACATGTTAGTATCACTTCCATCCATATTAGAGGTCATTTGCCTGATCATCAACAGCTCTAAAGTAGGTATGAAAATATAGCTGTTTTTGGGTTTTTTTTTGTTAACAAAACATAGAACTTTGTGATTTTCATAGGAATTAATCCACGCATCGAAAGGATTTGGTCCAGTGGAAACATTTGAGCCTTGTCAAGTGTACTAGCTCCCAATAATATTTTTGCTCCTATTAGAAGTTGTTTAGCCACTGTTTAGGGGCAGCCCAGCGGGTTACTCGATGTGAAATTAGAAAAGCTAGCTACTAATCTAAACAGAGCCACGTCTCATCCAGAGACCCAGCCGGCCATAGGCACACACACAGGACGCAGCATAGCACACATCACACACAGAGCACGCACACACACGGCCATGGAGAAGCAGCGAGTAGCAGCAATACAGAGCAGCAGCAAGCGGCGCTAGCAAGCAACGCTAGCAAAGTAGCAGCGGTGCAGCAAGCAAGAGCAGCAGCAGTGCAAGAACAGCGGCGATGGCAAGAGCAGCAAGAAGCTAAAGCAGCGGCGGCAACTAGCATCAGTGGAGCGGCAAACAGCGGGCAAGCAACACGAGCAACAGCGCACGGGCGCGCGTGTACGGGATAGACGCGGGGCGTGGGTGAGGCGCACAAGCGCGCAGTCAGGGGCGCCGCGGGACGCGGGGCTAGGCGCGGGCAGGCGCGCGCAGGAGCAGGTCCACGGCCACGGCTAAGATGAGCTCGGGGACGACGGCTACGGCGCGGATCGAGCAGGGGAAAGAGGGGGGGGGGGGGGGGGGGGGGGGGGGGGGGGTCGGGAGAGGAACTCACGGGTGGAGCTCATGGACATGGTTGGAAGGCGCAGGGGTGGCTGGACGCGCCACGCTCGTCGACGAGATGCGGCAGCCGTGCGGAGAAGACCGCGTGATGGCGAGGCAGCAGTCCGTCCGAGCTTCAACCGAAAGGCGAGGGCGACGGAGACGACGATGGCGGAGCTCCTCGACGTCTTGGCGCGACGAATGGAGGCCGGTGGCCGCGGGATCGACGATGATGACGACGACCGCGAGTTTGGCCTCTTCCAGGTCGTCGGATATGAGTGAGGGAGAGGGGATTTGGGGGACTAGGGTTACCAGGGAGAGAGAGGGGAGCTCGGGGCGTCAAGTAGGCGCCGGGGTAAGCCGCGGGATGTCCAACACGCATCCACAGCCGCGGCCATGGTGGTCGGATGCGTGCCATGACCTCCTGCTGTGAATAGGGAGGAGGATGGCTCTTGGTGGGCTGGGCCTTGTGTGCTGAGGCCACTTATGGCCCAGTGGCACAATAGGCTTTATTCATTTTCTATTATTTTATTGTTTTGCATTCCCGCTACTGTTTTCTATTTATTCTAGCTACCTTGTCTCAAAAAAAAATTTATTCTAGCTACCAAATGAGCTTTTTTACTTGTAAAACTTTGCACATAAATCAAGCACAACAATATTAGATGGCACAAAAAGTTTGGGGCCAAAAGGAGTTGTCTAGCCATTTTTAGAAATTGGAAAGGCCAATTTTAAATGCTGTTGGAGCACTGAATTAATTCCCATGGGCATTTTGGGAATTCAGAAGAGGCTGGTTCCAACATGACAATTACTCAGTGATTATTTTGCCACACTTTGAACATTTTAATTTTCATGTTTGGCAAATTTGAATTTTTGACTTTGAATTTGAGTTTGAACATGAACAGTGATTTGGATCAAATGAGGATTAGCAACAGTAGTGTGATGACATGGCACCATTGTCGGATTTCGGGTTTCAGCAGACCCTTGAGGTTTGAACACTGGGGTGCGCGCGGAGATCTCTCCCCTACCGATCCACGTCCAATCTCCTCGCGTGATCTAAGCTGGAAACAACGAACAACACAAGGGACACAAGGTTTATACTGGTTCGGGCCACCGCTGTGGTGTAATACCCTACTCCAGTGTGTGGCGTGGTGGATTGCCTCAGGGGGCTGATGATGAACAGTACAAAGGAAGAACAGCCTCGCGAGAGGTGTTCTTGAGCTGGTGCGATGAACTGCTAGGGTGAGTTCAGTGCTCTCTCTCTCTCTCTCTGCTAGGGTTCTACCAGATCTCTCCTCTCTTTCCTACTCTGTGGTGGCTAGCTCTATTTACCCCTGGGCCTCTCCCCAAATAATGAGCGGGAAGGGCGCCAACAATTGGCCATTTTGAAGGGGAACATATAGTACAAGTTATCCTGACCAAAGGTGGTCTTCGGCTACCAAAAGCACTGCTGATGACGCCGTCTTGGGCTCCACGGTGACTGATATGTCTCCATCGTATCTATAATTTTTTATTGTTCCATGTCAATATTATTCAACTTTCATATACTTTTTGGCAACTTTTTATATTATTTTTGGGACTAACATATTGATCCAGTGCCCAGTGCCAGTTCCTGTCTGTTGCATGTTTTTGGTTTCGCAGAATATCCATATCAAATGGAGTCCAAATGGGATAAAAACGGACAGAGCTTATTTTTGGAAAATATGGAAAATTCGGAAGGAAAATCAACGCGAACCAGTGCCCGAGGTGGTCACGAGGAAGGCCCCCGCTAGGGCGCGCCCCCTACCCTCGTGAGCCCACCGTAAGGCGGTTGGCTTCTTTTGCCGCAAGAAAGCTAATATTCAGAAGAAAAAAATCACGGCGAAGGTTTCAGGCCAATCGGAGTTACGGATCTCCATATATATACGAAACGGTGAAACAGAGACAAAACAGAACACAAAACCAGAGAGAAACAAAGAGATAGATCCAATCTCGGAGGGGCTCTCGCCCCTCCCATGCCATGGAGGACAAGGACCAGAGGGGAAACCCTTCTCCCATCTAGGGAGGAGGTCAAGGAAGAAGAGGAAGAAGGGGGGCCCTCTCCCCCTCTCCTTCGGTGGCGCCGGAACGCCGCTGTGGCCATCATCATCATCACCGCGATCTTCACCAACACCTCCGCCATCTTCACCAACATCTCCGTCACCTTCCCCCCTCTATCTACAGCGGTCCACTCTCCCGCAACCCGATGTACCCTCTACTTGAACATGGTGCTTTATGCTTCATATTATTATCCAATGATGTGTTGCCATCCTATGATGTCTGAGTAGATTTTCATTGTCCTATCGGTGGTTGATGAATTGCTATGATTGATTTAATTTGCTTGTGGTTATGTTGCTTCCCTTTGGTGCCCATCATATGATTGCGCGCGTGGATCACACCCTAGGGTTAGTTTGTATGTTGATAGGACTATGTATTGGAGGGCAAGAGTGATAGAAGCTTCAACCTAGCATAGAAATTGATGCATACGGGATTGAAGGGGGACCAATATATCTTAATGCTATGGTTGGGTTTTACCTTAATGAACATTAGTAGTTGTGGATGCTTGCTAATAGTTCCAATCATAAGTGCATAGAATTCCAAGTAAGGGGTGACATGCTAGCAGTGGCCTCTCCCACATAATACTTGCTATCGGTCTAGTAAAGTAGTCAATTGCTTAAGGCACAATTTCGCCACAACTACCATCACTTTTCCACACTCGCTATATTTACGTTATTGTTTCCTAACCTAAACAGCCCCTACCTTCTGTTTACTTGCTCTTTATTATCTTGCAAACCTATCCAACAACACCTACAAAGTACTTCTAGTTTCATACTTGTTCTAGGTAAAGCGAACGTCAAGCGTGCGTAGAGTTGTATCGGTGGTCGATAGAACTTGAGGGAATGTTTGTTCTACCTTTAGCTCCTCGTTGGGTTCGACACTCTTACTTATCGAAAACTATTGCGATCCCCTATACTTGTGGGTTATCAAGACCTTTTTCTGGCGCCGTTGCCGGGGAGCAATAGCGTGGGGTGAATATTCTCGTGTGTGCTTGTTTGCTTTATCACTAAGTAATTTTTATTTGTTGTTCTTAGTTGTTTTCTATCTTTAGTTATGGGTAGGAAACGCAAAATACCAAAAAAATTACTTGTACCTACTGAACCAATGGATGAAGAACCACTCAAAATCTATCACACTGCTGAAGCTTTTTACTTGGATCATCTTCGATGCCTTTGTGCTCGTGCCGAAACCCCAACTAGCTTAGTTGAGGGAAAATCTTTAGATGAGCATGCTTGTTATGTGCGACACCGTATATCTGAAAAAGGGAAACTATTATGGAGTCAAATTCAACGTTTGCAATGCTATGCTTGGAATTTATGTGAAATATATGATTTTACTTGTTGTTCTGAAAACCCTAAGAAACACCTTCCCTATCAATGTGAGTTTAGTAATAATGGAATCGTATCTTCGTATGCTAAGGGTGTTTATAATTACTATGATGTTCAACAAATTGAAGAATTTGTTGCTTTTAAGGGTGCTTCTGAAATTGCTTCTTTGATTGAAAAGTATGATGATACTCTTTACAAATCTGAAAATTTTGCCATACTTGAATATTGTTATGAGAATTATGCTTCTAATGCTTATGTTAAACTATATATTGAGGACTACTCCGCTGTCCAAGAAGAGACTAATATTTTGCAGGAGTCAATGGAAGAAGAAATTGATGAAACTGTGAGCTCATTGGATGAAAAAGATGAGGAGGAGAGCGAAGAACAAAAGGAGGAAGAGCGGATTGATCACCCGTGCCCACCTGTAATGAGAGTAACTCTTCAACTCATACATTGTTTAATTCCCCTTCGTTCTTACCGAAGGATGATTGCTATGATGACTGTAATTATCCCATCGATTCTCTTGAAATATCCATTTTTGATGATGCTTTCTATGCTTGTGGCCAAGATGCCAATATGGATTATGCTTACGGAGATGAACTTGCTATAGTTCCTTATGTTAAACATGAAATTGTTGCTATTGCACCCATGCATGATAGTCCTATTATCTTTTTGAATTCTCCCAACTACACTATATCGGGGAAGTTTGCCCTTATTAAGGATTATATTGATGGGTGGCCTTTTACCGTTACACATGATGATTTTAATGAATATAATATGCATGTGCTTGCTGCTCCTACTTGCAATTATCATGAGAGAGGAACTATATCTCCACCTCTCTATGTTTCCGACATGATAAAATTACAAGAAACTGTTTATACTATGCATTGGCCTTTACTAGGTGTGCATGAATTGTTCTTTTATGACATGCCGATGCATAGGAAGAGAGTTAGACTTCGTGATTGCTTGATATATGTTGTTGTTGGAAATATGCCCTAGAGGCAATAATAAAATGGTTATTATTATATTTCTTTATTCATGATAATTGTCTATTGTTCATGCTATAATTGTGTTATCCGGAAATCGTAATACATGTGTGAATACATAGACCACAACACGTCCCTAGTGAGCTTCTAGTTGACTAGCTCGTTGATCAAAAGATAGTCATGGTTTCCTGACTATGGACATTGGATGTCATTGATAACGGGATAACATCATTAGGAGAATGATGTGATGGACAAGACCCAATCCTAAGCATAGCTCAAAGATCATGTAGTTCGTTTGCTATAGCTTTTCCGAATGTCAAGTATCATTTCCTTAGACCATGAGATTGTGCAACTCCCGGATACCGTAGGAGTGCTTTGGGTGTGCCAAATGTCACAACGTAACTGGGTGACTATAAAGGTACACTACAGGTATCTCCGAAAGTGTCTGTTGGGTTGGCACGAATCGAGACTGGGATTTGTCACTCCTTATGACGGAGAGGTATCTCTGGGCCCACTCGGTAATGCATCATCATAATGAGCTCAATGTGACCAAGTGGTTGATCACGGGATCATGCATTACGGTACGAGTAAAGTGACTTGCCGGTAACGAGATTGAACGAGGTATTGGGATACCGACGATCGAGTCTCGGGCAAGTAATGTACCGATTGACAAAGGGAATTGTATACGGGATCGATCGAATCCTCGACATCGTGGTTCATCCGATGAGATCATCGAGGAGCATGTGGGAGTCAACATGGGTATCTAGATCCCGCTGTTGGTTATTGACCGGAGAGTCGTCTCGGTCATGTCTGCGTGTCTCCCGAACCCGTAGGGTCTACACACTTAAGGTTCGGTGACGCTAGGGTTGTTGAGATATTAGCATATGGTAACCTGAAAGTTGTTCGAAGTCCCGGAAGAGATCCCGGACGTCACAAGGAGTTTCGGAATGGTCCGGAGGTTAAGATTTATATATAGGAAGTCAAGTTTAGGCCATCGGGAAGGTTTCGGGGGTAATCGGTATTGTACCGGGACCACCGGAAGGGTCCCGGGGGTCCACCGGGTGGGGCCACCTATCCCGGAGGGCTCCATGGGCTGAAGTGGGAGGGGAACCAGCCCCTAGTGGGCTGGTGCGCCCCACTTGGCTTGGGGGGCACTCCACCCCCCTTGGCCGCCGCCCCCCTAGGGGTCCTATATATAGTGGGGGGGAGGGAGGGCAGCCGCACCCTAGCCCCTGGCGCCTCCCTCTCCCTCCCGTGACACTCCTCCCTCTCCCTGAGCTTGGCGAAGTCCTGCCGAGATCACCGTTGCTTCCACCACCACGCCGTCGTGCTGCTAGATCTTCATCAACCTCTCCTTCCCCCTTGCTGGATCAAGTTGGAGGAGACGTCTTCCCAACCGTACGTGTGTTGAACGCGGAGGTGCCGTCCGTTCGGCGCTAGGTCATCGGTGATTTGGATCACGACGAGTACGACTCCATCAACCCCGTTCTCTTGAACGCTTCCGCGCGCGATCTACAAGGGTATGTAGATGCACTCCTCTCTCCCTCGTTGCTAGATGACTCCATAGATTGATCTTGGTGATGCGTAGAAATTTTAAAATTCTGCTACGTTCCCCAACAGTGGCATCATGAGGTAGGTCTATGCGTAGTTTCTATGCACGAGTAGAACACAAAGCAGTTGTGGGCGTGGATATTGTCAATTCGCTTGCCGTTACTAGTCTTATCTTGATTCGGCGGCATCGTGGGATGAAGCGGCCCGGACCGACCTTACACGTACGCTTACGTGAGACTGGTTCCACCGATTGACATGCACTAGTTGCATAAGGTGGCTGGCGGGTGTCTGTCTCTCCCACTTTAGTCGGATCGGATTCGATGAAAAGGGTCCTTATGAAGGGTAAATAGAAATTGGCATATCACGTTGTGGTTTTGGCGTAGGTAAGAAACGTTCTTGCTAGAAACCTATAGCAGCCACGTAAAAACTTGCAACAACAATTAGAGGACGTCTAACTTGTTTTTGCAGCATGTGCCGTGTGATGTGATATGGCCAAAAGGATGTGATGAATGATATATGTGATGTATGAGATTGATCATGTTCTTGTAATAGGAATCACGACTTGCAAGTCGATTAGTATGACAACCGGTAGGAGGCATAGGAGTTGTCTTAATTTATTTATGACCTGCGTGTCAACATAAACGTCATGTAATTACTTTACTTTATTGCTAAAGCGTTAGCCATAGTAGTAGAAGTAATAGATGACGAGTCAACTTCAAGAAGACACGGTGATGGAGATCATGATGATGGAGATCATGGTGTCATGCCGGTGACAACGATGATCATGAAGCCCCGAAGATGGAGATCAAAAGGAGCAAATGATATTGGCCATATCATGTCACTATTTGATTGCATGTGATGTTTATCATGTTTTGCATCTTATTTGCTTAGAACGACGGTAGCTTAAATAAGATGATCCCTCGTAATAATTTCAAGAAAGTGTTCCCCCTAACTGTGCACCATTGCGAAGGTTCGTTGTTTCGAAGCACCACGTGATGATCGGGTGTGATAGATTCTAACGTTCGAATACAACGGGTGTAAGCCAGATTTACACACGCAATACACTTAGGTTGACTTGACGAGCCTAGCATGTACAAACATGGCCTCGGAACACGGAAGACCGAAAGGTCGAGCATGAGTCGTATAGAAGATACGATCAACATGAAGATGTTCACCGATGTTGACTAGTCCGTCTCACGTGATGATCGGACATGGCCTAGTTAACTCGGATCATGTTTCACTTAGATGACTAGAGGGATGTCTATCTGAGTGGGAGTTCATTGAATAATTTGATTAGATGAACTTAATTATCATGAACTTAGTCTAAAATCTTTACACTATGTCTTGTAGATCAAATGGCCCACGCTAATTTTGCCCTCAACTTCAATGCGTTCCTAGAGAAAACCAAGCTGAAAGATGGTGGCAGTAACTATACGGACTGGGTCCGGAACCTGAGGATCATCCTCATAGCTGCCAAGAAAGATTATGTCCTAGAAGCACCGCTAGGTGATGCACCCATCCCAAAGAACCAAGACGTTATGAACGCTTGGCAGTCACGTGCTGATGATTACTCCCTCGTTCAGTGCGGCATGCTTTACAGCTTAGAACAGGGTCTCCAAAAGCGTTTTGAGCGACACGGAGCATATGAGATGTTCGAAGAGCTGAAAATGGTTTTCCAAGCTCATGCCCGGGTCGAGAGATATGAAGTCTCTGACAAGTTCTACAGTTGTAAGATGGAGGAAAATAGTTCTGTCAGTGAGCACATACTCAAAATGTCTGGGTTGCATAACCGCTTGACTCAGCTGGGAGTTAATCTCCCAGATGACGCGGTCATTGGCAGAATCCTTCAGTCGCTTCCACCGAGCTACGAGAGCTTTGTGATGAACTTCAATATGCAGGGGATGGAAAAGACCATTCCTGAGGTATATTCAATGCTGAAATCAGCGGAGGTGGAAATCAAAAAGGAACATCAAGTGTTGATGGTGAATAAAACCACTAAGTTCAAGAAAGGCAAGTGTAAAAAGAACTTCAAGAAAGACGGCAAGGGAGTTGCCGCGCCCGGTAAGCAAGCTGCCGGGAAGAAGTCAAAGAATGGACCCAAGCCTGAGACTGAGTGTTTTTGTTGCAAGGGAAGTGGTCACTAGAAGCGGAACTGCCCCAAATACTTAGCGGACAAGAAGGCCGGCAACAGTAAAGGTATATGTGATATACATGTAATTGATGTGTACCCTACCAGTACTCATAGTAGCTCCTGGGTATTTGATACCGGTGCGGTTGCTCACATTTGTAACTCAAAGCAGGAGTTGCGGAATAAGTGGAGACTGGCGAAGGACGAGGTGACGATGCGCATCGGGAATGGTTCCAAGGTCGATGTGATCGCCGTTGGCACGCTACCTCTACATTTACCTATGGGATTAGTTTTAAACCTCAATAATTGTTATTTAGTGCCAGCTTTGAGCATGAACATTGTATCAGGATCTCGTTTAATTGGAGATGGCTACTCATTTAAATCCGAGAATAATGGTTGTTCTATTTATATGAGAGATATGTTTTATGGTCATGCTCCACTGGTGAATGGTTTATTCTTAATGAATCTCGAGCGTAATGTTACACATATTATAGTGTGAATACCAAAAGATGTAAGGTTGATAATGATAGTCCCACATACTTGTGGCACTGCCGCCTTGGTCACATAGGTGTCAAACGCATGAAGAAGCTCCATGCAGATGGACTTTTGGTGTCTCTTGATTACGAATCATTTGACACGTGCGAACCATGCCTCATGGGTAAAATGACCAAGACTCCGTTCTCAGGAACAATGGAGCGAGCAACCAACTTATTGGAAATCATACATACTGATGTGTGCGGTCCAATGAGTGTTGAGGCTCGCGGTAGCTATCGTTATGTTCTCACCCTCATTGATGACTTGAGTAGATATGGGTATGTCTACTTAATGAAACACAAGTCTGAGACCTTTGAAAAGTTCAAGGAATTTCAGAGTGAGGTTGAGAATCAACGTGACAAGAAAATCAATTCTTGCGATCAGATCATGGGGGAGAATACTTGAGTCGCGAATTTGGCACACACTTAAGGAAATGTGGAATAGTTTCACAACTCACGCCGCCTGGAACACCTCAGCGTAATGGTGTGTCCGAACATCGTAATCGCACTCTATTGGATATGGTGCGATCTATGATGTCTCTTACCGATTTACCGCTGTCATTTTGGGGCTATGCTTTTGAGACTGCCGCATTCACTTTAAATAGGGCTCCATCGAAATCCGTTCAGACGACACCGTATGAATTATGGTTTGGGAAGAAACCTAAGCTGTCGTTTCTAAAAGTTTGGGGATGCGATGCTTATGTCAAGAAACTTCAACCTGAAAAGCTCGAACCCAAGTCGGAAAAATGCGTCTTCATAGGATACCCTAAAGAAACTATTGGGTATACCTTCTACCTCAGATCCGAAGGCAAGATCTTTGTTGCCAAGAATGGATCCTTTCTAGAGAAAGAGTTTCTCTTGAAAGAAATAAGTGGGAGGAAAGTAGAACTTGATGAAGTATTACCTCTTGAACCGGAGAGTGGCACAGCTCAGGAAATTGTTCCTGAGGTGCCTGCACCGACTAGAGAGGAAGTTAATGATGATGATCATGAAACTTCAGATCAAGTTGCTACTGAACTTCATAGGTCCACAAGGACACGTTCCGCACCAGAGTGGTACGGCAACCCTGTCTTGGAAATCATGTTGTTAGACAACGGTGAACCTTCGAACTATGAAGAAGCGATGGCGGGCCCGGATTCCGACAAATGGCTGGAAGCCATGAAATCCGAGATAGGATCCATGTATGAAAACGAAGTATGGACTTTGACTGACTTGCCCGATGATCGGCGAGCCATAGAAAATAAATGGATCTTTAAGAAGATGACAGACGCGGATGGTAATGTAACCATCTATAAAGCTCGGCTTGTCGCTAAGGGTTATCGACAAGTTCAAGGGGTTGACTACGATGAGACTTTCTCACCCGTAGCGAAGCTGAAGTCCGTCTGGATCATGTTAGCAATTTCCGAATTCTATGATTATGAGATATGGCAAATGGACGTCAAAACGGCATTCCTTAATGGTTTCCTTAAGGAAGAATTGTATATGATGCAGCCGGAAGGTTTTGTCGATCCTAAGAATGCTGACAAGGTGTGCAAGCTCCAACGCTCAATTTATGGGCTGGTGCAAGCATCTCGGAGTTGGAACATTCGTTTTGATGAGATGATCAAAGCGTTTGGGTTTACGCAGACTTATGGAGAAGCCTGCATTTACAAGAAAGTGAGTTGGATCTCTGTAGCATTTCTCATATTGTATGTGGATGACATACTGTTGATGGGAAATGATATAGAATTCTTGGAAAGCATAAAGGCCTACTTGAACAAGTGTTTTTCAATGAAGGATCTTGGAGAAGCTGCTTACATATTAGGCATCAAGATCTATAGAGATAGATCGAGACGCCTCATTGGTCTTTCACAGAGTACGTACCTTGACAAGATATTGAAGAAGTCAAAATGGATCAATCAAAGAAAGGGTTCTTGCCTGTATTGCAAGGTACGAGATTGAGCACGGCTCAATGCCCGACCACAGCAGAAGATAGAGAAAAGATGAGTGTCGTCCCCTATGCCTCGACCATAGGGTCTATCATGTATGCTATGCTGTGTACCATACCTGATGTAAACCTTGCTGTAAGTTTGGTAGGAAGGTACCAAAGTAATCTCGGCATGGAACACTGGACAGCGGTCAAGAATATCCTGAAGTACCTGAAAAGGACTAAGGATATGTTTCTCGTTTATGGAGGTGACGAAGAGCTCGTCATAAAGGGTTACGTCGATGCTAGCTTCGACACAGATCTGGATGACTCTAAGTCACAAACCGGATACGTGTATATTTTGAATGGTGGGGCAGTAAGCTAGTGAAGTTGCAAGCAAAGCGTTGTGGCGGGATCTACATGTGAAGCGGAGTACATGGCAGCCTCGGAGGCAGCACAAGAGGCAATCTGGGTGAAGGAGTTCATTACCGACCTAGGAGTCATACCCAATGCGTCGGGCCCGATGACTCTCTTCTGTGACAACACTGGAGCTATTGCCCTTGCCAAGGAGCCCAGGTTTCATAGGAAGACCAGGCATATCAAGCGTCGCTTCAACTCCATTCGTGAAAGTGTTCAAAATGGAGACATAGATATTTGTAAAGTACATACGGACCTGAATGTGGCAGATCCTTTGACTAAACCTCTCCCTAGAGAAAAACATGATCAAGACCAGAACTGCATGGGTGTTCGATTCATCACAGTATAACTAGACTATTGACTCTAGTGCAAGTGGGAGACTGTTGGAAATATGCCCTAGAGGCAATAATAAAATGGTTATTATTATATTTCTTTGTTCATGATAATTGTCTATTGTTCATGCTATAATTGTGTTATCCGGAAATCGTAATACATGTGTGAATACATAGACCACAACACGTCCCTAGCGAGCCTCTAGTTGACTAGCTCGTTGATCAAAAGATAGTCATGGTTTCCTGACTATGGACATTGGATGTCATTGATAATGGGATCACATCATTAGGAGAATGATGTGATGGACAAGACCCAATCCTAAGCATAGCTCAAAGTTCGTGTAGTTCGTTTGCTATAGCTTTTCCGAATGTCAAGTATCATTTCCTTAGACCATGAGATTGTGCAACTCCCGGATACCGTAGGAGTGCTTTGGGTGTGCCAAACATCACAACATAACTGGGTGACTATAAAGGTACACTACAGGTATCTCCGAAAGTGTCTGTTGGGTTGGCACGAATCGAGACTGGGGTTTGTCACTCCGTATGACGGAGAGGTATCTCTAGGCCCACTCGGTAATGCATCATCATAATGAGCTCAATGTGACCAAGTGGTTGATCACGGGATCATGCATTACAGTACGAGTAAAGTGACTTGCCAGTAACGAGATTGAACGAGGTATTGGGATACCGACGATCGAGTCTCGGGCAAGTAACGTACCGATTGACAAAGGGAATTGTATATGGGATCGATTGAATCCTCGACATCGTGGTTCATCTGATGAGATCATCGAGGAGCATGTGGGAGCCAACATGGGTATCCAGATCCCGCTGTTGGTTATTGACCGGAGAGTCGTCTCGGTCATGTCTGCGTGTCTCCCGAGCCCGTAGGGTCTACACACTTAAGGTTTGGTGACGCTAGGGTTGTTGAGATATTAGCATACGCTCACCCGAAAGTTGTTCGGAGTCCCGGATGAGAACCCGGGCGTCACGAGGAGTTTCGAATGGTCCGGAGGTTAAGATTTATATATAGGAAGTCATGTTTCGGCCATCGGGAAGGTTTCGGGGGTAATCGGTATTGTACTGGGACCACCGGAAGGGTCCCGGGGGTCCACCGGGTGGGGCCACCTATCCCGGAGGGCTCCATGGGCTGAAGTGGGAGGGTAACCATCCCCTAGTGGGCTGGTGCGCCCCCCCCATGGGCCTCCCCTGCGCCTAGGGTTGGAAACCCTAGGGGTGGGGGCGCCCCACTTGGCTTGGGGGGCACTCCACCCCCTTGGCTGCCGCCCTCCCTTCGAGATTCAATCTCCTAGGGCCGGCGCCCCCCGTAGGGGTCCTATATATAGTGGGGGGAGGTAGGGCAGCCGCACCCTAGCCCCTGGCACCTCCCTATCCCTCCCGTGACACTCCTCCCTCTCCTTGAGCTTGGCGAAGCCCTGCCGAGATCACCTTTGCTTCCACCACCACGCCGTCGTGCTGCTGGATCTTCATCAACCTCTCCTTCCCCCTTGCTGGATAAAGTTGGAGGAGACGTCTTCCCAACCGTACGTGTGTTGAACGCGGAGGTGTCGTCTGTTCGGCGCTAGGTCATCGGTGATTTGGATCACGACGAGTACGACTCCATCAACCCCGTTCTCTTGAACGCTTCCGCGCGCGATCTACAAGGGTATGTAGATGCACTCCTCTCTCCCTCGTTGCTAGATGACTCCATAGATTGATCTTGGTGATGCATAGAAAATTTTAAAATTCTGCTACGTTCCCCAATAGTTGCTATGTGCTCACTACTAAATTACAAATCATTGTTAATTAAAATTGGCTTTGATATACCTTGGGATCCGGGTGGATTCACTACTTGAGCACTATATGCCTAGCTTAATGGCTTTAAAGAAAGCGCTACCAGGGAGACAACCCGGAAGTTTTAGAGAGTCATTTATTTTTGTTGAGTGCTTTCATATAGTTTAAAAACAACAAAAATAAAGAGGGGAACCCAAAACTTTTCAAAAAGAAAAGTGAAAGTAAGAAAGACAAGCACTGTTGAAGTGGGAGTGCTCTCTGAACTTTGTTCATGCTCACGACAACTTTGTGAATCTTGATTACAGAAACTTTTCAACAAAAATAATTATCCCCTTGTACAATTCCATTGTATTATAAAAATAATGTGCCAAGGTTTGCCTTTAGGATGTTTACATTTGCTTGATGGTTTGTACGGTGCAGGACAGAAACTTTGGCTGTAGTGCGTGATTTGACAATTTTAGCTGGAACGTCAAATGGTTCTGATTCTTTTTGCACTGTCTTCCTATACAAATTGTTTATTTTTCCTAATTTTGGTAGAACTAGCAGGGTCACCCGCGCATCTGCGCGGCTAGATTGTTGATTTGTATTGTGACATTATTTGAAAGACCACTTATTTTAATGCTTACAATAGATATTATAAATTTAACCTACCTTTGAAGTGAAACTTTGTATCATCCTTTTATAATATTAGTGATGTGGGGCTCAAAACTATATTCCACTTTTGGCATTTTAAAATTACTGTTCCACAAATAAGCCGTGTAATAGTTGTGCGACATGTCTATCATGAAGTTTGTCATGAAGTTCCATCGAGGCACCTGGTATCTATGCCGCATCCAACCGGCAAGCCATCTAATTTCATCAATGCTCGTCTATCTCTTGCGTTTCTCACTCTCACATTGTAATATCATTGGACTGAGCTCCCTTGAGATTCTACAACTTCATCTCGGCCTTCTTTATACTGAGTTGACCCTTACATTAATAGCAACAACTCCTGATCGAGCACCACATTAGGTGGCAATAAGCTTTGAAGGTGTCATATCATCTAACTTCTAGTTGGTGCACATTTATGCGGCTGGATTTCCTGTGTATTCTCATATCTAAATTAGCATTAGGATGTTTGTATAGGAAAGTAGACTTGCAATTTGAAAAAGATAGATTTGCAAATCAGTTAAATTATTATAGTCAAAATAAGCAATTTGGATACTCATTTGTCAAAAGAAAACAATTCTTGTCGGTATCTGTATCATTAGGAAATATAAATGGACTCAAGTCAATTAGTTTTATCATCTAAACCATATTGTGGTACGCTGATGTCATGCCAAACTATATAGTGGTGTCAGTCTTTTAACCACAATTTTCAAGAAACATCTCAGCAAAACAAAATATCTAACACTAATGTCTAGTATAGTTATCTGATCACTATTTCAGTGGCATTGTGCAATATAATATCTGTGTGTGTGCTTCCAATTAATGTCTAAAACAACATAAACTTTTGTTTGTGTATATTAAGAAGTACTAAGATAACCTCGCCTGCTAAATATAACCTTATCTATGTAGTTAATACATTTTTTACCATGGCATGTGTATAACCCTCTTGCACGGTTTTTTATTTTCCTCAAATAATTATATTAGCCTTGCCCATCAGTCGAAGAATTTTCATCCTTTTTTATCAGTGTATAGAATATATTGGAGGGCATGGAGGCCAAGGACTAGAGGGGAAACCCTTCTCCCATCTAGGGAGGAGGTCAAGGAAGAAGAGGAAGAAGGGGGCCCCTCTCCCCCTCTCCTCCGGTCGCCGACGCCGCCGTGGCCATCATCATCATCACCGCGATCTTCACCAACACCTCCGCCATCTTCACCAACATCTCCATCACCTTCCCCCCTCTATCTACAGCGTCCACTCTCCCGCAACCCGCTGTACCCTCTACTTGAACATGGTGCTTTATGCTTCATATTATTATCCAATGATGTGTTGCCATCCTATGATGTCTGAGTAGATTTTCGTTGTCCTATCGGTGGTTGATGAATTGCTATGATTGATTTAATTTGCTTGTGGTTATGTTGCTGTCCTTTGGTGCCCATCATATGATTGCGCGCGTGGATCACACCATAGGGTTAGTTGTATGTTGATAGGACTATGTATTGGAGGGCAAGAGTGACAGAAGCTTCAACCTAGCATAGAAATTGATGCATACGGGATTGAAGGGGGGCCAATATATCTTAATGCTATGGTTGGGTTTTACCTTAATGAACATTAGTAGTTGCGGATGCTTGCTAATAGTTCCAATCATAAGTGCATAGAATTCAAGTAAGGGATGACATGCTAGCAGTGGCCTCTCCCACATAATACTTGCTATCGGTCTAGTAAAGTAGTCAATTGCTTAAGGGACAATTTCGCCACACACCTACCATCACTTTTCCACACTCGCTATATTTACTTTATTGTTTCCTAACCTAAACAGCCCCTACCTTCTATTTACTTGCTCTTTATTATCTTGCAAACCTATCCAACAACACCTACAAAGTACTTCTAGTTTCATACTTGTTCTAGGTAAAGCAAACGTCAAGCGTGCGTAGAGTTGTATCGGTGGTCGATCGAACTTGAGGGAATATTTGTTCTACCTTTAGCTCCTCGTTGGGTTCGACACTCTTACTTATCGAAAACTGTTGCGGTCCCCTATACTTGTGGGTTATCAGTGACCTCCGTCCTGCCGCTGTGCTGGTCTTGGTCTCGTTGCACCGAAATGGCAACCTTTGCCCGATGCCTTGGCCTGTGCTTGCCCCCTTTGCACCAAAGGGGAAACAAGGACACTACACAGGCCGGTGCCCGCCTGGTCTCGATAGTCATGGCTTGGGTCACAGGGAGGTAACCCCGCCTTGATCTCTCTGTCTCTTCGCGAGCCTGCCTAATGAGGCTGCTTCTGAGGAAGCTTTCTGTCGTCCGCCCCGTGAGGCTTGGCCCCTCGCGAGGGTCTTGAGCTTGAGCTGATGAAGGAGGCCCGCGCTGGGCCCCCACTTGAGCCACGCCGCAGGCTGCAGGCAGGCAAGTCTGGGGACCCACGTTCCCAGAACGCCGACAGTAGCCCCCAGGCCCTAGGCGCGCCTGGGCTTGGCCTAGCAAGAAAGCGAAGGGGCAAGCGCGAAGCACCGCGGGCCCTAACAGCCTGCAGCCTTGGGCGCCGCGTGGCGATTGATTGGACGTGGGCGACTGCGCTTCCTCACGACGCCTTTTACGCGCCCGACTAAGCGGACCCATAGTTGCACACAGTTGTTCCTCTTTTCCGCTGCTCGCCCGCCTCCTACCTTTCCTTCTTCCTTGAGCTCCAGCCTCCGCCGCCAATCCGGCTCGAGTTCTTCCTCCTTGTTACCACCATGGCGCCGACGAAGAAGGGAAGGGGAAAGAAGCCTGCGCCTTTGTCCCGCACACCTCCAGCGGCGAGCCCCGCCATCGCCCAGTTGATCATACTCAATCCAGAAGCTTTGGACAAGGTCCGATCTGCCCTTGCAACTATCTTCAATGAGTGCAGCAGGACCACGGCCTGGCATGCGTCCCATGCCTCCCTTGATAGGACCGTCACGGAGGTCCGATTCTTCGTCAATGCCCTATGGGCGGGTCTGGTTCCCCCCTTTTCCGCCTTCTTCAATGCGGTGCTCTCCCATTATCTGATCCGTATGATGCACCTCGGGCCGGAGTCCATTACCCTTCTGGCTGTCTTTGCTTTTTTTTGCGAGGCGATGATAGGCATACCTCCTTCTGTGGCCCTCCTGCGCCACTTCTTTTCCTTGCGCCTAAGCGATCCCACTCAGTGCTCAGGGTGCGTGAGCTTATTGTCCGTGCCAGAGACGGCCGCTTCAGGGATCGACTCCGGCCTTCCTCCTCCTAAGGCCAGGTTCAGAGAGCGATGGCTGTACGTGGATGTCGGAGTGCCCAATCTCCTCTGCTCTCGCACCTGACCTCGCCTGTTGTTCCTCACACGGGTTGGGATCATGAGGTGCTCGCGAGCCCCCGGCTCGCCTTCGTCTGGAGCCGCTTCCGGAGTTTGAGGGCGCTCAATGTGACAGCACCCAAGGTGGTGAAGGAGTTCCTCCAATGTTGCATTGCTCCTCTCCAGCGCCACTCTCGCCGGATGTGGTACTTTGTGGGACATAAGGACCGCATGCGGCTTCAGGAGGAGGACTTGGCGCCTGAAGCGCTGCATATGGTGCTTAGGGTCTTGACTGGCGACCCTTCCCCAGGCAGCCTTCGGAGTAATGGTGTCCTCTTGTATCTTTGCTCTGGCAGGGCCGATTTTGTGAGGTAGATGCCCAGTTTCGATGAGTGGGGACTGCGCCCCGCTGGCTTCATGGGGCCCCGCGAGAACCCAGCCGCCGTGGTTGCTTCCCCTGCCGCCCATAGCAATCCTTCCTTGGGCGACAGGGCGGGGAGATGAGAACCAGTAGGAGTTGAGGCGACCGATGTTAAGGTGCTGACGCCACGAGATGTCTTGAAGGCGACATCTCCCGAGGCCCTCCCTAGAGCAGCGGCAGGTGCGGAGTCGCAACCTATGGTTCAAGAGGCCGGGGCTCCCGAGCCCCCAGCCGTTCCTCGCGAGGCGGCGCCTGACGGCGCCCCCCAGGCTGACTCCTCCAGCGTTGATCATCTTGACGCTTCTTACGCACCAGGGGCCGACCCCTGCGCTGGGTGCTTGGGTCGGTTCCGCGTAGATTTCGAGGCCCTCCGCAAGAGGAAGGAGGCCTTGGGTGGCAACGACCGCCCTTGCCGCTTGTTGAAGCACAGGAAGTACTTTGCCATGGACAAGTAAGTCTTCTTCTTTCCTTGCTTGTTCGCTTTGCTATCCCTACGACTGATTGTGCCCCTTTCAGGCCCTGCCCTGCGAATCCTGCCGAGCCAGCCCGGGAGCCATCCCCCCAAGCTTCGCCTTCTCCGTTGGCTCTGGGCCCGCCGAGCTCGAGCGGCACCCCTGCTGCCAGACCAGTTGAGGGAGTGGTCCGTTCCACAGGGCACCTCGAGCCTGCGCGCCCGCTGTCCTTTCTTCATGAGTCCTCCTGGGGCACATCCGGCCTGCCCCGTGTTCCTCCTCTGATCATAGATGGGGAATGGTTGAAGTCTGTCTTTGGCTCTTCTTCCGTGGGTGGACCGACGCCAGGCCAGATTCCTAGAGAGGTCCATCTGGCGATGACTAGGGCACCAGCCCCCAGCACCGCGCCGGGAGGGACCCCGCATGCTTTGGTGGAAGAGGGTGATGCAGAAGACGTGCTCAGGCGCGCTCAGGAGCGACGCGTCCTCCGCGAAGAGTTCCTCCAGAGGGCGGCGGATGCGGTGAGCCTGATCCGTGCAGAGCTTGCTGACGAGGATGCGCGCCTCGAGGCCGAAGGTTTGCGCCTTGCTGAGGAGAGGCGCAAACTAAAGGTAGCCGTCGCCCTCGTGCGTCATCAACGTGATCTTGACAACACGAAGGCTGAAGCGTCGCTGGCAGCTTCACGGGAGGCCTGCTCCCTAGCCGTTAAGGAGGCTCGGGAGGCAGACCGACAGCGCAAGGATGCGGAGGAGCGCGCACGGGAGCTCCAAGCCTGGAGCAACTCCCTGGAGCAGCAAGTGGAATTACCCCAGGCGGCCCTTGAGTCGATGGGGCTGGCCTCTATTGACCGGGCGGAGCTTCTGAAGCGCGAGGAGGCGCTGACGCTGGAGGCCGCCGAGCGCAACCCTGACCTTGAGTGGTTGGAGACGCGGTAGCGCCTGGTGGCCCGGGCGGAGGACGACGTTGCCGTGCGCGAAGCTCGGGCCCAGGAAGAAGTCGATCGCCGCGTGGCGGAAGCTCGGTCGGCCTTCAAGCGCGAAGACGAGACGAGGTTGGGGCTGATCAAGGTTGAGGCCGAGGGCAGGACCGCAGCCCTCAGGGCCAAACTGACCGAAGCGACACGGCGTGCGGACTCCTCCGCAGCCGCCCTCAGCGCGGCGCAGGCGGAGCTGTCCTCTTCCCGGGCCGAGCAGCTTCTTCTTCAAAGAGGGTTGATGACGCCGAGGCCGTCGCGCAGCGGAGTGAGGACGAGCTCCGTCGGCGGCTGGTTTTGGAGCATGTGCATGCCCCCATGCTTCAAAGGCTCCGAGAGAGGGCCAACACAGCTTTGGGCTACATCTGCGAGGCTGCCGCTAGGGAGCCGCACGAGGTCAACTACGCCGGCAACCTCCAACTTTTCACCGATGTGGTGACGCTTCTGGAGAACCGGTCCGAGAGGTCCCGTCGGCTTGTCGAAGAGAGGAGCCGAGCCTTGCTCGGGCGTGCCTTCTCCCGCGTCTTCAGCCATCTGCAGGACAGGGACCCCCACTTCGACTTCGACGCTGCCATCGCACCCGTGCCCATTGCCGTCCGGGGCGACCTGGCGCAGTGGGTGAAGGACAACATGGACGCCCTCGTCAGGGCCTTTGCGTCCGATGACGACGGCGTGGTTGTGGGCGCCAATGAAGGCGATGTTGTGGACGAGCCTGGCGCTGATGGAGATGCTGGCGGCGGCGGCAATGCCGACGACGCCAGTGATGCATCCGAGGACGCCCAATACGCGGTGAGTGATATGTCCGACTGACCGCGCGTTACTGCCATTTAACCTGCACGAAGAAAGTTCGGGCTTGGCCCTGAAGGATGTAAGAGCATTTTGGGAGGGGAAGCCCCGCATGTAAAGGTTTGCAATTAGTACTTTGGTAAGCATGATGTTGTGTGTGAATGTAGCCGTCGGCCCGGTGATGGGTCAGCTGACTTGTGTACCTTCCGACCCCGACGAGTCCCGAGCGGGCCTGCGGGGGCCGCTGCTCCTCGGTGTCTTCTGATTAACTTGTGGATCCTGCGATGAAAACCTCCGAAAGGGTGCAGTAACAGCGGTCCTAGTTGTGAACGTGCCTGGCCCGGCCCGGCTCGCGAGGGGCTCACGAGGGGGGGCAGCCGATGTTAACCTTGGGCGCAAAGCCAAAACCAGAACGCCAGAGATTGCTCGAACGAGACTAAACACCCCTTCCCCCAAACACACGCAAGCATCAAGCTCAAATCCAACTTAAATCCAAATTGAAGAACTTGTCAACAAGGAAAGGCAAAAGCAAAAGGCCGCGTCCAGCACCTAGTCTAGTCTTTGATGTCTTCTCACCAGCGTGGAGCTAAGTGCTGCCACTGGGCGTGGGCGAGAGCCCCCGAGTCCCGAGGGCGGCTCTCCGGAGACTCCGGGGCGTGTACAACCCCACTCATTATTACGTGAGAGTGTCACGGGGCGGCGAGCTTCACAGGCACTAGGCCTTCTTCACAGGTACTGGCCTTGCTTCATATCGCCAGACGAGGGCCCCGCCTTGCGCCACACTCTGCCGCCATTGACGGCGACCGGAAACCAGGACGACGCCAATGAGGCAGAGCGGTTGCCAGCAGTTCCCCCGACGACCATGGGTCCCCTACCGGGGGCAGGCCTTGGGGCACCTCCCCGACAGGGGGCCTACCTCCTGAGAACGCCTTGCTCTGACCGCCGCGGTGACGAACCTGAATCTCGGCCCCTCTCCTGCAGCCCCTGCGCCCTCCTCCTGAGGGGTATGAGGCTGCAGAATTAGGGCAGCCACCCGCTGCGGAGACCTGTATCTCCTGCGACCCATGGTTAGCATAAGCTTGCTCCTGAGGGATGAGTGGTACCCGATAGTTGCCGCTGACGGCGCGGTCATCGAGGTTCTCCTGTGGTTCCTGAAAGAGCTTAGCTCCTGGCGTCTCCTTGCCCCAGCCTGGCCCGAGGAATGAGCCATGATCTTCTTCCAGTACGCACCCCTGATTCACCATGCAGGGCACATAAGCTTCCGGGGTCACCGCCCCGTGCGCCTCGCTGTAGCATCCCGTATGCCACGCAGCCTGGCTTGGAGCGCCGTCTTGGGGGTGATGGCGCGGCGGTCCGCCGAGGCCGAAGGCCGCGGCGTGCACCTCCTCGCTGGCCTGAGAGGGCGCTGGCGTGACTTGTCGCCCGGTGCCGGCGGAGGTGTTGGCGCTAGACGGGCCCTGGAGTCCGCTGGAAGTTGCGCACGTGCGCACGATGCCACCATGCGGCTCGCCTTGGGTCTGGGGTGGCAGCTGGACGCAGAAAGGAGGTGTTCCTGAGGCGGCGGCATCCAGGAGCTCGGCTACTCGTTCCAACAACACGTCGCGGTCGCCCTCCAGCAGTCAGCACCATAGCAGCTCTCGGGCCACCGTGAGCGCGGCCCTGGAATTCGCTTGCTCCCGTCGGGTGTACGGCGCTGTGGCCGCGGCGTGGTCTGAGGCCCTTGCTGCGGCCCGCACCTACCGTGGTGTGAGGGCAGGCGGCGTCTGGCCGCGTCGCCCGTGCCCCGCAGTGCCCTGTGGAGTGCGGGCTGCCTGAGGCGCAAGGTTGAGGTCACCCTGGGCTGGTGCCACGGCGTGGGCGGGCCACGCTGCCCAGCGGTCGGCGTTGGCTGCCGGGTCGGTTGACATCTGAACGGCGAAGCAACGGAACGCGATGCGTTGGAAGAAGGATTCCGGCACACCCCTGCCTGGCATGCCAAATGTCGGATTTCGGGTTCCGGCAGACCCTTGAGGTTCGAACACTGGGGTGCGCGCGGAGATCTCTCCCCTACCGATCTACGTTCAATCTCCTCACGTGATCTAAGCTGGAAACAACGAACAACACAAGGGACACAAGGTTTATACTGGTTCGGGCCACCGTTGTGGTGTAATACCCTACTACAGTGTGTGGCATGGTGGATTGCCTCAGGGGGCTGATGATGAACGGTACAAAGGAAGAACAGCCTCGCGAGAGGTGTTCTTGAGCTGGTGCGATGAACTGCTAGGGTGAGTTCAATCGCCTCTCTCTCTCTCTGCTAGGGTTCTACCAGATCTCTCCTCTCTTTCCTACTCTGTGGTGGCTAGCTCTATTTATAGAGGCCCTGGGCCTCTCCCCAAATAATGAGCGGGAAGGGCGCCAACAATTGGCCATTTTGAAGGGGAACATCTAGTACAAGTTATCCTGACCAAAGGTGGTCTTCGGCTGCCAAAAGCATGGTGATGACGCCGTCTTGGGATCCACGGTGACCTCCGTCCTGCCGCTCTGCTGGTCTTGGTCTCGTTTCACCGGAATGGCAACCTTTGCCCGATGCCTTGGCCTGTGCTTGCCCCTTTGCACCAAAGGGGAAACAAGGACACTGCGCAGGCCGGCGCCCGCCTGGTCTCGATCGTCATGGCTTGCGTCACGAGTCCTCGAGGTATCCCTGCCTTGATCTCTCCGCCTCCTCGCGAGCCTGCCTGATGAGGCTGCTTCTGAGGAAGCTTTCTGTCGTCCGCCCCGCGAGGCTTGGCCCCTCGCGAGGGTCTTGAGCTTGAGCTGATGAAGGTGGGCCGCGAGGGTCTTGAGCATGAGCTTGATGATAGGAAAAAATTAAGGGTGGATGAAAATATGAAATCTGCAGCTAGCAAGGTAGAGGACGTTTCCTAGATGAGAATGTAAACAGGCGTGCTTGTTGGATTACAATGTTGGTCCAGAGGGGTTTTTATACGAACTTTTCTCACAATTGCGGAGTAATGGAGGCAGAGATAATTAGGGACGATTAATGGTGTGGTGCATGAAGCTGTTTCTTATGCATTTGTGGCCGGGAGAATGTGCGTCATGTAGTTGAATGGGTTAGTGCTAGCCGTACAATCAGTAGTGGGTGTTAAACAACATATTGTCACGTCATATGTGTTGACATGTGCCATATAACTTCGGCAAGGGGTTAGCTCAAGTAGATATAGATAGAAATCGGTTTAAGCATTGTTATCTCCTAATTCTTTCTTCTCTTCCAAGATGTAAACCTCCTGTACCGAACTCCCTTTGTACGCAATTAGGGTTTAGCCCCTGCTCTATATAAACACGCAGGCTCGGCCTCAACAGGCACGACGCTTCATAGAAAGTTTACATGGTATCAGAGCTTCCTCTTCCTATCCCATCTAGCCAGCACGCCTTCCGCCTTCGCTCCTGCCATGTCGTCCTCCTCCGGTGCTTCCCCTGCCGGCCTAAGTGGTTAGGTCACCGAGAAGCTTACCCGCACCAACTACATATTGTGGCGCACCCAGGTGACGCCGCAGCTGAGAGGTGCTGGGGTCTTCGACTATGTCGATGGATCCGCGACGACTATGTTTGGGGTCCTGCCCTCATCTCTGTTGATTTATCTTCTTAAGAAACGATCCGATGTGTTCCAAGTGTTTCACAACTTTCAAGCACTCTGTCAGGACCCCGATTCCAAGTCACATCGATCTAGTCGGTAACACCTCATATCACTTTGCGGCCTCACGCACGGTATCCCACGGGTGTCGCCTTACCATGGCCCGGGACCGTTTGCGCCTTTTTGGCTCACGTATATGATAGTGTCGCTAGCATCCATATGACAGAGAACCCGGGCCGACATGGCTAGTCATGAACCCAAAGCGGCACAGACCTATGGAGACAGGCATACATGAATCACATCGAGCATGTCGGTCATCAGCGAGTGCGAGATGAATCCGGGCTGTAGCACTGGGCTAACAGGACTCCGGGAACCCGGGCTGTAGCAGGCTAGGCAGGACTCCGGATCACCGCGTGACATTTCCCCGAAGGGACAGACATAGGAACGAAGTGAAACACATGCCGGCCAGTCAAGTGTCCTGAGCAGTAGTGCTGGGCTAGCAGGACTACTAACTTTGAATACCTAGCATATTAGGATTTTAAGAAAATTACCATGCTATTAAGACTCTCAAAATAATCTAAGTGAAGCATGAGAGATCAATAGTTTCTATAAAACAAATCCACCACCGTGCTCAGATATAAGTGAAGTACTAGAGCAAAAATATATAACTCAAAAGATATAAGCGAAGCACATAGAGTATTCTAACAAATTCCAAATCATGTATGGATCTCTCAAAAGGTGTGTACATCAAGGATGATTGTGGTAAACTAACAAGCAAAGACTCAAATCATGCAATACGCTCCAAGCAAAACACATATCATGTGGCGAATAAAAATATAGCTCCAAGTGAAGTTATCGATAGAAGTAGACGAAAGAGGGGATGCCTTCCGGGGCATCCCCAAGCTTTGGCTTTTAGGTGTCCTTAGATTATCTTGGGGGTTTCATGGGCATCCCCAAGCTTAGGCTCTTGCCACTCCTTGTTCCATAATCCATCATATCTTTACCCAAAACTTGAAAACTTCACAACACAAAACTCAAAGTAGAAAAGCTCGTGAGCTCCGTTAGCGAAAGAAAATAAAAGAACACTTCAAGGTACTGTAATGAACTCATTCTTTATTTATATTGGTGTTATACCTACTGTATTCCAACTTCTCTATGGTTTATGAACTATTTTACTAGCCATAGATTCATCAAAATAAGCAAACAGCACACGAAAAACAGAATCTGTCAAAAACAGAACAGTCTGTAGTAATCTGTAGCTAGCGCAAGATATGGAACCCCAAAAATTCTAAAATAAATTGCTGGACGTGTGGAATTTATCTATTAATAATCTTCAAAATAATTAAGTAAATTGCACTTTCCAAATAAAAATGGCAGTAGTTCTCGGGAGCGCTAAAGTTTCTGTTTTTTACAGCAAGTTCAACAAGACTTTCCCCAAGTCTTCCCAACGGTTCTACTTGGCACAAACACTAATTAAACACAAAAAACACAACCAAAACAGAGGCTAGATAAATTATTTATTTCTAAACAGGGGCAAAAAGCAAGGAATAAAAATAAAATTGGGTTGCCTCCCAACAAGCGCTATCGTTTAACGCCCCTAGCTAGGCATAACAAGCAAGAATAGATCTAGGTATTGCCATCTTTGGTAGGCAATCCATAAGTGGCTCTCATAATAGATTCATAAGGTAATTTAATTTTATTTCTAGGAAAGTGTTCCAAGCCATTCCTTAATGTAAATTGGAATCTAATATTTCCTTCCTTCATATCAATAATTGCACCAATCGTTCTAAGGAAAGGTCTACCAAGAATAATAGGACATGAAGGATTGCAATCTATGTCAAGAACAATAAAATCTAATAATACCTATTTGCAACAATAAGAACATCATTAATTCTTCCCATAGGTTTCTTAATAGTGGAATCCGCAAGGTGCAAGTTTAAAGAGCAATCATCAAAATCACGGAAACCTAACAAATCACACAAAGTCTTTGGAATCGTGGAAACACTAGCACCCAAATCACATAAAGCATAGCATTAATGATCTTTAATTTTAATTTTAATAGTTGGTTCTCACTCATCATAAAGTTTTCTAGGGATAGAAACTTCCAATTCGAGTTTTTCTTCATAAGATTACATCAAGGCATCAATGATATGTTTAGTAAACACTTTATTTTGACTATAAGCGTGAGGAGAATTTAGCACGGGTTGCAACAAGGAAATACAATCAATCAAAGAGAAATTTTCATATTTAAATTCCTTGAAATCCATAATAGTGGGTTTAGCAACATCTAGGGTTTTAATTTCTTCAATCCCACTTTTATCAAATTTAGAATCAAGAGCAACAAATTCTGAATTCTTAGAACGCCTTCTAGGTAAAGGTGGATCATATTCAGTCCCATCATTATCAAGATTCATATTGCAAAACAAAGATTAAATAGGGGACACATCAATAACTTTTATATCTTCATCTTTATTTTCATAGGAACTAGAAGAACACGCTCTTATAAAGGCATCTTTCTTAGCACGCATCCTAGCGGTTCTTTCTTTGCACTCATCAATGGAAAATCTCATGGCTTTGAGAGACTCATTGATATCATGCTTAGGTGGAATATATCTAAGTTTCAAAGAATTCATCAAGAGAAATTCTATCAACGTTCCTAGCCAAATCATCAATCTTAAGTAATTTTAATTCATTCATAGCATCAAAATTCTTTTGTGAAGTGATAAATTCTTTAATATTAGATTAAAAATCATAGGGCATCTTATTATGATTTCCATAAGAATTGTTGTAGGAATTACCATAATTATTAGAGGGATTACTAGGATAAGGCCTAGGATTGAAATTTCCTCCATACACGTTGTTACCAAAATTGTTCCTACCAACAAAATTCACATCCATAGATTCATTATTATTCTCAATCAAAGTAGACAAGGGCATATCATTAGGATCAGAAGAAACACTCTTATTAGCAAATAATTTCATAAGTTCATCCATCTTTCCACTCAAAACATTAATTTCTTCTATCGCATGCACCTTTTTATTAGTAGATCTTTCAGTATGCCATTGAGAATAAATAACCACAATATTATCAAGGAGTTTAGTAGCTTCTCCTAAAGTGATTTCCATAAAAGTGCCTCCTGCGGCCAAATCTAAAAGATTTCTAGAAGCAAAATTCAATCCGGCATCAAAATTCTGAACAATCATCCACAAATTTAAACCATGAGTAGGGCAATTACGTATCATTAACTTCATTCTCTCGCAAGCTTGTGCAACATGTTCGTGATCAAGTTGCTTAAAGTTCATAATATCGTTTCTAAGAGAGATGATCTTAGCGGGAGGAAAATACTTGGAGATAAAAGCATCTTTGCACTTGTTCCATGAATCAATACTATTTTTAGGCAAAGACAAAAACCAAGCTTTAGCACGATCTCTAAGCGAAAAAGGAAATAGCTTCAATTTAACAATATCATTATCCACATCTTTCTTCTTTTGCATGTCACACAAATCAAAGAAGCTATTTAGATGGGTAGCGTCATCTTCACTAGGAAGGCCAGAAAACGGATCTTTCATGACAAGATTCAGCAAAGCAGTATTAATTTCACAAGATTCAGCATCGGTAAGAGGAGAAATCAGAGTGCTAATAAAATCATTGTTGTTGGTATTGGTGAAGTCACACAATATAGTGTTATCTTGAGCCATCGTGACAAGCAAACAAACTAACACACAAATAACAAAAAGCAAGCTGGCAAAAAGAGGCAAATAGAGAAACAGAGGGAGGATAGAGAGAGAGAGGGCGAATAAAACAGCAAGGGTGAAGGGGGGGAGAGGAAAACGAGAGGCAAATGGAAAATAATGTAATGCAGGAGATAAGGGTATGTGATGGGTACTTGGTATGTTGACTTTTGTGTAGACCTCCCCGGCAACAGCGCCAGAAATCCTTCTTGCTACCTCTTGAGCACTACGTTGGTTTTCCCCGAAGAGGAAGGGATGATGCAGAAAAGTAGCGTAAGTATTTCCCTCAGTTTTTGAGAACCAAGGTATCAATCCAGTAGGAGGCTACGCGCGAGTCCCTCGTACCTGCACAAAATAAATAAATCCTCGCAACCAACGCAAATAGGGGTTGTCAATCCCTATGAGGCCACTTACGAGAGTGAGATCTGATAGATATGATATAGATAATTTTTTGGTATTTTTGTGATAAAGATGCAAAGTAAAATAAAGGCAAAGGAAATAACTAGGTAGTAGGAGATCAATATGATAAAGATAGACCCGGGGGCCATAGGTTTCACTAGTGGCTTCTCTCGAGAGCATAAGTATTCTACGGTGGGTGAACAAATTACTATTGAGCAATTGACAGAATTGAGCATAGTTATGAGAATATCTAGGTATGATCATGTATAGAGGCATCACATCCGAGACAAGTACACTAACTCCTGCCTGCATCTACTACTATTACTCCACTCATCGACCGCTATCTAGCATGCGTCTAGAGTATTAAGTTAAAAATAGAGTAACGCCTTAAGCAAGATGACATGATGTAGAGGGATAAACTTATGCAATATGATGAAACCCCCATCTTGTTATCCTCGATGGCAACAATACAATACAATACGTGCCTTGCTGCCCCTACTGTCACTGGGAAAGGACACCGCAAGATTGAACCCAAAGCTAAGCACTTCTCCCATTGCAAGAAAGATCAATCTAGTAGGCCAAACCAAACTGATAATTCGAAGAGACTTGCAAAGATAACCAATCATACATAAAAGAATTCAGAGAAGATTCAAATATTATTCATAGATAGACTTGATCATAAACCCACAATTCATCGGTCTCAACAAACACACCGCAAAAAGAAGATTACATCGAATAGATCTCCACATGAGAGGGGGAGAACATTGTATTGAGATCCAAAAAGAGAGAAGAATCCATCTAGATACTAACTATGGACCCGCAGGTCTGAGGTAAACTACTCACACTTCATCGGAGGGGCTATGGTGTTGATGTAGAAGCCCTCCGTGATCGATGCCCCCTCCGGCGGAGCTCTGGAACAGGCCCCAAGATGGGATCTCGTGGATACAGAAAGTTACGGCAGTGGAATTAGGGTTTTGGCTCCGTATCTGATCGTTTGGGGGTACGTGGATATATATATAGGAGGAAGGAGTACGTCGGTGGAGCAACAGGGGGCCCACGAGGGTGGAGGGCGCGCCATGGGGTAGGCGTGCCCCCTACCTCGTGGCCTCCTCTCTTCTTTCTTGACGTAGGGTCCAAGTCTCCGGGTCTTGTTCGTTGAGAAAATCACGTTCCCGAAGGTTTCATTCCGTTTGGACTCCATTTGATATTCCTTTTCTTCAAAACCCTAAAACAGGCAAAAAACAGCAATTCTGGGCTGGGCCTCCAGTTAATAGGTTAGTCCCAAAAATAATATAAAAGTGGATAATAAAGCCCAATAATGTCCAAAGCAGTAGATAATATAGCATGGAGCAATCAAAAATTATAGATACGTTGGAGACGTATCAGCCACCAAAGAAGGTTCGGGTCAACGATAGGCTGGCTTCTCACCAACCTGCGCCCCTCGGTAGGTAGCGCCTCCCAGTACCACCCCGGCGGAGCCTAGTCCCGGACATGGCCCATCTGGTGACGCAGGTGTCCTCCGCCGACTCGACGATGAGGATGCGGGATAGGCATCGTCAACGTCGATGCGGGGAAATTTCTTTAACTAAAAAAATAACAACAAATGTGACATGTTCAACTAGTTCTATTAATTCAGCTAGTTCTTACGATTAAATCTAGTCAATTAATTCTATACCTAATAAAATGAATAATGACATAAAAAAGGCCTACGCTTTGCAGGAATGTTGACTCCTTCCCGGTGCGGCAAATCCCGGGCACTCGATATGTCCTAGTTTGTAGCACAAGTCATGCCAAAATTCACGGAAAATTTCGGCATGACTTTTACTAAAAAGTGGACAAATCGAGAACCTGAAATTTGCCGGAACGGAAATGAATCAACATTCCGGCAAAACATAGGCCACTCGACTTCATTCCCTGGAAACAACAAAGCCACTTGGGCACAATTGAACCACTTCAATAATGGAATATGCAAATGAACATCAATGACATATATCATATAACAACAATCTTGTTTTTTGTTTACATAGCAACAATTAGTTTAACCAAGTTTTTGAAAGAACAACAATTCTGTTTTTTGTTTTTTGAATGAAATTACTGTTTAGGCATTTTCATAAAAATTTGCCCTAGCTAATTTCCTAAAAAAATTGCTTATCATTTTTCCTAAATGCTAAAAAAAGCCTACTGCCCTAAACAAATCTAGGGTTCATATGAACATCAACACAGCATCAACACATATATGAATTTCCCTGGCAGAGAGAGAGGAGGGTAGGGGAGAGGAGAGGCAGAGCCTTACGGTGACTGCGGCGAGGGCCCGACAAGCGGCGTCGAGGACGGGGTCGGGGCTCGGGCGTGCGACGGAGGGCGGCGTCCATGTCGGGGTCGGGGCGGCGTCGAGGTCGGGGGCGGCATCGAGGGTGTGCGGTGGGTGGCGGCGGTGGTGAGGTTGAGGGCGGCGGCGGGCGGCGGCGGTGAGGTCGAGAGCGGCAGGGTGACAGCGGCGATGGAGCAGTTGGGGGAGAGGGGCAAGTGGAGGGGAAGGACTTAGCAAAATTTTGAGCCCGTGCGGCCGGGGGTTAAGTCAAACTAGCAGCAGCGCGTTTTGCCCGAACGCGCTATAGCTAAGTTAGCTATAGCGTGTCAAGCGAAACGCGCTACAGGTATTCCTTTCTGTTTTATAATATCAGTAGCGCTTTGCGCTGAAAACTCGCTACTGCTAAGTCTAAGCATGTAAAAACTTCAAAAAATATACATTGGTCATCATTGATCTTTTTGTGTAGAATCTAAATAGTCAAAATGAATCCTCACAGTACCTATATAAGCACAGGTGAAGATTCATATTGCAGCCACAAATCTTACACATATAGTTCAATGAAGACCATGTGCTCGAGATAGTTTGAGAAGTAACATATTTAAGGTGGTAAACACCTTGTTCGCTTAGCATTATGGGACTAAACTTAATTAGGTGCAATACTTAGCGGTAGCATGTTTTGAAGAAAAACATTGTTACTAAGTACTTTAGCATTAGCGTGTCCTCGAAAGGGCGCTACTACTATATCTAGCCTGGGGGCAACGCCGTGGCAATTATAGTAGTAGCGCTTGTTTCACCTAGACCACTACTGCTACCGTGCTATTAGTAGTGCGGTTTTCTGAAGCTCGCTACTGCTAGTTAGCAGTAGCATCTGTTTTTAGACCGCGCTGCTGCTAAGATTCTGTGTATAAGGTTTTCCCTAGTAGTGAGGGACCTATATTGAAACACAACTTGCCTGTTGAAATCCTAGGGGATCCTCCCCCACCCAAGGGTGATCCCATGTTTGAGCTTAAACCTTTACCTGATACTCTTAAATATGCTTATCTTGATGAGAAAGAGATATATCCTGTTATTATTAGTGCTAACCTTTCAGAGCATGAGGAAAAGAAATTATTGAAAACTCTGAATAAGCACCGTGCTGCTATTGGATATACTCTGGATGATCTTAAGGGCATTAGTCCCACTCTCTGCCAGCACGAAATAAAACTGGAGAAAGATGTTAAACCGGTTGTTGATCACCAACGAAGGTTAAATCCTAAGATGAAAGAAGTGGTAAGAAAAGAAATACTAAAGCTTCTAGAGGCAGGTATAATTTATCCCGTTGCTGATAGTCAGTGGGTAAGTCCTGTCCATTGTGTCCCTAAGAAGGGAGGTATTACTGTTTTCCCTAATGATAAAGATGAATTGATCCCACAAAGAATTGTTACAGGTTATAGAATGGTAATTGATTTTCGTAAACTAAATAAAGCTACTAAAAAGGATCATTACCCTTTACCTTTTATTGATCAAATGCTAGAAATATTATCCAAGCATGCACATTTTTGCTTTCTAGATGGTTATTCTGGTTTCTCTCAAATACCTATGTCAAAAGAGGATCAAGAAAAGATAACTTTTACTTGCCCTTTCGACACCCTTGCTTATAGACGTATGCCTTTTTGTTTATGTAATGCACCTGCTACCTTTCAAAGATGTATGACTACTATATTCTCTGACTTTTGTGAAAAGATTGTTGAGATTTTCATGGATGATTTCTCCATTTACGGAACTTCTTTTGATGATTGCTTAAGCAACCTTGATCGAGTTTTGCAGAGATGTGAAGAAACTAATCTTGTCTTGAATTGGGACAAGTGCCACTTTATGGTTAATGAAGGTATTTTCTTGGGGCATAAAATTTCTGAAAGAGGAATTGAAGTTGATAAAGCTAAGGTTGATGCTATTGAAAAGATGTCATGTCCTAAGGACATTAAAGGTATAAGAAGTTTCCTTGGTCATGGCAGTTTTTATAGGAGGTTCATTAAGGAATTTTCTAAAATTTCTTGGCCTCTGACTAATCTTTTACAAACAGATGTTCCTTTTGTCTTTGATGATGATTGTGTAGAAGCATTTGGAATGCTTAAGAAAGCTTTGATTTCTGCGCCTATTGTTCAACCTCCTGATTGGAATTTACCATTTGAAATTATGTGTGATGCTAGTGATTATGATGTAGGGGTTTTTCTAGGACAAAGAGTTGATAAGAAATTAACTGTTATCCAATATGCTAGTAAAGCTCTAGACAGTGCTCAAAGAAATTATGCTACTACTGAAAAATAATTTTTAGCAGTTGTATTTGCTTGTGGTAAGTTTAGACCTTATATTGTTGATTCAAAAGTAACTGTTCACACTGATCATGCTGCTATTAAATATCTTATGGAAAAGAAAGATGCTAAACCTAGACTTATTAGATGGGTTCTCTTGCTTCAAGAATTCGATTTGAATATTATTGATAGAAAGGGAGTTGAGAACCCCGTTGCAGACAACTTGTCTAGGTTAGAGAATATTCTTGATGACCCACTACCTATTGATGATAGCTTTCCTGATGAACAATTAGATGTCATAAATGCTTCTCTTACTGCTCCATGGTATGCTGATTATGCTAATTATATTGTTGCTAAGTTTATACCACCTAGTTTCACATACCAGCAAAAGAAAAAGTTCTTCTATGATTTAAGACATTACTTCTGGGATGACCCACATCTTTATAAAGAAGTAGTGGATGGTGTTATTAGACGTTGTGTACCTAAGCATGAACAGGAATAGATCCTACGCAAGTGTCACTCCGAGGCTTATGGAGGACACCACGCTGGAGATAGAACTGCACATAAGGTATTGCAATCCGATTTTTATTGGCCTACTCTCTTCAAGGATGCCCGTAAGTTTGTCATGTCCTGTGATGAATGTCAAAGAATTGGTAATATTAGTAGACGTCAAGAAATGCCCATGAATTATTCACTTGTTATTGAACCATTTGATGTTTGGGGCTTTGATTATATGGGACCATTTCCTTCCTCTAATGGGTATACTCATATTTTAGTTTCTGTTGATTATGTTACTAAGTGGGTAGAAGCTATTCCAACTAGTAGTGCTGATCAAAGCACCTCTATTAAGATGCTTAAAGAAGTTATTTTTCCAAGGTTTGGAGTCCCTAGATATTTAATGACTGATGGTGGTTCACATTTTATTCATGGTGCTTTTCGTAAAATACTTGCTAAGTATGATGTTAATCATATAATTGCGTCTCCATATAATCCACAGTCTAGTGGTCAAGTAGAATTGAGCAATAGAGAGCTTAAATTAATTTTGCAAAAGACTATTAATAGATCTAGAAATAATTGGTCCAAGAAACTTGATGATGCATTATGGGCTTATAGAACTGCATATAAGAATCCTATGGGTATGTCTCCGTATAAAATGGTTTACGGTAAAGCATGTCACTTACCTCTTGAACTAGAACATAAGGCATATTAGGCCATTAAAGAGATCAACTATGACTTCAAACTTGCCGGTGAGAAGAGGCTTTTTGACATTAGCTCACTTGATGAATGGAGAGCCCAGGCTTATGAGAATGCCAAACTATTTAAAGAAAAAGTTAAAAGATGGCATGATAAAAGGATACAAAAGCATGAGTTTAATGTAGGTGATTATGTATTGCTATACAACTCTCGTTTTAGATTTTTTGCAGGCAAACTCCTCTCTAAATGGGAAGGTCCTTACATCATCGAGGAGGTCTATCGTTCTGGTGCCATAAAAATCAACAACTTCGAAGGCACAAATCCGAGGGTAGTGAACGGTCAAAGAATCAAACATTATATCTCAGGTAATCCCATAAATGTCGAAACTAATGTTATTGAAACCGTAACCTCGGAGGAATACATAAGGGACACTTTCCAGAACGTTTCAGACTCCGAAAAGGAATAGGTGCATGGTACGGTAAGTAAACCGACTCCAAAACAGTTCTAATGGCAATTTTTCTCTGTTTTGGAATATTTAAGAAAAGGGGAAAATAAGAAGTAGTCCGGGAAGGACATGAGGCATCCATGAGGGTGGAGGGCACGCCCTACCCCCCTAGGCGCGTGCTACCTCTTGAGCATTGTGTTGGTTTTCCCCAAAGAGGAAGGGATGATGCAGCAAAGTAGCGTAAGCATTTCCCTTACTTTTTGAGAACCAAGGTATCAATCCAGTAGGAGGCTACACGCGAGTCCCTCGCACCTGCACAAAACAAATAAATCCTCGCAATCAATGTGATAAGGGGTTGTCAATCCCTACACGGCCACTTACGAGAGTGAGATCTGATAGATATGATAAGATAATATTTTTAGTATTTTTGTGATAAAGATGCAAAGTAAAATAAAAGCAAAGGAAATAACTAAGTATTGGGAGATTAATATGATGAAGATAGACCCGGGGGCCATAGGTTTCACTAGTGGCTTCTCTCGAGAGCATAAGTATTCTACGGTGGGTGAACAAATTACTGTTGAGCAATTGACAGAATTGAGCATAGTTATGAGAATATCTAGGTATGATCATGTACATAGGCATCCCGTCCGAGACAAGTAGACCGACTCCTGCCTGCATCTACTACTATTACTCCACTCATCGACCGCTATCCAGCATGCATCTAGAGTATTAAGTTAATGAAAACAGAGTAACGCCTTAAGCAAGATGACATGATGTAGAGGGATAAACTCATGCAATATGATGAAAACCCCATCTTGTTATCCTCGATGGCAACAATACAATATGTGCCTTGCTGCCCCTACTGTCACTAGGAAAGGACACTGCAAGATTGAACCCAAAGCTAAGCACTTCTCCCATTGCAAGAAAGATCAATCTAGTAGACCAAACCAAACTGATAATTCGAAGAGACTTGCAAAGATAACCAATCATACATAAAAGAATTCAGAGAAGATTCAAATATTGTTCATAGATAGACTTGATCATAAACCCACAATTCATCGGTCTCAACAAACACACCGCAAAAAGAAGATTACATCGAATAGATCTCCACAAGAGAGGGGGAGAACATTGTATTGAGATCCAAAAGGAGAGAAGAAGCCATCTAGCTACTAACTATGGACCCATAGGTCTGAGGTGAACTACTCACACTTCGTCGGAGGGGCTATGGTGTTGATGTAGAAGCCCTCCGTGATCGATGCCCCCTCCGGCGGAGCTCCGGAATAGGCCCCAAGATTGGATCTCGTGGATACAGAAAGTTGCGGCGGTGGAATTAGGGTTTTGGCTCTGTATCTGATCATTTGGGGGTACGTAGGTATATATAGGAGGAAGGAGTACGTCGATGGAACAACAGGGGGGCCACGAGGGTGGAGGGCGCGCCTAGGGGGGTAGGCGCGCCCCCTACCTCGTGGCCTCCTCTTCTGTGTCTTGCCGTAGGGTCCAAGTCTCCTGGGTATTGTTCGTTGAGAAAATCACGTTCCCGAAGGTTTCATTCTGTTTGGACTCCGTTTGATATTCCTTTTCTTCGAAACCCTAAAACTGGCAAAAAAACAACAATTCTGGGCTGGGCCTCTGGTTAATAGGTTAGTCCAAAAAATAATATAAAAGTGGATAATAAAGCCCAATAATGTCCAAAACAGTAGGTAATATAGCATGGAGCAATCAAAAATTATAGATATGTTGGAGACGTATCAGCGCGCCCCCTGCCTCGTGTGCTCTCCGGACTCCATTTTCTTGCACGATATTCCTTTTGGTCGGTAAAAATTCATTATATAATCTCCCGAAGGTCTTGACCACTGTATCACGCAAATATCCTCTGTCTTTGCTTCGAGTTGTTTCTGCTGCAGATTAGAGCATTATGTCATCCCAAGATTCGGAGGGAGAAAGCTATGTGGCAGATTACCTTGCAGATCATAAGGTCTACGGGGATTTGGACCATTGTAGTTGGACCACGAAGGAAGAAGAAGACTATGAGCCTAAGGGAACAGAGGAGACGAGCTCAGATGAAGATGAAGTCCCATTACCTCAACCTGGGGACATGCATGTGGAGTTCCAAAAGTCAAGCCTCCCCAATAGAGCAAAGAAACCTAAGATCGAGTTTATCCCTTTTCGTCTCTTGCAGGAGAACAAACAAGAACTATGCAAAAGGGTATTAAGCCTTCAGCGGGAGATCGAGGACCTAAGGGAACAAAATTCTATCCTCAAGCGCAAATTAAGGGAGAAGAACACGTCATCACCACCCCCGAGGAAGGAGACATAAACACATGGGTATGGGCACTCCCCTTGGCAATTGTCAAGCTTGGGGGAGTGCCCCGGTATCTTATCACCATCACTTTTATCTTTACCATTTTTCTTAGTTTGACCCTATTGGTAATATCTTGATCTAGTAGAATAAAGTTTTAGTATGTTCTAGTTTTGAGTTTTGCTTTATGATCCTTCTATGTAAGCGAGTCCGTGAGCTATATATAATAAAGATTATTGTTGAGTCAAGGCTTGATTATATTACTATGATCTTGAGGGAATAGAAGAAAAGAGAAGAAATAAAAATAAATAAAGAGATCATATGGATCTTATGGAGAGTAATGACTTCACATATAAAGAGTATGATGAATAAAAATTGTTGAGAGTTGACAAACATAGTTTTGGTCATCGTTGCAATAAATAGGAAGTAATAAAGAAAGAGAGGTTTTCACATATAAATATACTATCTTGGACATCTTTTATGATTGTGAGCACTCATTAAAATATGACATGCTAAAGAGTTGATGTTGGACAAGGAAGACAACGTAATGGGTTATGTTTTCTTACATCTGAGATAAATTATATTGTCATGGATCATCCAACATGTTGAGCTTGCCTTTCCCTCTCATTCTAGCCAAATTCTTTGCACCAAGTAGATATACTACTTGTGCTTCTAAATATCCTTAAACCCAGTTTTGCCATAAGAGTCCACCATATCTACCTATGGATTGAGTAAGATCCTTCAAGTAAGTTGTCATCGTTGCAAGCAATAAAAATTGATCTCTAAATATGTATGATTTATTAGTGTGGAGAAAATAAGCTTTATACGATCTTGTGATGTGGAAGAAATAAAAGCGACGGACTGCATAATAAAGGTCCATATCACAAGTGGCAATATAAAGTGATGTTCTTTCGCATTAAGATTTTGTGCATCCAACCATAAAAGCACATGACAACCTCTACTTCCCTCTGCGAAGGGCCTATCTTTTATTCTTGTCTTATACTTCATGCAAGAGTCACGGTGATCTTCACCTTTCCTTTTTACATTTTATCCTTTGGCAAGCACAATGTGTTGGAAAGATCCAGGTATATATAGCTAATTGGATGTGAGTTTTCATGAACTATTATTGTTGACATTACCCTTGAGGTAAAAGGTTGGAAGGCAAAACTATAAGCCCCTATCTTTCTCTGTGTCCGATTAAAACTTCATAACCATAAATATCGCGTGAGTGTTAGCAATTGTGAAAGACTAAATGATGGTTGAATATGTGGACTTGCTGAGAAGCTCTTATATTGACTCTTTCCTATGTTATGATAAATTGCAATTGCTTCAATGACTGGGATTATAGTTTGTTAGTTTGCCATAAGAGTCCACCATATCTACCTATGGATTGAGTAAGATCCTTCAAGTAAGTTGTCATCGTTGCAAGCAATATATATGTTGATGTTTTAAGAATGACCATGATGCCCTCATGTCCGTATTTTATTTTATCGACACCTCTATCTCTAAACACTAGATGATTCCCCGCACGTTGCTGCGGGAATTTGTAGTATTGCTCTAAAGGAGGATTTGTGGAGTAAGTAATTTGTGAAATCACTAAAGCAAATATATAAAAATATGTTTACTTGAATCTTTGATAGAATGATGTGAAAAGTTTAAAAAATAGGATAATCTGGTTGATAAAAGCATCTGTAATGCGTTGGCCTGCCGGTATATTGCAAAAGAGTGTTGTTCGTATTAAGATTAACTAATGATAAATGTTCATATCATTCATACCTTGGTAGTCATTTATTGTGTAACAACTTCGGCCAAGAAATTCAAGATGTCACCCTTAATCATTAATTGTTTGTTGTTGGGGAAGCGAACATCACTCGGTGCACTTTGTGCCAAAAATTCAGACAAACTCAGGACGCTCCCGCTCTCCCGGCCCAATGCACATGTATAAATCATGATATAATTCATAATTAAATGGGAAAAGAAATTACATGATTCTTGAACTCCGGCATGAATAAATAAAATAAAATGTTTGGCATACGAAACTACAATTAGGGAATAGCCTATATGGACGTGTAGCAGAACTTGAATAGAACATGAACTGTTGTTGACTTTTCATACTACGGAGCAAAGAGCGCATGGAGAGCACCTCCCGCATCTCAATATTATATTAACACCAAGATCTCAAATAGTTCTTTTGTTTATACATGGGACAAAGTACAAAATAAGAATAATTTAATTTATCCATTTTAGTTAATGCACATTGAGCACAAAAAGCATAGAGAGTTCCCAACCAGATATTACAGAAAGAATTACAGGATGTGAGCTGCAGCGTTTAATTTTTCATCGATGTTGATCAGTGTCCTTGTAATTCTTCACATTTATATGAGAAAAGGTTATCATGTAATGTAGTATACCAGAAAAGGTTATCATGTAATGTAGTATGCCATTGAGAATCTCATCAAATGCAGCTGGAGATACATTGGAGCAATGTGCTAATATCTCCGTGTGAACCTCTTGATATTGTTTATAGGAACACACTCTTCATATAAATGATTAGAATAGACCATCCTCATGGTAGATTTGTGATGATATAGATTAATAGCTATATGATAGACGGGTTCCCATAGTAATATAGCATGAGGAGTGAGACGAATATATTCCCAGCTTTCTTGAATAAACTTCCTCGAACATACTATTTCTGAAAAAGAGTTTACCTTGATATCAATCCTAAGAAACAATTGGAAAAGGAAGGTTCTCATACCACATTGAGTGAATGGTCCTAGGTACATGCCACATATTAAGCAAATCCAAAAAAATATATAAAATTGACAGACATCTTATAATAAAAGGCACCACCGTATACTGATGGAAAGAGTAATATATTGGCATCCACTCTCTTATTTTCTTATGCTGTTGATAGATTAACTGAGAATACAAGTACTCTAGAAGATTTCACATGTGAAGGTAAAATCCTTGGTCCAGGCCAACGTGTTGGAATTCAAAGAATTGATGTCTTTCAAACATGGAATCGTTTGAGAGAGAAAAAATGACCTCTCAGAATATCATAGTATTATCACTCTTTCGGGGTCAGTAGATTCAAGAACCTTCAAAACAGAGGTAAACAATGCAAAAATAAATACTGGCTTAACACATACAAAAAAATTATTGGCTTAACACATACAAAAAGAATTCAGCAAACATAAGCATATGGGTTGTATCTAGAGGTATCGATATGAATAGTCCAAGGGAAGGAATTTGTATGGTATATTGGTATGTAATATGCACATAAACAAATAGAAGGTGCATGCATTCGCTAATCGAGTCTAGATAATTAAATTCAGAGATAAGTAGTTGCGTACCAACACGAGCAGCAGGAGAAAGACAAAGCAATGAATCCAATCTGAGCGACCTATGAAGCAAAAAGTCGAGCACCTTTCAATCCCGAGAGCAACGCGAGAAATTGAAAAGCATGAGCTTGATGATAGGAAAAATTAAGGGTGGATGAAAATATGAAATCTGCAGCTAGCAAGGTAGAGGACGTTTCCTAGATGAGAATGTAAACAGGCGTGCTTGTTGGATTACAATGTTGGTCCAGAGGGGTTTTTATACGAACTTTTCTCACAATTGCGGAGTAATGGAGGCAGAGATAATTAGGGACGATTAATGGTGTGGTGCATGAAGCTGTTTCTTATGCATTTGTGGCCGGGAGAATGTGCGTCATGTAGTTGAATGGGTTAGTGCTAGCCGTACAATCAGTAGTGGGTGTTAAACAACATATTGTCACGTCATATGTGTTGACATGTGCCATATAACTTCGGCAAGGGGTTAGCTCAAGTAGATATAGATAGAAATCGGTTTAAGCATTGTTATCTCCTAATTCTTTCTTCTCTTCCAAGATGTAAACCTCCTGTACCGAACTCCCTTTGTACGCAATCAGGGTTTAGCCCCTGCTCTATATAAACACGCAGGCTCGGCCTCAACAGGCACGACGCTTCATAGAAAGTTTACATGGTATCAGAGCTTCCTCTTCCTATCCCATCTAGCCAGCACGCCTTCCGCCTTCGCTCCTGCCATGTCGTCCTCCTCCGGTGCTTCCCCTGCCGGCCTAAGTGGTTAGGTCACCGAGAAGCTTACCCGCACCAACTACATATTGTGGCGCACCCAGGTGACGCCGCAGCTGAGAGGTGCTGGGGTCTTCGACTATGTGGATGCATCCGCGGCGGAGCCCGTCAAGGTCCTGGTCACCACGGACAAAGACGGGAAAGAACACTCTGCGCCTAATCCCCTCCATAAGAGTTGGGTTATAGAAGGTCAGGAGGTACTTGGATATCTGTTGAATAACCTCTCCAAGGAAGTTCTCGTGCAGGTTACGTCCATCACCACGCCGCACGAGCTCTGGGCTGCTCTGGCGAACATGTTTTCGTCGCAGTCCCGATCACGGATCAACAACATCCGGATCGCCCTCTCCAACACGCAGAAGGGAACCCAGACGGTGGAGGCCTACTTCGCCCACATGCGCTCACTGGCAGATGAGCTCGCCGCAGCTGGAAAGCCCCTGGATGATGATGAGCTAATCTCCTACATCACCGGCGGCCTCGACATGGACTACCAGCCGCTCGTGTCTTCTCTCGACGCGCGCCCTGCTTTTGAACCGGTAACCCTCGATGATCTCTTTGCCCAGATGAGTAATTTCGATCAGAGGGTTGCCCTCTTCCATAGCACCAACTCAGGCGGGGGATTCAAGTCCTCTGCAAACACTGTTGTTCGTGGTCGCGGTGGTGGATCCTCTCGCTATCGGGGACCAGCGCGCGCCAAGGGCAGGCAGCAAGGTGGAAACAGTGGCAGCAACAACTCATCTCGCAATGACGGCGGCCGCCCCTTCAACACCAACACCAGGGGCCGCCGCAACTCCACCTCCAAATCACGGCCTGACGCTGTGCGCTTCCAGATTTGTGGCAAGCTGGGGCACACGGTGCTGGACTGTTGGTATCGCTTTGATGAAGATGGTGAGTCCTCTAAAGATGAGAAAGTTGCTGCCGCAGCAGGTGGTTCCTACGACATCGACACAAACTGGTATGTGGATAGTGGTGCCACTAACCACATCACCGGTGAGCTGGAAAAGGTAACCATGCGTGAGAAGTACAGGGGCCAGGACCAAATCCATACTGGTGCAAACGGAGAAGGTATGAGGATTTGTCACGTTGGTCATTCAGTTATTAAAACCCCCACTCGCAAAATTCATCTAAGAAAAATTTTGCATGTTCCTAGTGCCTCGAAAAGCCTTCTCTCTGTTCATCGTATTGCTCTTGATAATCATGTCTTTCTTGAATTTCACCCCTTCTTCTTTTTGATCAAGGACCAGGTCACGAAGAAAATCCTATTTCGAGGTAGATGTGTTCGAGGGCTTTACCCGTTGATTCCGGAGATTAGAAGGTTCAATAAACAAGCATATGGTGTCACCAAAATTTCGTCAACTCGGTGGCACGATCGATTAGGACATGCTTCTTTTTCTTTAGTAGAACGAGTGCTTAGGAAAAATAAGCTCCCATATGTTGGTGAGCGTAGTTGTGAAACAATTTGTGATTCATGTCAGCGTGCTAAAAGTCATCAGTTACCTTATCCTATATCCACTAGTGTTTCTACCAAGCCATTGCAACTTATATTTTCTAATGTTTGGGGTCCTGCCCCCACCTCTGTGGATTTATCTTCTTAAGAAACGATCCGATGTGTTCCAAGTGTTTCACAACTTTCAAGCACTCTGTCAGGACCCCGATTCCAAGTCACATCGATCTAGCCGGTAAACACCTCATAATCAACTTTGCGGCCTCACGCACGGTATTCCCACGGGTGTCGCTTACCATGGCCTGGGACCGTTTGCGCCTTTTTGGCTCACGTATATGATAGTGTCGCTAGCATCCATATGAGAGAGAACCCGGGGCTGACACGGCTAGTCCAGTGAAACCAAAGCGGCATAAACCTATGGAGACAGGCATACATGAATTCGACATCGAGCATGTCGTCATCAGCGAGTGATTCCGGGCTGTAGCACTGGGCTAACAGGGACTCCGGGAACCCGGGCTGTAGCAGCTAGGCAGGACTCCGGATGTCACCGTGCGTGACATTTCCGAAGGACAGACATAGGAAACGACGTGAAACAACATGCCGGCCAGTCAAGTGTCCTGAGCAGTAGTGCTGGGCTAGCAGGACTCCGGTGAACCGGGCTGTAGCGGACTACTATGGCTCGAGGAACACTAGACTACATTTCCCCATAAGAAAGACTGCCAAGGATAAACAACTAGATTGTCGGATCGCACTCATACCAAGCATTTCAATCATACACACAATATTCCCGATATGAGTACATACAACATGGCATCACAACAAAACTCTACAACTCAAGTACTTTATTTAAAGGCTCCAGAGAGCCATACATAACATGTTCATACAGATAGGGGTCACATGACCCGACACTCAAGTCATACAATCATACAAGCACAAGCGGAAGCAACTAGTCTGAGTACAGACACTAGAAAGAAAGAAGGCTTCTCGATGCCTGTCTATCTACATAGGGCCCTCCATGGCCAGGATCACCACCTGGGTGGCTAGTCACTCGTCGACGTCAAGGTCTACGTAGAACCCATCAGAGGGGCGGTGTTGTCATCTGAAAACAGTAATTAAGCAAACATGAGTACAAAGGTACTCAGCAAGTCTTACAACAGAACCTACTATACATGCTCATTCTCAAGAAGGTGGTGGGGTTATTGCAGCAAGCCAGCTTTGACTCTTGGCTAAGCTATCCTACGGAACTCCACTAGTAAAATAGTTTTCGCACACGAGTCCACTACTCACCAACACAATACTCCACCGGGGATCCTCTCGTCATCCTACGAGAGGGCCATCCTCGGTACTCACACTTATCTTGAGTCTTTTAGTAGTATCCATTAACTTGTCTATGAACTGTATAGGCAACCAAGTAGTCCTTTACCGCGGACGCGGCTATTCGAATAGTTTTATACCCTGCAGGGGTGTACTTCTTCATACACGCTTTCACCACTTACCGCCGTTTACACGACATGTACTCGGCAACCTTCAAGCGGAAGCCCAGCGAGGGTGTCGGCCACGGCCTACCTAAACACTTAAGTCTCTAGTCCAGGTTTATCGCCTATCCAGGTTCCATCCGCAGGGAGTCCGGCCGAGGTTTCCACATACGGCCCCGAACGATGTGAACAGGGTCCCGAGACGCCAAACGGGCGCCCGGCATACCCGGCCACGGTGTATCTACCGCAACATAGCCCACCCCTAGGGTCAGCGCTACGCACGGCCGCCAACACATAACCTACAAACACCAGAAACTATTTGCAACTCCTGGACAGAGTACTAGGGTGATTAAGAAGCCGAGAGGGTCCATTGGTTTCGGGCCCAATGTACGGTAGTAACTGCATCTTAAATCACACATACAGATCTCAGTTCTTATGGACGCTCAATGAAACAACCCACCATGTACTCCTACATGGCCTCTCATCGATACCTTTACCAAAACATGTTCAACACATCCCTCACATTACCGACATAATCATTTCACTCTAGCCCATCACCCAGATGAACCAGACCTGACACAACTCTAAGCATAGCAGGCATAGCAAGGTAGGAATCACATACATGGCTCAATCAACTCCTACACATGCTAGTGGGTTTCATCTAGTTACTGTGGCAATGACAGGTCATGCAGAGGATAAGGGTTCAACTACCGTAGCACACAGCAGTTTGAATCGCGTTGTCTTAATGCAGTAAACAAGAGCAGAAGCGAGAACATGGGTTTGTATCGGAATGATCAATGGGTTGCTTGCCTGTTGTAGAGGTAGTAGGGTACTGCCCTTCAGACGGATACTCGGGGTTATCCTCGGAGGCAGAACCTACCACGAAAGACACACCGAACATAATCAACACATGGCAATATGCAACAATATGATGCATGCTATGACATGGCAAGATGAAAGTGTCTTGGCCTAATGCAAGCTAAAACAGAAGGGGATGAACTCATTTGAATCAAAGATTCAAATGTTAGCTCATTAAACATGGCCTTATTAGTGCATTACCTTATTCTGCTTAAACAGCAAGGTTAACTTGTTTTGTCATGCATGAAACCATTACAGATGGATAGATTGAATTTTTCTGATCATTTTTCATATATAAATCTTTGCATTTGGAGCTATGGTTGATTTTCTATGATTTTTAGAAGTTTTGGCTATTTTCTGGAATTTCCTATTAAAGAATAAATCCAGTAATTGAATTAATGCGTCAGCATGACATAGGTGTGACGTCAGCGGGTCAACTGGGTCGGCCAGGTCAAACCTGACTGGTGGGCCCTGTCTGTCAGTGTCACAACTAATTAACAGAATTATGTTAGTGCTAATTGACTGTCAGTGGGGCCTGGGCCCACATGTCAGTGACTAAACTAATTAAAATTAGTTAAAACTAATCTTAAACTGATTAGCAGACCGGCCCCACCTGTCATAGACTCAGGGGGTCTACCTGGGCCCACACGGGTCAAACAGGGTCAACTCGCCGGCGGCTTGACGCCGGCGACGACAGACGCGGCGGAGGGGCTCGGGTTTGCGTCTCCGGCGACCAAATCGACGGCGGAGAGCAGCTACGTGACGCGGGGAGCGAGCCGCGTCGTTTGGTGGAGAAAGTGGAGCTCGGGGAGGCCGGGAACGACGCCGGCGACGACCTTGGCGGTCGCCGGAGTTCGGGCGAGGATGAACCCGAAGCTACGGGGCACGGCGAGGCGCGGGGAGTGGTGCGTTAGGCTCCTGGGAACGTGGGTGAGTGTGGTGACGCGGCTCGGAATCGAGCTTACGCGCCTGTGGCCACGGCGACGACATGGCCGGCGGAAGCCGAGCTCTCGGCCGTGATGGCCAACGGGGTTAGAGGGCAGCTCGAGCGACGTGGCTAGGGGGAGAAGAGAGAGAAGCTCACGGTGAGTGCAGCGGGCGTCGAAGCGGGCTCGGGGAAGCTTGGGAGGCGGCAAAACGTCGAAGACGATCTCCGGTGACCGACGAGAACGGCAGCGGTGGCGGCGTTGCAGCGCGTCCGAGGCCTCGTGGCTCGTCGAGGAGGTCGAGGGAGATGTTGCGGAGCTCGTGGCACGGTGGGGTGACATGGACGACGTGGCTGCGGCTACGCGGCAGACGACGGCGGCTGCCGTGCAGGAAGATGGGGAGAGAGCCAGAGAGGGGGAGAGGCCACGGGGAGAGTGGGAAGAAAGAGGGGAGACGTGGGGGTCGGCGTGGCACTCGTAGACGCCTCCAGGGCGTCGGCGGAAGCAGGAGGTGGCCGGTGTGGCCGCGGGCGCCGGCCACGCGCTCCTCGTCCTCCTGGCGAGAGGAGGAGGACGACTGGCAAGAGCCAGTCGACTGGGCCGAGCCAGGTGGGCTGCGCCTGGTAAGTTTCTCTCTCTCTCCTTTTTCTGTTTTTCTTATTTATTTATTATTCCTGTAACTTCAGGGCTTTATTAAAAATACCAGGGCATTACCATAAATCATAAAATTAATCATGGCCACTGCTTAGAATATATCCAACAGCAAACATTTTAGTTTATGATTATTTGAGCATTTAAAATATTTTATAGCATTTAAATGCCCAAATGCAAATACCATAAGGATTAATCCAATGACCTTTGATGTCCTAGAAAAATGTGCACCATTTTTGTCAAAGGTTTTAACCCAAAACAAAAAGGGTGGGCTTTTTAGAAGGGCATTTCAGGTTCATTGGTAAAGTTTTTAGTAAACCCTAGTTGTTTCAGGGGGGGTTGCTGGGGGTTCTGTCATCCCCATTTCAAATTTAAAAGGAATTTAAACATGATGCACACTCTAATGCTTGAACTAACTAGGGTGTGACAACTCACCCCCACTCAAAAGAATCTCGTCCCGAGATTTAGGATCCTCCGGAAAGAAGGTGGGGTACTCGAGTCGAAGACGATCCTCCCTTTCCCAAGTGGCTTCTTTCTCGGAATGGTGTGACCATTGAACCTTGAGAAACTTGATATTATGACGTCGAGTGGTACGCTCGGCTTGATCAAGGATACGAACGGGATATTCCCGATATGAGAGGTTATCTTGTAGATCAAGCGTTTCGTGGTCCACTCCACGGATAGGATCCGCGAAGCAACGCCTGAGTTGAGAAACGTGGAAGACATCGTGAACTCTGGAAAGATGCGAAGGTAGTTCCAATTGGTAGGCAACTTCTCCTCGTTTGGCAAGAATGCGAAAGGGTCCAATGTAACGAGGAGCCAATTTGCCTTTGATACCGAAACGATGGGTTCCCTTTAACGGAGTAACCCGAAGGTAAGCCTTCTCGCCGACTTCATAAGTCATGAGGCTTATGTTTACGATCATATTGACTCTTTTGACGAGATTGGGCTGTTTTCAATTTCTCACGAATAACGCGAACCTGCTCTTCTGCTTCCTGAATCATATCCGGGCCAAAGAGTTGTCTTTCCCCGGTTTCTGACCAGTTAAGAGGCGTTCGACATTTTCGTCCATAGAGAACTTCGAAAGGAGCCTTGCCCAAGCTAGCTTGATAACTATTGTTGTAAGCAAACTCCGCGAATGGAAGGCATTTCTCCCAGCCCATTCCGAACGAGATGACAGAGGCTCGGAGCATATCTTCCAGAATTTGATTGACTCGTTCTACTTGACCACTTGATTGAGGATGGAAGGCGGTGCTAAAAGAGAGACGAGTTCCCATAGCATTTTGGAAACTTTCCCAAAATCGAGAGGTGAAGAGACTCCCACGGTCTGAGTTAATTTCCAATGGAACACCATGAAGAGACACTATTCGGGAGATGTACAAGTCAGCTAGCTGGCCAGCAGTGATACTCTCACGAACAGGTAGGAAATGGGCTACCTTGGAAAGACGGTCGATCACGACAAAGATGGCATTATTCCCTCTCTTGGTCCTGGGAAACCCAGTGATGAAATCCATACTAATTTTATCCCATTTCCACTCGGGAATAGCCAAAGGTTGAAGGGTGCCAGCAGGCCGTTGATGCTCTGTTTTAACGCGACGACAAACGTCGCAATTAGCAATGTATTGAGCGATTTCTCTCTTCATCCTAGTCCACCAAAACCTCTGGCGTAGGTCTTGATACATTTTAGTACTGCCGGGATGAATGGTGAGAGGGAATTCATGAGCTTCCTTAAGGATCAGCCGCCTCAGGTTTCGTGCCTTGGGAACCACTAAGCGGTTTCCAAAGTATACGACACCTTGATCATCAACGGAGAAACAATTCGCGACTCCTTTCTTAATGTATCTTTTAATACGGGAGATTCCCGGATCTACCTTCTGTGCCTTGATGATCTGATTCGTAAGGGTAGGTTTCGCCACCAGGGTGGATAGGAATCCTCGAGGAACAATGTGAAGATTAAGCTTACGAAATTCCTCATGGAGAAGTGGTTGACTTTGTTGTAACATCAGGTTGTTACAATAGGATTTACGACTTAGCGCATCAGCCATGACATTGGCCTTGCCCGGGGTGTAAGTTATTGCTAAGTGGTAATCCGAGATCAACTCGACCCAACGTCTTTGCCTGAGATTCAAATCTGGTTGGGTGAAGATATATTTCAAACTTTGGTGATCGGTGAAGATCTCGCAACGATTACCAAGGAGGTAATGTCGCCAAGTTTTGAGTGCATGGACTACAGCTGCAAGCTCCAGATCATGTGTGGGATAGTTCTCCTCATGTGGGTGTAATTGCCGTGAAGCATAGGCAATTACCTGACGATCCTGCATGAGTATGCAACCTAGTCCTTGTCGCGAGGCGTCGCAATAGATAATAAAGTCCTTGGAGAAATCTGGTGGTACCAGTACGGGACCAGATGTCAGGCGTCTTTTCAGTTCCTGAAAGCTGAACTCGCACTATGGGGTCCACTCGAACTTTTTATCTTTCTTGAGGAGTTCAGTTAGAGGTTTAGCAACCTTGGAGAAATTCTCGACGAAGCGGCGGCAATAGCTCGCTAAGCCAAGGAAGCTCCGAACTTGCTTGACCGTCTCATGTGGAGTCCAATCAAGGACGGCTTGAACTCGCTCAGGATTGACAGCAATACCCTTACCAGAGATTACATGACCTAGATAGGTAACTTCTGGCAACCAAAATTCACACTTGGAGAATTTGGCATAAAGGTGATGCTCTCGAAGTTTCGTCAATACCAGCCTTAGATGTTCGGCATGTTCCTCTTCATTCTTGGAGTAGATGAGTATGTCATCGAGGTATACTACGACAAATTTATCCAAATACTCCATGAAGACCGAGTTCATTAACCGAGAGAAGGTAGCGGGGGCATTGGTTAAACCGAAGGACATAACGGTGTACTCGTATTGGACATAACGAGTAACAAAGGCCATTTTGGGAATGTCCCCATTTCTGATTTTGATTTGGTGGTAGCCCAACCTCAAATCCATCTTGAAAAAGACTGAGGACCCAGCGAGCTGATCATACAGATCGTTGATCCTAGGAAGCGGATACTTGTTCTTGATAGTGACCAGGTTGACAGGTCGGTAATCTACAACCATTCGATCCGTTCCATCCTTCTTCTTGACGAAGAGGACGGGGCAAGCCCAAGGAGAGGAACTAGGACGGATGAAACCCTTTTTCAAGGACTCATCGAGTTGGTTCTTAAGCTCGGCTAGTTCTAAGGGTGCCATCTTGTAGGGTCTTCTAGAAATTGGAACGGTTCCTGGAACAAGGTCTATCACAAACTCGACATCCCTGTCAGGTGGAACACCTGGCAGTTCTTCTGGAAAGACATCCGGAAAGTCTCGGACTACCGGAACATCCTCAAGGTCTGGAAGGGGGTTGGCATTTAGGGAGTAAAGCTGGCGCTTGGCCACTCGAGTTAAGGCATTGACTGTCTTGCCCGATGGGTGAGTAAGTTGAACGGTTCTAGTGGCACAATCAATCTTAGCATAATGAGCTGACATCCAGTCCATACCCAAAATGATGTTTATGTCCGAGGACTTGAGAGCTATTAAGGATGCAAGGAAGACAAGTCTATCGACAAGAATTTCGTTCCCATGGCTTAGTCTAGAAGTTTGCCATCTAGAGCCAGGGGTTTGAATTTCCATGGTAGAGGGCATGTCACAGAATGTCGTGTTATGCAATCGAGCATAGTTCTCGGATATGAATGAATGAGATGCTCTAGTATCGAAAAGAACAGATGCCGGATGGCAATTAACAAGGAGCATACCAAGGACGACGTTAGGATCCTCATGAGCCTCCTCGGCTGAAACATAGTTGACATGGCCACGTGTAGTAGTGACCGGCTTGGCGTAGAATGTCTTTCCCGCTGGCTTACCACGGCCAACAGACTTTCCAGTTTGATTGGGGTTGTTGTTCTGGGGACACTCTTGGCTATAGTGACCCGGCTCTCCACACTTGAAACACGTCACCACACTGGAACGGGGAGCACCGTTAGCAGCGGGGCCACCATAGGGCTTGGGCGGTGCAAACTGCTGGTTGGGACGAGGCGCCTCAAAGGATGGCCTCGGGATGAACCTGGGTGGCAGTGCCGTGCTTGGGATCCACACCCGGCGCTTCTGAGCTCCAGAGCCGGATGATGAGCCAAAATCACGTGAGTGCTTGCGTGAAGCGTCATAATCAGTCTGGCCTGTCTCAGCGCTGATGGCTTTATTGACCAACTTCTGAAAGGAGGTGCACTCGTGCAGACGAAGATCACGGAGAAGCTCAGGGCTGAGTCCCTTGCGGAACCTTGCCTGCTTCTTAGCGTTGATAGATACTTCTTCAGGAGCATAACGTGCCAGATTCCCAAACTCACGTCTATATGCATCCACAGTCAGTCTTCCTTGGGTGAAATTGCAAAACTCCTCCCTCTTGCGATCCATGAGACCTTCCGGAATGTGACGCTCACGGAAAGCCTCGCTGAATGCAGCCCAAGTAGTAATTTGGCCGACCGGGCGCATAGCTTCGAAGTTTTCCCACCAGAGGCTAGCAGGGCCTTCGAGATGGTAGGCAGCATAAGTAACCTTATCAGGTTCGGCTACGTTGGCAGAACGTAGCTTGTGGGTGATGCTGCGAAGCAAGTCATCCGCGTTGAGGGGCTCGACGGAATGGTTAAACTTTGGTGGGTACAGCTTGATAAAGTCATTGATTGACACCAAGTCATTTCGCGGATGGCGTGCAGTGTTCTGCTCAATCCACTCTAGCAGGCGGTTAGTCTCACGCTTGTTTCTTTCCGCCTCCAGCATCACTTCAGCCAGAGAGGGCGGGTGAGGCAGATTTTCACCCCTAGCTGCACTGGCTTCCCCCTGCTCCGGGGCAGCAGGGTTGCTGCGGGTGTTGACCATCCTAGGAGAAAACAAGACAACGGTTTAGATAAGGATGGCTCAAACTTAGCAAGGAAGTGCAGAATGTAATGGATAACACGGAATGCAGAGATGTTCATCCGTATGTCATGGTAATATAAAACTGCCATATATATACCAACGGTCATACACATCATACATAGTTTAGTACAAGCCCAGGCTACAGTACAACTATGATGAAAGACGTTACATCTCATCAGAGACATTCCAAGCTCCTATACATTATTTGTCTACACCTCCGGAATTGATTACACACAAAGTCATATTCCACAAGTCACGCAGGACAGTGGAGATACAACTATTACAATACTAGTGATACTACTACTAACTCAGACAGCTCCCAGTAGTCCTCATAGAAGTCACCTCCATAGCCTGGAAGTTCAACGTGATCATCCGGGAACAGACAGTCCTGAGGAGCTTGTGGACCAAAGGGGCTAGGATGAGGTCTTGGACCAACAAACGGTGGCCTGCGGGGACCACGGGGTGGGGTGATGCCTCCCACATCATGCCAATCCACCATGTCTGGCAGAGCAGATCTCACATGATACAGATCCCTTGTATCCATACATCCAGCTTGCACCGCAGGTGCAAACCGAGTCAATGTGGCCCAATGATCAGCACGGGTATTGAAAAGCTCCAGCCTCAAGGCCCGATTCTCTCGGTCCTTATCTTCAAGCATCTCGGCAGTGGTACGAGTTAATGAGTCCTCCTGAGTGGAGTCAGCATAGATAGCCTGAAGATATCCTTGCGCTCCCGGAAGTGAAGCTGGCATGTAACGGAAGTCGGTGTTCCGAAGCAGGCCAGTCCGGACTCGCATGATGGTCATCATGGAATAGGCAGCATCCTGCACAGCCATCTCAACAGTAACCCCGAGTCCATAGGAACAGTGAAGGGGCTCGGTAGATCCAGGATAAGAAGGAAATATCCTGACGGTGCAGAAATATTGGCTTTGATTAAAGTCTCGGAATTGCTCTTCGACGGTGTATTCGGGATACCAACGGTAACCCGTCTAGATCATTACGCGGACTAACATAGCAGTATGACCGGGCACGTCGAGGCACCGGGTCAGGCGAACCACTTGGTTTTGAACACGGTTGGCCATCTGAAAGCACAACCACAATGCAAAGACATTAGAATTTCTAGGGAAAATTGGACAGCATAATAGCTATAAATGCTCAGAAAAAGATTTGAGACATCCACAACAGTTTGCAATACCACTCAACAACATCATATCAAGGTTTTGATTTAATTAGCAACATACTAAAAATAGTAGAAACTGTACTGAGGCTTGTAACAACAATCCTATAAGCTACTACGGATTAGTAAGACGTGAACCTGATAGAAGAAGAGAGCCTAGTCCTTAACCCACGTTGAATGAGAAGAGAATGACTCATATCAGAGGACATAAGGTAAAGGAGTAAAAGAGCCTTACATTCCCTTCCACAATCAATTCCCCTACATATAACTAAAGCATTTCTAGACTCGACATCGACCAGTTTGGCTCAACGAACCTACAGGCAGTCCGGCTCTGATGCCAACGCTGTCAGGACCCCGATTCCAAGTCACATCAATCTAGCCAGTAACACCTCATATCACTTTGCGGCCTCACGCACGGTATCCCACGGGTGTCGCCTTACCATGGCCCGGGACCGTTTGCGCCTTTTTGGCTCACGTATATGATAGTGTCGCTAGCATCCATATGACAGAGAACCCAGGCCGACATGGCTAGTCGTGAACCCAAAGCAGCACAGACCTATGGAGACAGCCATACATGAATCACATCGAGCATGTCGATCATCAGCGAGTGATTCCGGGCTGTAGCACTGGGCTAACAGGACTCCGGGGAACCCGGGCTATAGCAGGCTAGGCAGGACTCCGGATGTCACCGCGTGACATTTCCCCGAAGGGACAGACATAGGAACGACGTGAAACACATGCCGGCCAGTCAAGTGTCCTGAGCAGTAGTGCTGGGCTAGCAGGACTTCGGTGAACCGGGCTGTAGCGGACTACTATGGCTCGAGGAACACTAGACTACATTTCCCCATAAGACAGGCTGCTAAGGATAAACAACTAGATTGTCGGATCCCACTCATACCAAGCATTTCAATCATACACACAATATGCCCGATATGAGTACATACAACATGGCATCACAACAAAACTCTACAACTCAAGTACTTTATTTAAAGGCTCCAGAGAGCCATACATAACATGTTCATACAGATAGGGGTCACATGACCCGACACTCAAGTCATACAATCATACAAGCACAAGCGGAAGCAACTAGTCTGAGTACAGACACTAGAAAGAAAGAAGGCTTCTCGAAGCCTGTCTATCTACATAGGGCCCTCCATGGCCAGGATCACCACCTGGGTGGCTAGTCACTCGTCGACGTCAAGGTCTACTTAAAACCCATCGGAGGGGGCGGTGTTGTCGTCTGAAAATAGTAATTAAGCAAACATGAGTACAAAGGTACTCAGCAAGTCTTACAACAGAACCTACTATACATGCTCATTCTCAAGAAGGTGGTGGGGTTATTGCAGCAAGCCAGCTTTGACTCTTGGCTAAGCTATCCTACGGAACTCCACTAGTAAAATAGTTTTCGCACACGAGTCCACTACTCACCAACACAATACTCCACCGAGGATCCTCTCTCGTCATCCTACGAGAGGGCCATCCTCGGTACTCACACTTATCTTGAGTCTTTTAGTAGTATCCATTAACTTGTCTATGAACTGTATAGGCAACCAAGTAGTCCTTTACCGCGGACGCGGCTATTCGAATAGATGATGTTAACCCTGCAGGGGTATACTTCTTCATACACGCTTTCACCACTTACCGCCGTTTACACGACATGTACTCGGCAACCTTCAAGCGGTAGCCCAGCGAGGGTGTCGGCCACGGCCTACCTAAACACTTAAGTCTCTAGTCCAGGTTTATCGCCTATCCAGGTTCCATCCGTAGGGAGTCCGGCCGAGGTTTCCACATACGGCCCCGAACGATGTGAACAGGGTCCCGAGACGCCAAACGGGCGCCCGGCATACCCGGCCACGGTGTATCTACCGCAACATAGCCCACCCCTAGGGTCAGCGCTACGCACGGCCGCCAACACATAACCTACAAACACCAGAAACTATTTGCAACTCCTGGACAGAGTACTAGGGTGATTAAGAAGCCGAGAGGGTCCATTGGTTTCGGGCCCAATGTACGGTAGTAACTGCATCTTAAATCACACATACAGATCTCAGTTCTTATGGACGGTCTCAATGAAACAACCCACCATGTACTCCTACATGGCCTCTCATCGATACCTTTACCAAAACATGTTCAACACATCCCTCACATTACCGACATAAACATTTCACTCTAGCCCATCACCCAGATGAACCAGACCTGACACAACTCTAAGCATAGCAGGCATAGCAAGGTAGGAATCACATACATGGCTCAATCAACTCCTACACGTGCTAGTGGGTTTCATCTAGTTACTGTGGCAATGACAGGTCATGCAGAGGATAAGGGTTCAACTACCGTAGCACACAGCAGTTTGAATCGCGTTGTCTTAATGCAGTAAACAAGAGCAGAAGCGAGAACATGGGTTTGTATCGAAATGATCAATGGGTTGCTTGCCTGTTGTAGAGGTAGTAGGGTACTGCCCTTCAGACGGATACTCGGGGTTATCCTCGGAGGCAGAACCTACCACGAAAGACACACCGAACATAATCAACACATGGTAATATGCAACAATATGATGCATGCTATGACATGGCAAGATGAAAGTGTCTTGGCCTAATGCAAGCTAAAACAGAAGGGGATGAACTCATTTGAATCAAAGATTCAAATGTTAGCTCATCAAACATGGCCTTATTAGTGCATTACCTTATTCTGCTTAAACAGCAAGGTTAACTTGTTTTGTCATGCATGAAACCATTACAGATGGATAGATTGAATTTTTCTGATCATTTCTCATATATAAATCTTTGCATTTGGAGCTATGGTTGATTTTCTATGATTTTTAGAAGTTTTGGCTATTTTCTGGAATTTCCTATTAAAGAATAAATCCAGTAATTGAATTAATGCGTCAGCATGACATAGGTGTGACGTCAGCGGGTCAACTGGGTCGGCCAGGTCAAACCTGACTGGTGGGCCCTGTCTGTCAGTGTCACAACTAATTAACAGAATTATGTTAGTGCTAATTGACTGTCAGTGGGGCCTGGGCCCACATGTCAGTGACTAAACTAATTAAAATTAGTTAAAACTAATCTTAAACTGATTAGCAGACCGGCCCCACCTGTCATAGACTCAGGGGGGTCTACCTAGGCCCACACGGGGGTCAAACAGGGTCAACTCGCCGGCGGCTTGACGCCGGCGACGACAGACGCGGCGGAGGGGCTCGGGTTTGCGTCTCCAGCGACCAAATCGACGGCGGAGAGCAGCTACGTGACGCGGGGAGCGCGCCACGTCGTTTGGTGGAGAAAGTGGAGCTCGGGGAGGCCGGGAACGACGCCGGCGACGACCTTGGCGGTCGCCGGAGTTCGGGCGAGGATGAACCCGAAGCTACGGGGCACGGCGAGGCGCGGGGAGTGGTGCGTTAGGCTCCTGGGAACATGGTGAGTGTGGTGACGCGCTCGGAATCGAGCTTACGCGCCTGTGGCCATGGCGGCGACATGGCCGGCGGAGCCGAGCTCTCGGCCGTGATGGCCAACGGGGTTAGAGGGCAGCTCGAGCGACGTGGCTAGGGGGAGAAGAGAGAGAAGCTCACGGTGGGTGCAGCGGGCGTCGAAGCGGGCTCGGGGAAGCTTGGGAGGCGGCAAAACGTCGAAGACGATCTCCGGTGACCGACAAGGGGAACGGCAGCGGTGGCGGCGTTGCAGCGCGTCCGAGGCCTCGTGGCTCATCGAGGAGGTCGAGGGAGATGTTGCGGAGCTCGTGGGCACGGTGGGGTGACACGGGGACGACGGTGGCTGCGGCTACGGCGGCAAGACGATGGCGGCTGCGTCGGCAGGAAGATGGGGAGAGAGCCAGAGAGGGGGAAAGGCCACGGGGAGAGTGGGAAGAAAGAGGGGGAGACGTGGGGGTCGGCGTGGCACTCGTAGACGCCTCCAGGGCGTCGGCGGAAGCAGGAGGTGGCCGGTGTGTGGCCGCGGGCGCCGGCCACGCGCTCCTCGTCCTCCTGGCGAGAGGAGGAGGACGACTGGCAAGAGCCAGTCGACTGGGCCGAGCCAGGTGGGCTGCGCCTGGTAAGTTTCTCTCTCTCTCTCCTTTTTTCTGTTTTTCTTATTTATTTATTATTCCTGTAACTTCAGGGCTTTATTAAAAATACCAGGGCATTACCATAAATCATAAAATTAATCATGGCCACTGCTTAGAATATATCCAACAGCAAACATTTTAGTTTATGATTATTTGAGCATTTAAAATATTTTATAGCATTTAAATGCCCAAATGCAAATACCATAAGGTTTAATCCAATGACCTTTGATGTCCTAGAAAAATGTGCACCATTTTTGTCAAAGGTTTTAACCCAAAACAAAAAGGGTGGGCTTTTTTTAGAAGGGCATTTCAGGTTCATTGGTAAAGTTTTTAGTAAACCCTAGTTGTTCTAGGGGAGGGTGCTGGGGGTTCTGTCATCCCCATTTCAAATTTAAAAGGAATTTAAACATGATGCACACTCTAATGCTTGAACTAACTAGGGTGTGACACACTCGTTGAACGCAAGTTAAATTCCAAAATCATTGCCCTCCAATCTGATTGGGGTGGTGAATACCGCAACTTGAATTCCTTTTTTCAACAAATAGGAATATCTTACCACGTTTCATGCCCTCATGCTCATCAGCAAAACGGGTCAGCTGAACGCAAGCACAGACATGTTGTAGAAGTTGGTCTTGCTCTTCTTGCAGGCGCATCTATGCCTTTAAAATTCTGGATGAAGCGTTTTCTTGCTGCAGTTCAATTATTAATATGCTTCCCATTCGTATCATTAATAATGAAACTCCGATAGAGCGACTTTTTCATATCAAACCAGACTACACGTCTCTTCGTGTGTTTGGATGTGCTTGCTGGCCAAATCTTAGACCCTACAACAATAGGAAACTTATGTTTCGCTCCACCCAGTGCGTTTTCTTGGCTATAGCCCTCAACACAAAGGTGTAAAATGCTTAGATGTACCCACTGGTCGCATTTATATCTCTAGAGACGTGGTGTTCGACGAAACAAAATTTCCTTTTGCCCGTCTCCATCCAAATGCCGGAGCCCTACTTTAGAAGGAAATCCTCCTTCTACCATCTCATCTCACCGGTATTGATCATGGGGGCCATGATAATTGTAATGATCAACTACTGACTAATCCTCGTACTAATGATGTCTCTGAAGTTTGTGGTGCAACAGAAAAAAACAGCGATGAAATTGATGCAGAAATTGCCCAAAGTGGTCCTTATTTCATGTGTCCGGGGCTGGGAGACAGATCGGGCGCAATCCAAGGCAAATCTGCCTCGGGATCGGCGTCAGGCCCGCCTGGCTGCTCCCCTGCAAAATCTGCAGCAACATCCGCCCCGGGATCGGGGCAATATCGGGCGCCCCGCGACAGCGACCGCGATCCGCCTCGCATCGCTCTGCGCGAATCCGGTGATGCCACGCGGAGCCCCGTCACAGAGCCGGCGCACACGCGGTTCCTGGGCGAACCGCTCATCTACACGCGGCGCACTGCACGTGCGGCCCCCGGCGCTGGATCCTGCAAGGATTCGGACAGGCCCACCTCATCATTGCTGCGTGATGGGGCTGCTAGACCGCCAGGATTTTCTGCACCGCCTGGGTCGTCTTCGCCTTCACCAGTGGCCACAGAAGATCCGTCTCATCCTGTACGGTCCGACACGGGATCAGCTGGGACTGTTGTTCCTGGATGTTCTGCACAAGATGCTTCTGCTGAACCGGCCACACCTCCACGGACAAGGCTTTAAAGGGGGGTAACTCAACCTAAGAATTACAAAACTATAGCTAAATTTGGACTGGCTTGCAGCACAGGTGAACCACATGATCTTACAGAAGCTCTCAGTGACTCGCGGTGGAAACATGCCATGGAAGAAGAATACATGGCTCTTCAGAAAAATAAGACATGGCATCTTGTTCCTCCTCGTCAAGGTAAAAACTTGATTGACTGTAAATGGGTTTACAGGATTAAGAGAAAATCCAATGGAAGTGTTGATCGCTATAAAGCTAAACTCGTTGCAAAAGGCTTTAAGCAAAGGTACGGCATAGATTATGAGGATACTTTTAGTCCAGTTGTAAAGGATGCCACTATTCGTCTTGTCTTGTCTACTGCCGTATCTAGGGGTTGGAGCCTGAGACAGCTAGATGTACAGAACGCGTTCCTTCATGGTGTTCTGGAAGAGGAAGTGTTCATGAGACAACCTCCTGGGTTTGAAGATAAGAAAAGACCGTTCCATGTGTGCAAACTTGATAAAGCATTGTATGGACTAAAGCAAGCTCCTAGGGCATGGTATTCACGTTTAAGCACAAAGCTTCAAGCACTCGGTTTTGTTCCTTCCAAGTCTGATACTTCATTGTTTATTTACAACAAGTCAAACACTTCTGTATTTGTGCTTATCTATGTTGATGATATTATTGTCACAAGTTCATCCGATGAAGCAATACCAGGACTGCTAAAAGATTTAAAGTCTGAATTTGCTCTGAAGGATCTTGGAGACTTGCACTTTTTCCTTGGAATTGAAGTAAATAGAAGTGGTGATGATCTTCATCTCTGTCAAGAAAAATATGCATCAGATTTAGTTGCAAGAGCTGGTTTGCCGAACTGTAAGTCGTCTCCAACTCCTCTATCTAGTTCAGAAAAGCTTTCTCTCACAAAAGGGACACTCTTGGATCAAGAGAACAGCAGAAAGTACAGGAGTATGGTTGCCGCACTTCAATACCTGACTCTGACCAGGCCAGATATTTCTTTTGCTGTCAATAAAGTATGCCAGTTTCTTCATGCACCCACCACTTCTCATTGGACAGCTGACATGCGCATTATTAGATATGTCAAAGATACTATTAGTGTTGGATTGACATTCACTAAGTCATCATCAACTCTTGTAAGGGCTTTTTCTGATTCAGACTGGGCAGGTTGTCTTGATGACAGGCGATCCACAGGTGGTTTTGCAGTATTCTTTGGGCCAAATCTCATTTCATGGTGTGCAAAGAAACAGGCAATTGTATCAAGGTCAAGTACAGAGGCAGAGTACAAAGCACTGGCAAATGCAACAGCTGAAATTATTTGGGTTCAGTCTATGTTAAAAGAACTTGGTATTTCATCACGTCAAGCTCCGTGCTTATGGTGTGATAACCTTGGTGCTACCTACCTCTGTGCCAACCCAGTTTTCCATGCAAGAACTAAGCACATTGAAACAGATTTCCACTTTGTCAGAGAAAGAGTTGCTGCCAAGAAGTTGGAAATTCGCTTCATTCACTCCAAGGATCAAGTTGCAGATGGTTTTACCAAGGCATTGCCCACAAGAAATTTTGAAGAGTTCAAGCGTAATCTCAACTTAGGAAAGTTGTGATTAAGGGAGGATGTTAAACAACATATTGTCACGTCATATGTGTTGACATGTGCCATATAACTTCGGCAAGGGGTTAGCTTAAGTAGAGATAGATAGAAATCGGTTTAAGCATTGTTATCTCCTGATTCTTTCTTCTCTTCCAAGATGTAAACCTCCTGTACCGAACTCCCTTTGTACGCAATCAGCGTTTAGCCCCTGCTCTATATAAACACGCAGGCTCGGCCTCAACAGGCACGACGCTTCATAGAAAGTTTACAGTGGGAATACGAACAAATGAGCTGCTGCATTTACATCTATCGATCGGCGGAAGGGCTAGCGACAGCGGCTGGCAAGGGGGCCGTCGGGCATGGTTGAGTAATTAAGGATTACCTGCGGCGGCTCGCCAGGGGAAGCGTCGGTCATCGCGGCTTGCTGAGAGAGCGTGAGACGTGGCCGCGGTTCATCGGAGGACTGATAGCATGGCTGCAGGAAGGGCCAGCGGTGGCGCCTGGCCGGGGTGAGCATGGCTGGCTACTGCTTCTTGTAGATCATCAAGGTTGGCGGCGAGTGGTCGAGGAATCGGTTGGGGGGACACATCAGGCGTGGCAGCGGCTGGACGGGGAACTCGATGGAGAAGGGGATTGAGCGATGCATTTTCTTCTTCTGGGAAAGTGGTGTGTACGGGCTTTGCATGGGCTTCAAACAACATACAGGCGGCCTTTTGGAACAAATCCAGCAGGCTGTGCGAGGCTGCGAGCCACCGAACCGTGTGGATGCGAGCAGCATTAAAGCGAAAACATGTAACTGAACTGCTGACGTGGCAAGTTTGATGACGTGGCTAGGCTGCATGTCAAGAGAATTAGCTTAGTGGGGATCAACTATTTATGTATTATAGATTATAGATGTGGACATATTTTTCGATTTCGGCTTTCGTTTGAGGACAAGCGAGGTCTAAGCTTGGGGAGTTGATACGTCCATTTTGCATCATGCTTTTATATCGATATTTATTGCATTATGGGTTGTTATTACACATTATGTTACAATACTTATGCCTTTTCTCTCTTATTTTACAAGGTTTACATGGAGAGGGGGAATGCCGGCAGCTGGAATTCTGGGCTGGAAAAGGAGCAAGTATTAGAGACCTATTCTGCACATCTCCAAAAGTCCTGAAACTCCATGAGAATTATTTTCAGAATATATAAAAAATATTGGACGAAAGAAGTACCAGAGGGGGGCCACCCGCCGTCCACGAAGGTGGGGGCGTGCCCTACCCCCCTGGGCGCGCCCCCTGCCTCATGGGCCCCCTGGTGGCCCTCTGATGCCCATCTTTGGTTATATGGAGTCTTTCGTCGAGGAAAAAATCATAAGCAAGCTCATGGGACGAAACTCCGCCGCCACGAGGCGGAACCAATCTAGGGCTTCGGCGGAGCTGTTCTGCCGGGGAAACTTCCCTCCGGGAGGGGGAAGTCATCACCATCGTCATCACCAACGATCCTCTCATCGGGAGGGGGTCAATCTCCATCAACATCTTCACCATTACCATCTCATCTCAAACCCTAGTTCATCTCTTGTATCCAATCTTTGTATCCAAACCTCAGATTGGTACCTGTGGGTTGCTAGTAGTGTTGATTACTCCTTGTAGTTGATGCTAGTTGGTTTACTTGGTGGTAGATCATATGTTCAGATCCATTATGCATATTAATACCCCTCTAATTATGAACATGAATACGATTTGTGAGTATTTACGTTTGTTCCTGAGGACATGGGAGAAGTCTTGCTATAAGTAGTCATGTGAATTTGGTATTCGTTCGATATTTTGATGAGATGTATGTTGTCTTTCCTCTAGTGGTGTCATGTGAATGTCGACTACATGACACTTCACCATTATTTGGGCCTAGAGGAAGGCATTGGGAAGTAATAAGTAGATGATGGGTTGCTAGAGTGACAGAAGCTTAAACCCTAGTTTATGCGTTGCTTCGTAAGGGGCTGATTTGGATCCATATGTTTCATGCTATGGTTAGGTTTACCTTAATACTTCTGTTGTAGTTGTGGATGCTTTCAATGGGGGTTAATCATAAGTGGGATGCTTGTCCAAGGAAGGACAGTACCCAAGCACCGGTCCACCCACATATCAAATTATCAAAGTACCGAACGCGCATCATATGAACGTGATGAAAACTAGCTTGACGATAATTCCCATGTGTCCTCGGGGGCGCTTTCCTTTATATAAGAGTTTTTCCAGGCTTGTCCTTTGCTACAAAAAGGATTGGGCCATCTTGCTGCACTTTATTTACTTTTATTACTTGTTACAAATTACCTTATCACAAAACTATTTGTGACCGATAATTTCAGTGCTTGCAGGAAATACCTTGATGAAAACCTCTTATCATTTCCTTCTTCTCCTCGTTGGGTTCGACACTCTTACTTATCGAAAAGGCTACGATAGATCCCCTACACTTGTGGGTCATCAGGAAGCTTTGGCAAGATCATACACAGGTAGTTATTAAGCTTGATGAGGAGGTTAAGACTGCTACCCTTCAGTACAAGAACCTTATTGCCGATGTTAACAAAATGATCAAGAAAAACAAGTGCAAATGACCTATCAAGAAAATTACAAGAAAATAACGGCAGAGGACAATGAAGTCTTGGAGAAGCACCTAGACTAGAAGCAGTATATCATAGAGGATATGAAGGTCATTCAGAAAGCCCAAGGACTGAACTAATCAAGAACCCGAGGTCTGAATAAGGAGATGTATGTGGTGGAGACTGAACTCCAAAACCACAAGAAGGATAAGAAACAACTTATGAAGGAAAAGATTGAGGTGAAGCAGGAGAGGGATAGGCTGAAGATGTAGAAAAATAAGTCGGAGATAGCCATTTCTAGCTTAATAAATTTGGAGAAATCATAAGGGAAAGCTGAAGAAGATCAAGGGGATTTGTGATGAAGATTCTATCATTGAGATTAGTGGTCGGGATTTAGTCTAATCTATTGTTGTTGTATGTACTATGCTATCTATCTACTTTTATTTATGTTGTTGTAAGCACTATGATACCTATCTATTTGTGAGAATTGTTGTAAGCACCATGATGCCTATCTAAATTGTTGGTATTGCAATAGTATGAACTATGTATGAGGTTTATTTTGGGTCCTATCTATTGTTTTATGCACTATGCTACCTATGTAGATTGTTTGCGTGTACTATTTATGGAGTCCACTTATCTGTCATGATGTTGCCAAGATGGATGGATGACCACAATAATCAGTTGCCAAGATGGATGACAACAAGAATCAATAGCATGCACATAGAACTAGCACATCACTGCACATCGCTTGTGGTATACAAATTGAAACAAACAACACAACATAGACCGGTAACATGCACTTGGAGTATAACAGGTTGCATACTCTTGCATAAGTGGGCATAAGAAGTACAATTCATACAACTGGTTCATAATAGAGATAGCTTAGTAGGTAATATCAAGGATCACAACAAGGATCCATATGATTGCTTGCTAGCTAGCCTAACAGCTGACCACATTGTTTCCATTAGGCATTAGAAACTAGGATTAGTAGATCTACAAAATATACCACCAACATCATTAGCTTCTTGGTGTTTCATGGCCTTATATATATATTGGCCTAATATATATACGTAGTCGTCAAGCAGCCACCTCACTCCTCCAGGATGGACTTGATCTTCTAAAGCTTCTCCTTCCTACCATGCCCACCTTTAAGCAATTCAGCAATCACACTCTCAAAGTTCTTCTCCTCTTGAAGAACGTCCCCATCTTTTTTTACCTTGTTCATGGCCTTCCAAGTGTTCCTGATGATATCTGTCTGAGAAGTTAGGATGCACTTCTGCCCCTTGGCCAGCCTCATCTTTTCCATCTCCAGCTCCATCTTGCACTGCTCCTCGAACTCTGCAAGCTTTTTCTTGACATCTTCATCATGCTTTCTTGCATTCTCATGTGCATGTTCCATATGCTCCACCTTTCCATCTTGCCAATCAGAAAACTTGCCAACTTCCTCAACCACATCACTATATTGCTTGCATAGGAAGTCATTATGCTTCTCTAGTTTGGCTATTTTTCTTGATAAGCATGTCTATCCATCGCCCTGCCACAGTTCTGATCATGAAACATCTCCCGCAGTTTTGACAGGCACCTCTGAAATATGACAGGCCATGGACCATCAACCCACTCAATCACTCCACAATCAATACCTCCCTACAAATTCAGTTGACAGCAATAATTATAATTCAGTTAAAACTACCAAATTCAGTTTAGTTGACAGTATCAAATTCAGTTAACAATATCAAATTACTACTAACAGCATAAAATTCAGTTAACACTATCAAATCACCGCTAGCAGTATCAAATGCAGTTAACACTATCAAAATTACTGCTAACACTATCAAATTCAGTTAACAATAGCAAGTTCAATTAACAGTACTAATTCAGTTAACACTGGTACATTCAACTGCAAACCACATCCAGTTAACAATAATCTCATCAATTAACTGTACCAATTCAATTAACACTATCAAATTCAGTTAACACTAGCATATTCAACTGCAGACCTCATTCAGCTAAAAATAAGCTTATCAATAAATAGTAGCAATTCAGTTAACAAAGGTGATTCAGTTAACACAAGCACATTCAAGTATAGAGCACATCCAGTAAACAATAAGCTCATCATTTATTACCTGCTTAGCACAGCCATAGAACCTTCTACCTGTGTTTATGCCATCGAATGCAACACATTTCTTGCCCTAAAATGGTGAAGCTTGCATTTAATCTGTGGATCAGTCACTATCCCATAGAAATAAGCATCAATAGTTGCAAAGAAGGGAGGATCTAAAATGTCACAATCTGCAAGTTATAATTGTCAAACCCTAACCCTAACCCAAACCAGTGTATACATACGCACACATCCACGTCCATGCCGGTGTAGGTCTGCTCCTCGTCCTCGCTGCTATCTTCTAGATCTCTTCAAGAGGCCATTGCAGCGGCCGTGCGCGAGGTTGAGCGCCGGCGGCTGCGACACAGAGGGGAGCGACAGTGAGGGCGCAGAGGGGAGCGAGAGGAGAGAGTGAGCGAGGAGATATTATTTTATTTAGGGGAACGGGGTGACCGGCTAGGTCGGTACGGCCATTAACGGCCGTTAGCGCCACATCGTAACCGTTGTCGGCCCGCGAATGATCAGCCACGTCAAAAAGAACTCACAAACTGGTTCAGTATTTTTTGCAAAATGTCACATTTTGTAAAATGGTGGTTTTCCACAAGAAGCATCAGTTACGTGCTGGGACCCAATGGGTAATAGGACGGGGTGCCCGAATTGGCTCGACAGAAGACATAAGAGCACAACCGGCTGCTCATCGTGCCGGACAGGGACCACCCATTCGCCACACTGGGCAACCGGAGCGGCGTTTGTGGCAAGGCAACACCGCACGCGTCAACCTTCGGACTCACCTCCACCTGCTCGCCGTCGGTTGTGGCTCGTTCTGTCTGAGGCCTTGCTCTCGCTTCGCTCGCCCTGGCGCCGCTGTCTACGGCCTTGGTGCTTTGCACGGCCACTGGCTACTTCAAAAAAATGACTCACCTGAACTTGAAATGTAGGCGACTGACGTGTAGCCAAACTGAAACTAAAGAAAACCAGAGAAAATAGCGTAGTCAACACTGAAAAGTGGGTCGTCTTGTTGTCATTTCCGAGAGCTCGCAGTAATGGCAGCAATGCATGCATGCGTCCCCTCGCGCTCCGGTCGACAACTTCCCCACTTAACCCCTTCCCGGTCAAGATTAGCTGAGCAAATAAAAGGACTAGGAGGGGAATCGTACTGCCTACCCGCGGTTACTCCATCCATTTGGTGGGAGGGGAAAGGTGGGGTTCTCCAGAGCTACGAGAGAGATGCACCGGCGATGGGGCCCGCGCCGGCGTTCTGCCCGGCTGCAAGCCCTTGGAGGCGGACGGGATCTAATCAGCGCGCTCCCCGACGACCTGCTCATCCTCGTCCTCGACCGCCTCCACTGCGCCGCCGCCGTCGCGCGCACAGGCGTCCTCTCCCGCCGGTGGCGCAGCCTCTGGGCCCGCCACCGCCAGATCGTCTTCCGCGACGTCCCGTACCGCTCGCTCGAAGCGGCGCTCGGCCGCCTCCCTCGTCCCCCGCCCGCTGTTCGCCTCCTCGACATCCGCATCCCCCAGCGCGGCCCTGAGGACCAGCGCGCCGACGAGGCCAGCGTCAAGTCGCTGCTCTGCGCAGCGGCGCTGCTCGAGCCGGAGAAGTTCGTCTTTGAGATCCCCTCCGATTCGGGGTTAATCCACGGCTCCCTCGTCGTCAACCTGCCTAGCTTCCAACGCGCAGCCTCCATCGTTCTGAACCTTCGCTACGTCTTCCTCCGCGTGCCAGCCGGCGCCGAGTTTGCCGCACTCGAGACGCTGTCCCTCTCGTACGGCACCGTTGCCATTGACCGCTTGCTCTCCTGCTGCCCACGCCTGCGCAAGCTCTGCCTCGCCTGGGTTTCTTTCAATAAGGGCGACCTGACGGTCAAATCGGCGTCGCTGCAGGAGCTTCTCCTGGAGGGCCATGCCGAGCAGATAGAAACTATCGACATCGAAACCCCCGCGCTTAAGCAATTAATCATATCCTTTTCCGCTCCGGATGACATTTCCGTCTTGACACCGATGCTGGAGATGGTTTGGTGGCACTGCTACTTCAGGGTGCATGTTATGTTTGATCTTTGGCGACTCCAGCAGGTGACACTAATGACGGCAGAGGGACAAGGACAGCTCCGTTCGCTGCACATTGACGCTTGCGCCGTTCGTCCCTTCTCCTGCTCAATTTTCTGCATTCTCCGATTATGAATTGTCTGCACATTGATACTGCCAAATTATTTTTTCAGAGACTGTCTTTTTTTCACGGTAAAATGGACGCCTTTACAGAGGAGATAGAGAAGCATATGATTGTCAAGTTTTCTGTTTTGGAGCTACGTCTCGCAACAAACGGGCATGGTTTTGGAGCACTCGTCTTTCATCTCCTAGGGATGAATCGAATTCGTCGTGCTACGCGGAGGCTCAAGATCTCCCTAGAGAAAACATTGGTAATTTTCCACTCTGTTTCTCTCCCCTATATTATATTCTCTAGTAAATAGTTCACATATAATTTTTTGCCTTTAGGTGAATGAAGAATGCCCATTTGATTGCCCTTGTGAACCCGAGGGCTGGAGATCAAACACCATATCCTTGACTGCTCTCGACGAAGTGGAGATCAATGGCTTCGGAGGAGATGATCATGAAGTTGATTTCTTGAAATTGATGTTCAAATGTGCGCCCATGCTCAAAAAACTGACCGTGAAGCTCTCACACGAGGCCTCATCATGTGATGGATGCACAAAATTATACAACATCACCAAGGCTTGTTCTTCTGTGGAACTCTATGTTTATCTTAGCTCCGGTGAGTATGTTCTGCATGCCTGATTAGCATGCTTCTAGAATCTAGATGCATCGAAACATAAAGTCAAGCCATTAGTTTTTCATGTCATGCAAAATCTATAATGTGGTTAAAATGTGGCATGGATAGACTAATTATCTAATACATATGTACCCTGAGTATTAACTAAATATGCTTACCAGTGAATTTGTGTGGGCAAATCCTCATACCATTATCAAATAGAAGCTTAATGGTGGCGTGGGTGTTCAACGGTTTGTATGCTTTTATGCAGGATTTCCTTACCCTTAGTTGCTCTCTATTTGTGATCTTCTGTATCGATGTCCTTGTATTTTGCTTCTGTATTCAGCGGCAAAAAGATAGTTTTTAGGTTACGTAAAGTTAGTTGTCCCATCTAAAATTCACTTTCCGTAAAGATAGTTTCTAGGTTAAATTGTGTTCGAGGAGTACTTTGGTATTTATTTTTTCTCTGCCTGTACTATGTATTGCGCTTTTATCGGTCAACGACAACAAATTTACTCATAAAGCGACTCTATGTTTGCAACACGTTATGATGCTAACCAGAGCTTATTTCAATTGGACCCCCCTGCAGGATTAATGCTCGGCTGGCAAAATTGCTCCTCGGGATGATTTCCATGGTCACGTTTGGATCCATGGTGCGCATCGAGAAGATCATCCTTTGCAACGATGACCAACTCTGTTACCTGGCCTTAGGATTTCGCTTTGTTGCTTCAACCGATTATCTTAGGTGTTGTTATGTCAGTTTACTGAAGCTTTATGTATGACTGTAAGTGGTGCGCCCTTAGTTAATTCCTGAATGGTCCTGTGGCATTCAGTTATCGAAGTTAATGTACTCAACCTAGTTGGTACCAGTTAAGCCTATGGTTTCAATGCTGTTTTATTTTGATGATGCACTGTGTGTTTTTATAGGATGTAGATTGTGCGGCAGTAGATGCTCACTCTGCAGTTCTTTATATTTGTATGAACCAGATTAGATTTCTGAACTGTTCACCCTCTTGACAGTTGCCTTCGGTTTCTTCTCTTTTTTTCGACCTAGGGACCGAAAATGCTGCTAGGGTGACTCTGTAAAGCTGGTGGTAAGAGTTCCGTCACAGGTTTCAGTCATAAGAACAAACTCACGCATTTACGTGCACTCTTTGTTGGTATTTCATTTGGATATATGTGTGTATATCAATCATGCTAATGTACCCAAACACAAACATCGATGGTGTGCGTAATCCTGCTTATGCTTATCTGAGTGTATACTCTGTTGATAAAAATTGACCGGACAGAGGGGATCGATTCCAGGAATCAACCATTAATAAATTTATAGGTAATATTAAGCTAAATATCTGAGTTGCAGCCTCTTCAACCCTGTTAGCATTTTCTCTTTTCTTTTATTTGTTTTTCCTTTATTTTGATCTTGTAATTATTTACCTTTTTTGCAATAGAACTATAAAGTAGGGCGTTTTTTTTAATGTTTTCTGGGTCAAACAAAAAGAAAAAGGAAAATCTTGAGCCGAAAAGAGTATCTCTAAAAGCTGGATTGGCCATCATGCATGGCTTGTGGTGCCTCTCGACCACACGACCTTGTTCTTCAGCATCGACGATGATCGCCTCCTCTTGGTTCATTGCCACCGAAGCCTTTTAGTCTTCCTTCCATTGTTTTCTGGAATACCGTCCTTCCATTGTCTTGGCTTGCATGAGTATAGAAAAAAAATATAGACCATGTATTTAAAAGATGTTAATCCAAGCATTTGAAAGAAGTGTCGAACAACTGTTTGAAATATGTTAAACTTGTATTAGAAAAATGTTAAATGTATATAGAAAAAATTATTGACCATGTATTAAAAGAAGTTAAACCTGTATTTGTAAAAATGTTAATTGTGTACACAAAATATGTTGACCATGTATTACAAAATGTTAAACTTATCATTGAAAAATGTTAATCAAGCATTCGAAAAAACGTTGAACAAGTATTTGAAAAACGTTAATCAAGCTTTAAAACAATGATAGATATGCATATGAAAATGCTGTGAAAAAAGACGATTTGTTAATCATGTATATAATTTTTTTAATCAAGCATTTGAAAAATGTTAAATATGTTCAGAGAAAATGTTGATCATGTGTTAAAAACATTAATACTGCATTTAAAAATGTTAAGCAGCATTAAAAAATGTGCATAGAAAAATGTTCGCCATGTGTTAGAAAATGTTAAATCTTGCATTAGAAAAATATGCATCAAGCATTTGTAAAAGTTTAAAACTGTGTATAGGAAAATGTTAACCATATATTAAAAAATGTTAATGAAGCATTTGAAAAAAAAATCTGTATAGAATTTTGTCTGACCATGAATTAAAAAAAATTAATTTGTATTGGAAAATGACCACCAAAATGTCTTATATTTTGACATAGAGGTAATAAAACATTTTTTTTGCGGGAAGATGTAATACAACTTAATTGCCATCACCTGTTAGGAACTTAACCCTAAATGTTAAACATGTATTATAAAAATATTCTTGACATCAACAAAAAATTGTAAAATAAAAACCAGAAGAAACAAAGGAATAAAAAACGAAAAATAAACTAAAGAAAAATGAAAATGAAAGGAAAAACTGAAGAAAAAAATTCAAAAAGAATGAAAAAAGGGGACAAAAAAGAAAACGAAAAAATGAAGAAAACTGACTAAAAAAGAAAAAATAGTGGAGAAAATCGACTCTTTTACGTTATGTAGGTCCCGCCCTACAGTTGATCACGGACTCGACACACACTAGTGGCTAGCGTCGCTAGCAACTACTAGGAGATATTGGTTTGAACCCTAGTTCAGCTTCTTTTTCTTCGGTAATTCTTTTATTAAGTGCTTTGCCAAAAAAATCCTTTATTAAGTGGGCCGGCCCAGTTGCTACACGAGACACAGAAATCCTTCGAAATCACTAGTTGAGGAGTACTCGTTCAAAGATCACTTTAACTCCCCTGATTGCGGCAAGTGTCGCACATGCAGCGCGCACTTGTCGCAACCTGACAATTTTCCCTTTTTTCGTAGATTTGTTTGTTCAAAACGTTTAATCCTTCAAACCGTGCATCTAAATCTCGAACCGCTTTCACCGTTGGATTCCTCGCGTCGAAATCTTCAAAACTAGATCCCATGTTGATAGGTTTTGACGAATTTCCTTTTCACGAAAAAACGGATGAAAAAACCGAACCGGGAGCACGGGTTTTTTCCCTTTCCGAAAGAGACACACTCGTGCTTCTCACGGAAGCAAAACCGTGACTCTCGCGGAAGAAAAGAAAAGAGAAAGCGTGTTTTTCTTTTCGTTTCCGAGGAGGCACGACCGAGACTCTCGCGAAACCACAATCGTATATCTCGCGGAAGTAAAACCTTAACTCTCGTGAAAGGAAAAAATAGAAAACACGTTTTTTTTCGTTTCCGAGAGGCACTGCCGTTACTCTCGCGAAAGAACAACCATGCCGCTCGCGGAAGCAAAACCGTGACTCTCGCGAAAAAAAAACAGAAAACATGTTTTTTTCGTTTCCGAGAGGCACGGCAGTGACTCTCGCTAAAGCACAACCGTGCCTCTCGCGGAAGCAAAACCGTGACTCTCGGGAAAGAAAAAACAGAAAACGCGTTTTTTTCATTTCCGAGAGGCACGGCCGTGACTCTCGCGAAAGCACACCCGTACCTCTCGCGGAGGCAAAACCGTGACTCTCGCGAGGGAAAAAAAACAGAAAATGTGTTTTTTTTTCGTTTTCGAGAGGCACGGTCGTGACTCTCGCGAAAGCACAACCGTGCCACTTGCGAAGCAAAACCGCGACTCACGCGAAAAGGAAAAGAAAACCTGTTTAAAAAGCCGAAAACGCCTGCAGATAAATAGAAACAAAACAAAATTCGTAGGGAGCGCCCAGAGCGTGACACGTAGGAAATAACTGAGAGTGCGTCAAATAGCGCTGATTGTTGTGAGGCTCCCGAAGGAGCGCTCGATAACTAGTTGCTCTCGAAATCCTTCACCAGAGATCTTCCAACTTGTTTAATGCCAGATATACGCTCTGCGATGTGCGCCCCTATATCTCGCATTTAGCGTGATGAGAGAAAGTGTCGCTGAAGATGAGCTCTATATCGGGCTGGCCCATCGCGCCGCTGTCCAAAGCCCACATTCCATATTCTTGTTTTTTTATGTCTTATGTTTTTGTTTATGTTTTCTTTTACTTTATTATATTTCCAGATATTCGATATTACAAACAATACTTTACCAAATAAATTTTGAAAATGTTAATAGCATTTAAAAAATGTTTAATGTGTATAGAAAAAATATTTCCCATGTATGGTAAAATGTATATCAAAAATACAACGTGAATTGTTATAGAAAAAATGTAGACCATGTATTTAAAAGATGTTAATCCAAGCTTTTGAAATAAAAATATTGAATAGGTATTCAAAAAATGTTAAACTAGTATTTGAAAAATGTTGATCATCTTTTCAAAAATGTCAAACTTGTGTTTTTTAAATGTGTATACAAACAATGTTGAAAATGTATGAAAAAAGTCAAACGTGCATCTTAAAAATGTTAATCAATCAATTGAAAAAAAATGTTAAACAAGTGTGCGAAAAATGTTAATAAAGTTAAAAAATGTTAAATATGTATATAAAAAACTGTTGACGATCCATGAGAAAAATGACGATTTTTTTTAATAATGTATATCAAATTTGCAATCAAGCATTTGAAAAATGTTTAATGTGTTTACAAAAAATGTTGACCATGTGTTTAAAAAATGTTACTATTGCATTTAAAAACACATATATTGTACAAGAATAATTCATTTGGGATACTAAATGAGAAACGCAATAAAGAAACACACAAATAGTCATATTATTTACGAAAACTTACCAAAAGGTAAGTTCCTACCCAACACCTACACGCCTATATTTTTCTGTAGTTCTAAAGCTTAAAAATAGAATTTCTAGTATATTAAGTTTCAAGAAAAATAGGGAGGGGGGGGGGGGTCTGATATATTAGTCGTCAAATGCAAATACTCATACGAAAATCCATCTCTGCACCCGCGCTAACGAAAAAAATCAAAACAAATACTCAAAAATTCCAAAAAAAAAATTGTGCGGTAGACAATTTGATGCGTGAGGTCCTCTCTAATTTTCAAATCATTTGGACATATGAGGAGCTCTCAGCAAAAAAGACAAATTGGGGGTCTGTAAAAATGTCTACTGTTCATGTACTGTTTTGGCCCGATTTGTCTTTTTTGCTGAGAGCTGCTAAGATGTTCGAAATGACTTGAAATTTGAAGCGGGCCTCACGCATCAAAATTTCTACCAGACGAAAAAATTTGGAATTTTTGATTTTTGTTTGAATTGTTTTCTAACCGGGTGCAGATGAGCCTGGCCACCGAAACACCCTACTCATACTCATAGTGCATCCTTCTGTCTCAAAATAAGTGATGTGAATGGACGACCCTTCCCCATGCGTCCTCTCTCTCTCTCTCTCTCTCTCTCCAAGGCGACTAGAGGGGCAGCCGGACTTCCGGCTTTGGATCCAGCGACTCCGCTCCCCCGCAGGCCTCGTGCTCGTTGGGTGGTGGTTGGAGTCGCCGGATCCACTATGTGGTTCATTTTTTGTTATAGTCTAGGTTAGATTCGTAGCTAGGTTTTGGCTTGCCGTCATGCCTTTTCCGGCGGCGATTGCCGCGACTATCAATAAGGGTGACTCAGATCCATCCCTCACGCAGTGCGTGACAGATCTGGGAGCTACGGTCTGCTCGTGAGTCATGCGTGGCCTACGAGATCTTGGTGGTAGGGTTCGGTCGACGAGGCGGCGTCGGCGACCGAGATCTTGTCATTTGTCCTTTGGGCCTGTCTCCGTCTCGGCGGTGTATCCTCCAACATAGCTCGAGGTCCTGGGAGGATGCTTATGGGTGAATTGGCCGATGCTGGCTCCCTCCTCCTATGGTGGCAGCGCAGGCGGCCCTTGGGACATGGCCGCCTCGTACAATGCTTTGTGGAAGATGGCAAGCATATTTGATCCCCTCTTACGACGATGTCGAGCGGAATCGGCGGATTTACAATCCGACAAGCATGAGGATGTTCCCCGAACGACGTGCTATAGAGGTTCGGCCTTGTCGTTTTTGCGATGGGCTGCTCAATCGGTTCACAACATTGCTTCAGCTATGGTGCTTCGGCGAATCTAGTTTCTAGGGTTGCTCATTTTTTCTATCTCTGATGGTGCTTCAGCAATGACGGTTGTCGGCAGCGAGCTGTCAGGACCCCGATCCTAAGTCACACCGATCTAGCATGTAACACATCATATCACTTTGCGGCCTCACGCAGGGTATTCCCACGGGTGCCACCTTACCTGGCCCGAGACCGTTTGCGCCTTTTGGCTCACGCATATGATAGTGTCGCTAGCGTCCGTATGACAAAGAACCCGGGCTGACATGACTAGTCGTGAACCCAAAGTGGCACTAACTTACGGGGACAGGCATACATGAAACAACATCGAGCATGTCGGTCAGCAGCGTGTGAATCCACGCTATAGCAACTGGGCTAGCAGGACTCCGGGAACCCGGACTGTAGTAGGCTAGCAGGACTCCGGATGTCACCGCGTGACTTTTCCCCGAAGGGACAGACACAGGAACGAAGTGAATCACATGCCGGCCAGTCTAAGTGTCCCGGAGCAGTAGTGCTGGGCTAACAGGACTCCGGTAAACCGGGCTGTAGCGGACTACCAAGGCTCAGTGGAAGCACTAGACTACATTTCCTCATAAGAGAGGCTACCAAGGATAAACAACTAGATTGTCGGATCCCACACATATCAAGCATTTGAATCATACACACAATATGCTCGATATGTGTAAATACAACATGGCAACACATGAGCGAAGATGAGAATGGGTGCATGGGTCTCCTAAGACTGAGTCTTTACCTTGTTTCTTTGAAGGTCTTTTGTGCAATTGTACGGGGACACCTGTGTCCTGGGCCCTTTCGGTGGGTCTTCCGTGTACGTGATGTGTATACTACTTGAAATAAGGCCAGTACTAGGTGTCGGCGGACCGGCCCAAACTTTTGGCCGGTTGGCACCTACCTATCAGATGTGCTCGTTTTGAACCGTATGATTCTCCCAACGTGGACGTCTCCTTTCTTCTGCTTCGTTCTATTTGGTTAACGCAAGCAGAAAAAAAACAGCCAAAGCACCTTGTAACCCAACGCTGGAGTGGCAGGACCTGGTTAATCATGGAACTGGCCAAAAATCAATCGCTGGATGCCTGGACTTAGAGCATCTCCAGCCGTTGCGCCCCCTAGGAGGCATTTTTCAGCCTCTTGGGGTTGACCCGGTGAAGTATTTGGCATGGGGTCGAGAATTTTCCCAGCCGTCCTCCCCAATAGGTCTTAGGATTTCTTTATTTTTTCGCTTTTATTGTGCATGTTATTAGAACAAACAGGTTGTGGGCATTTCCGGCCACGCGAGCTCGAGCTCGCCGACGAAGCGCAGCAAGCGCGGCGAGGGCGGGGGGCGCGCAGGGGAAGCGCGCCCAGGGCCGGTGCGCGCAGTGCCAGAACACCTTGTAGGTGGCGTCGGCGAGGAAGCAGGGGAGGACGAAGCAGGCGAGGAGGTGGAAGGACCCGGCGAGCTGCACGGTGTAGCCCGCGCGCACGTCCTGGGAGTCGTGCCGGAGGCGGTCCAGGTAGAGGAGCCGACGCAGGCCGTGGCGGCGGATGAGCGAGCTGAGCATGAGGTAGGTGAGCACCTGTGTGTCGTAGGCATGGTGCGGCATGGCGACGCGCGGGGCCATGGGGACGGCCACTGCGAGGACGAAGAAGAGGAGCCACGAGGCCGCGGCGCTAGAGCTGTCAGAGTGGTCAACGCACATCCACCGGAGGCAGGAGCGGAAGCTGCGGAGCTCATCGCACGCGTGCGACATGCAGCGTTGGTACGAGCCCCTCCGCCGCCGCAACAGCGACGCCGACACGCGAGCTCGGGAGGGTGGGAAGAGGTGTCGGGGCGGCCGTGCGCCTTGCAGGTCGGCTGCGGCTAGGCACTCTGCTACCTCTTGAGCACTGCGTTGGTTTTCCCCGAACAGGAGGGGATGATGCAGCACAGTAGCGTAAGTATTTCCCTCAGTTTTTGAGAACCAAGGTATCAATCCATTAGGAGGCTATGCACGAGTCCCTCGCACCTGCACAAAACAAATAAATCCTCGCAACCAACGCGATAAGGGGTTGTCAATCCCTACACTGCCACTTACGAGAGTGAGATCTGATAGATATGATAAGATAATATTTTTGGTATTTTTATGATAAAGATGCAAAATAAAATAAAAAGCAAAGGAAATTACTAAGTATTGGAAGATTAATATGATGAAGATAGACCCGGGGGCCATAGGTTTCACTAGTGGCTTCTCTCAAGAGCATAGGTATTCTACGGTGGGTGAACGAATTACTGTTGAGCAATTGACAGAATTGAGCATAGTTATGAGAATATCTAGGTATGATCATGTATATAGGCATCACGTCCGAGACAAGTAGACCGGCTCCTGCCTGCATCTACTACTATTACTCCACTCATCGACTGCTATCCAGCATGCATCTAGAGTATTAAGTTAATGAAAACAGAGTAATGCCTTAAGCAAGATGACATGATGTAGAGGGATAAACTCATGCAATATGATGAAAACCCCATCTTGTTATCCTCGATGGCAACAATACAATACGTGCCTTGCTGCCCCTACTGTCACTGGGAAAGGACACCGCAAGATTGAACCCAAAGCTAATCACTTCCCCGATTGCAAGAAAGCTCAATCTAGTAGGCCAAACCAAACTGATAATTCGAAGAGACTTGCAAAGATAACCAATCATACATAAAAGAATTCAAAGAAGATTCAAATATTGTTCATAGATAGACTTGATCATAAACCCACAATTCATCGGTCTCAACAAACACACCGCAAAAAGAAGATTACATCGAATAGGTCTCCACAAGAGAGGGGGAGAACATTGTATTGAGATCCAAAAAGAGAGAAGAAGCCATCTAGCTAATAACTATGGACCCGTAGGTCTGAGGTAAACTACTCACACTTCATCGGAGGGGCTATGGTGATGATGTAGAAGCCCTCCTGAAAGTGCAACTATCCCTAGGTGGTTTTGGTAATTCCTAACAACATATAGCTCATTGAGCTAACATCATTCCAAGATTAATATTTCAGGAAAAGCTCAATGAATGGCATGGCATGGATGAGGAAAGTGGACCCCTCAAAATATTAAGGACAAAAAGATTGGCTCAAGCTCAAAGCTCAAGACTCTACATTTTATATTTTAGTGATCCAAGATCAGATTGAGTCTATAGGAAAAGCCAATACTATCAAGTTGATGAGGTTCTTGCTTCATAGTGCTTAGTGATATGCTCCAAAACCCTCAACTACCTTCCCACATCCACATATGACCTAAACCAAAAGTCAAACTTGGCCCCACCGATTCTTTCTATCCGGTGCCACCGAGTTCAGATGTCATAGCCACTGCCACAAACCCTAGGCAAATCGGTCTCACCGATAGGGATCTCCGTCACACCGAGATGGGGTTGTAATCTCTCTGTTTCCCTTCGTAACGTTTCGGTCCTACCGAGATGAGCGATCGGTCCCACCGAGATTGCAATGTAAACTCTCTGTTTCCCTTTTGTAACATTTCGGTCCACCGAGTAGCCGGTCCCACCGAGTTTACCTGACCAACTCTCTGGTTAGCTTATTACCAAAATCGGTCCCACCGAGTTTGTGTAATCGGTCACACCGAGATTACGTTATGCCCTAACCCTAACCATATCGGTCCTACCGAGTTGCATCTCAGTCCCACCGAAAATCCTAACGGTCACTAGGTTTGCTAAATCGGTCCGACCGAGTTTCTCAATTCGGTCTCACCGAGATTGGTAAATTGTGTGTAACGGTTAGTTTTTGTGTGGAGGCTATATATACCCCTCCACCCACTCTTCATTCGTGGAGAGAGCCATCAGAACATACCTACACTTCCAATACACATTTTCTGAGAGAGAACCACCTACTCATGTGTTGAGGCCAAGATATTCCATTCCCACCATATGAATCTTGATCTCTAGCCTTCCCCAAGTTGCTTTCCACTCAAATCTTCTTTCCACCAAATCCATATCCTGTGAGAGAGAGTTGAGTGTTGGGGAGACTATCATTTGAAGCACAAGAGCAAGGAGTTCATCATCAACACACCATTTGTTACTTCTTGGAGAGTGGTGTCTCCTAGATTGGCTAGGTGTCACTTGGGAGCCTCCGACAAGATTGTGGAGTTGAACCAAGGAGTTTGTAAGGGCAAGGAGATCGCCTACTTCGTGAAGATCTACCGCTAGTGAGGCAAGTCCTTCGTGGGCGATGGCCATGATGGGATAGACAAGGTTGCTTCTTCGTGGACCCTTCGTGGGTGGAGCCCTCCGTGGACTCACGCAACCGTTACCCTTCGTGGGTTGAAGTCTCCATCAACGTGGATGTACGATAGCACCACCTATCGGAACCACGACAAAAACATCCGTGTCTCCAATTGCGTTTGAATTCTCCAAACCCTTGCCTTTACATTCTTGCAAGTTGCAAGCTTTACTTTCCGCTGCTCATAGACTCTTTGCATGCTTGCTTGAATTGTGTTAAGATTGCTTGACTTGTGCTAAGATAGCTAAAATCTGCCAAAGACTAAAATTGGGAAAAGGATAGATTTTTAATTGGTCAAGTAATCTAATCACCCCCCTCTAGACATACTTTCGATCCTACAAGTGGTATCAGAGCTTTGGTCTCCATTTGCTTTGATTTCTATAGCTTTTGGTGGTCATAGCCTTGGTTTCACAACCTAGGAGAGTATGGCGTCTAGCGAGGGAAATTACCACTGTAGAGGTCCTTACTTTGATGGCACTAATTTTGCTAGTTGGAAGCATAAGATGAAAATGCATATTCTTGGACATAACCCCGCCGTTTGGGCTATTGTGTGTGTTGTCTTGCAAGGTGAATTCTTTGATGGGATAGAACCGAATCGTGAAGCCACCGCGGAAGAGTTGAAGATGCTACAATACAATGCTCAAGCTTGTGATATCCTCTTCAACAGATTGTGCCCCGAAGAATTCAACAAAATCAACCGTCTTGAGAATGCAAAGGAAATTTGGGTACTTTGATTGATATGCACGAAGGTACCGACTCCATCAAGGAATCCAAGTTGGATGTGCTTCAAAGTCAACTTGACAAGTTCAAAATGAAGGATGGTGAAGGTGTCGCTGAAATGTACTCTAGGCTTGCTCTTATCACAAATGAGATTGCTGGCTTAGGAAGTGAAGAGATGACCGACAAATTCATCATCAAGAAGATCCTAAGAGCCTTGGATGGAAAATACGATACCGTAAGCACATTCATCCAAATGATGCCAAATTACAAAGATCTCAAGCCAACGGAAGTCATTGGAAGAATTGTTGCTCATGAGATGTCACTCAAGGATAAGGAGGAGCTCCATAACAAGTCAAGTGGTGCTTACAAAGCCTCATGTGAAGCCCCCACATCATCAAGTGAGAAACAAACCTTCAATGAAGAATTGAGCCTAATGGTGAAGAACTTCAACAAGTTCTACAAGAATAGAAGCAAAGAGAGAAGTTCCAAGTCAAGGTCCTACAATGACAAAAGATCTTCTAGTCGAGAGCAAAACTGCTACAATTGTGGAAGACCCGGACACTACTCCAATGAGTGTACGGCTCCCCACAAGAGAAGAGAAGATTCTCCCAAAAGAAGAAGTAGAAGAGAAGAATCACCATCAAGGGAGAGAAGGAGTAGAGATGATCGATATGAACGAAGACCCTCTCGGAGAAGCAAGGATTCGGAAAGGAAGGACAAGTCATCAAGGAGCTACACAAAACGAAGACATCAAGCTCATGTTGGTGAATGGGTATCCTGCTCCGACTCCGACAATGACTCCGAGAGAAGCTATCACTCCGACTCCGAATATACTCAAGATGAAGGTGTTGCCGGTCTAGCACTTGTGTCAACCAACTCCTACGACATATTTGATTAACCAAATGAAGGAATTGGAAGATGCTTCATGGCCAAAGGTCCAAAGGTATCACACCCCGAGTATGTTGATTCCAATAGTGATGAAGATGACTTGTTAGGTGATGATGATTTACTTGTTGACAACTATAGTAATGAATACTATGATGAAACGAATGACAATGATAAGGAGAAGATTGAGTCTCTAACTAAAGAACTAAACACTCTTAAGTTAGCTCATGAAACTATCTTAGGAGATCATCGAGAACTTTTAAGGACTCATGAGAAATTACGTTTTGAAAAGCTCAATCTTGAGCAAGAGCATGAGTTCTTAAAGGCAATCAATGATGATCTTCACAAGAAAAGTTCTTCTTACATTGCCAAGCGTTTACTCTTATCCACTTACATGCCTCAAGTCAAGTCTAGTAACAAGAACAAGAAAGATTCTTCCTCTAGTAGTAACAATAATCATGCTAAATCCAATGTTGTTGCTTCTAGTAGTTCTCTTGATTCCACTAATGATTCTCTTAGCCAAGTTACACTTGAGCAAGAAAATAGCTTATTGAAGGGAATTATAGAGAAATGTGTTTACAAGAGCCTTGCTGGGAGTAAGCAATTTGAGGAAATTGTACGCAAGAAAGGAAGGCACCGGAAGAATCAAGGTATTGGTTTTGAACGAAAGTTCAATGCCAATGGAGTTGAGTGGGAAGAAGATCAATACCCCAAGACGAAGTTTGTTCCTCAACAAGAGAAGTATGATCCTACTTCTTCCAAAGGGACACAAGCTCAAGATGATCTTCCACCACAAGACCACAAGCAAAAAGGCAAGGACAAGCTTCAAGGGGAAATTGATGCATTTGAAGAAGCTCCCAAGGCCTTGGTCAAGTGGGTTCCCAAGACTACATCAAGTTCCACTTCATCAAGTACAACTACAACTCTGAGGATTCCCATCAAGATGGTGTGGATACCGAAGAAGAACTAGAGAGTTCTTGAGGGTGACTCCGCCAACATACTTCACTCTTATCATTTTGGCAAGAACGAGCGCAATCAACTTCTACATCTTGCACTAGTTCAAGGAGTCACAAACCCTCTTGTTGGTAAGACAAGGGACAAGGTAACCTAAAGTTTTCATAGACATCATCTTGTGTGTGCATCACTCTATGTCTATGGATATCCTTGTTTGTTCCTTGTGGGACTAACCCGTGTAGGTATTGAAAGTGCAACTCACTCCAAAGGATAGCTCCAAATGATCTACATCAACATTGAGCATCCACATCTTCAACATCTACATGAAGTCATCATCGACAAAACCAAGGTTAGTTCATCCCTCTTAGGGGGGATCTCACATCTAGGGGGAGATTTACTCTAACAATTGAGTTAAAGCAACTCTAATGGTGTGAACACAACAATGCTTTATGTAAAAGTGGTAACCCCACTTGTGATTAAATGATGAGTATGACCTATGATCAAATGTTCTCATTTGACTCCTAAGTCAATATAATCATATATAGATGACCTAGTCATCGCCAATTGCTTGATAGATGCTAGAATTGTTTGTGCATGCTTTGCCACATATTTCATTTGTCATTTTATTGTGTGAGAATGTTGGTTGCATAATTTACTCATTCGAGGACATCCACTTGTTGTTTTGATTGATTGGTTTCCTTTTCTTTTGGCCAAGTGGATGGAGAAGAATGCCTAAGAACCTTCTCTAGCTATCTATGATTTTCTCGTCTCAAACTCTATTCATGCTACATCACAAAATTTGATCAAGTCAGATTCGAACCACTCTGTGTGAGGAGCACTCGGAGTCCCCGATTCGTCATAGACTTAAACTTCCAAAACTTCTTTGTGTGTTTTGGTCTAACCGATTCACCCATTTCGGTCATACCGAGATCACTAAGTCGATCTAGGTTTTCAATCTCGGTGCAACCGATTTGAACTTTTCGGTGATATATATATCCCGACCCTGTCGGTGTGACCGAGTTGTTCCACTCGGTCACACCGACAGGGTCGGGATATATATATCCACGGGTCAAATTTTGGAAAACTTTCTGAACCTCCTCTAAGCGCTCTTAGCTTGCTCTCCCTCCCTGGGTCTCCGGATCGTCCTCCTCGTTGCCAGCCGCCTCCTGTCGTTGGTCTCCGCCGCCGTCAATGGGATCATCTCCGCCGTTGCCGCCGTAGCAAGTTCATCGCCAAACTAGGGTATGAACTTGAACTTTGTGCTGTTCTAACTCCGATTCCCCAGCACATTGCTTTGCCATGTATCTTGCCATGATTGAGATCATTCTATCAATCAAAAACACTTCGTAGTTTAGTCGTGAATTGAAAATTTAGGGTTAGGTTTCCGCCGAAACCATCTCGGACCGACCGAGTTGATGAAATCGGTTCCACCGATTTGGCTTAGGCCATTGCACATGTGATTCTCGGTCTGACCGAGAACTGCAAATCGATGTGACCGAGTTTAGCACTTTGTGAAACCCTAGCAGTCTCGGTACCACCAAACTATGACTCGGTCTGACCGAGTTCACTAGTTTAGGTTCCAAAAGCTGCTTCGGTATCACCAAGTTTGCAAATCGGTAGATCCGAAATGCTTTCTATGGAAAACTAAAACTAAGTTTTTAATTCATTCTTTTGCAAAAACCTATGTATTTTGTGATGCTCATCCACTCTACCTCATCTATAATCTATTCACAGGGTCTGCTGTCAGTGTTTGCATTATGTCTGATCAAAGTGACAGTCAGAACAAGTTCGAGGAGCAGGTTCACATGACCGAGGGTACTAGTCCCTCTAGCAGCTCAGATGATGGCAGCAGGAGCACACCAAGCAATCTGCAAAAGGCTGCCACCAGGGCCAGCAAGAAGTCCTGAAGAAGGAATATGGCACAGCTGCTGCCACCAAGCTAGGCATGAAGCAAAAGGTTCCTGCCAAGAGAGCTCCAATGTCTAAGGACAGGGAATCTACTCAAGAGACTTTGGGATCTGCACCCAAAGAGTAGGTTGTGGCAGAGAAGAAGAGGAAAGAGAGGGTCAAAAAGACCACTGCCAGAGTGCTTGGGAGATCCTCAATCATGAGAGACTCTGAAGAGGAAGAGGAAGAAGATGCTGCACCAGCACCTAAGGCACAGAAACTTATGGGAGATGCCATAAGGTCAGGGGCTGCTTCATCAAAGCCCAAAGAAGCTTCTAAGCCAGCTGCTCCAAAACCCAAAACTGCACCAAAGAGGAGTACCAGGAACATTCCAGCTGCAGAGAAGAACAAGGCCCCAATGCTTGAAGCTGCAATGGAAGAAGAAGATGATTCTGTTGTCTTGAGGAATTTGAAGCCAAAAATTCCAGATCACAATGATGCTCATCCAGTTGCATAGAACATGAAAGTCAGGAAGGACTCAGGTCTAAGGCTATGGAGAGAGTCTGATCCATATGCCACTAGGAGAAGGACTGCTGTGGACTACAGGTTCCATACAAAGGAACAGTAGGACTTCTATGAGACCATCTTGCTTGACAAGAAGCCCATAGTGTGTGACATGAGATGGGTCGATTGAACATTCATTGAGGAAAACGAGGATCACTTCCCTGGTGTATATGACAGCTTCAAGGCTTGTGGAGTTGATGAGTTTGTGGCTCAGAAGCTCACAAAATGGAATTATGAGCTCATCATGCAGTTCTACTCCACAGCTCACTTCTACCCAGATGGAAGGATTGTCTGGATGTCTGAAGGCACTAGGTACCAGTCAACGGTTGCTTAATGGGAGAAATTGATCAATGCTCCAGAAGAGAGTGAAGATGACTTGGATGTCTATGCCAAGAAGAAGAAGGATCACAACACCATGACACACATGTACAAGGAGATCCCAGATGCTGCTCTTGAGACACACAAGTTTGGATCTGTACATTAGCTTCTGTCAGGCTTGCCAACTATCAACTGGATCCTCAGGCACACTCTCTTGCCAAAGTCAGGAGATCACAAGATGATCAGAGGCCATGCAATAAACTTTCTTCACATCTTTGATGTCCCACAGAAGTTCAAAGTCATGAGCCTAATAGTGGAAACCATAAAGAGGGAAGCTGCAGATCAGAAGAGGAGTTGTGGGTATGCCCCATAGATCCAGGAGCTGATTAACTCCAAGATGGGCACTGGCACATATCTGCTGGACAAGGAGCACCTGCCCATCTACCCAGAATTTGAGGACAACACTGTGGTGATGGATGAAAATGAACCATCTTCTGTGCACGCACAAGCCAAGAAGGAGAAGGAAAAGGTTGAAAAGGCTGCAAGGATGCCAACTACTGAAGAAGCATCTCAGTATCTTCTGAAGAACAAGCAAAATCAGCTTGGCTACTTGATTGCCTCCACTCTGAGGATTGAGAAGGGACTGGCCACCCTGACTCAAAACCAGGAGAGCTTGGAAAGGATCATGGAGCAGAAGTTCTATGACTTGGATGTGAAGGTAACTGAGATCCAGTCTGTTGTGGAGCAACTTCAGGATGATATGCAGGAGTGGAAGGGCAAGACAACCACTGATGCATTTGCTAGAGTGCCTAGAGCTCAGAGGTCTGCTGCAGTGCCTGTTCCAGACACCAGAGCCACTTCATCTGCACCAGCTACAGCTTCAGTGCCACCAGCTCCAGCACCTACTTCGTTCTTGGAGTTATCCGGACACCACCACCTGAAGATCAAGCCTGAGAGATGATTTAGTGCTATGCATTTTCTAGGAACTTTTTGGTAACTTGTTGCCAAAGGGGGAGAAAAATGTATAGATCATAGGCTTCGAGAGAGAGCGTTGCTTTTTATTCTCTCTTGCTTTGGTGGTTGAACTTTATTTGCTTTGCTTGTTTGAGATATTTTTTGTCTATGTGATACTTGGATGATCATGTGTGTTTGATCATATGCTACATTAATGCTTGTTGGATGACATTATCATTTTATCCCTATATGATCATTCACTTTGCTTGGTGATGAGTGCATGTATTTAATTATTATCATTTTGAGCGCTCCACCAAGATGTATGTGACATGGAAGAGTAACCCATGAGCCTAATTCTCTGTGCATTTGCAGTCCAAAGCAAATCATAAACTATGCACAAATTTAGGGGGAGCTCTTGCTTTTCACATACTTCTCAAAGTGACAATGTTTTTCACTCTTATTATCATTTGTCGAAGCTTTGATCTATATGTTGTCATCAATTACCAAAAGGGGGGAGATTGAAAGTGCAACTATCCCTAGGTGGTTTTGGTAATTCCTAACAACATATAACTCATTGAGCTAACATTATTCCAAGATTAATATTTCAGGAAAAGCTCAATGAAGGGCATGGCATGGATGAGGAAAGTGGACCCCTCAAAATATTAAGGACAAAAAGATTGGCTCAAGCTCAAAGCTCAAGACTCTACATTTTATATTTTAGTGATCCAAGATCACATTGAGTCTATAGGAAAAGCCAATACTATCAAGGAGGGATGAGGTGTTGCTTGATGAGGTTCTTGCTTCATAGTGCTTAGTGATATGCTCCAAAACCCTCAACTACCTTCCCACATCCACATATGACCTAAACCAAAAGTCAAACTCGGCCCCACCGATTCTTTCTATCCGGCGCCACCGAGTTCAGATGTCATAGCCACTGCCACAAACCCTAGGAAAATCGGTCTCACCGATAGGGATCTCAGTCACACCGAGATGGGGTTGTAATCTCTCTGTTTCCCTTCGTAACGTTCCGGTCCTACCGAGATGAGCGATCGGTCCCACTGAGATTGCAATGTAAACTCTCTGTTTCCCTTTTGTAACATTTCGGTCCCACCGAGTTTACCTGACCAACTCTCTGGTTAGCTTATTACCAAAATCGGTCCCACCAAGTTTGTGTAATCGGTCACACCGAGATTACATTATGCCCTAACCCTAAACATATCGGTCCTACCGAGTTGCATCTTAGTCCCACCGAAAATCCTAACGGTCACTAGGTTTGCTAAATCGGTCCGACCAAGTTTCTCAATTCGGTCTCACCGAGATTGGTAAATTGTGTGTAACGGTTAGTTTTTGTGTGGAGGCTATATATACCCCTCCACCCACTCTTCATTCGTGGAGAGAGCCATCAGAACATACCTACACTTCCAATACACATTTTCTGAGAGAGAACCACCTACTCATGTGTTGAGGTCAAGATATTCCATTCCCACCATATGAATCTTGATCTCTAGACTTCCCCAAGTTGATTTCCACTCAAATCTTCTATCCACCAAATCCATATCCTGTGAGAGGGAGTTGAGTGTTGGGGAAACTATCATTTGAAGCACAAGTGCAAGGAGTTCATCATCAACACACCATTTGTTACTTCTTGGAGAGTGGTGTCTCCTAGATTGGCTAGGTGTCACTTGGGAGCCTCCGACAAGATTGTGGAGTTGAACCAAGGAGTTTGTAAGGGCAAGGAGATCGCCTACTTCGTGAAGATCTACCGCTAGTGAGGCAAGTCCTTCGTGGGCGATGGCCATGATGGGATAAACAAGGTTGCTTCTTCATGGACCCTTCGTGGGTGGAGCCCTCCGTGGACTCGCGCAACCGTTACCCTTCGTGGGTTGAAGTCTCCATCAACGTGGATGTACGATAGCACTACCTATCGGAACCACGACAAAAACATCCGTGTCTCCAATTGCGTTTGAATTCTCCAAACCCTTCCCTTTACATTGTTGCAAGTTGCATGCTTTACTTTCCGTTGCTCATAGACTCTTTGCATGCTTGCTTGAATTGTGTTAAGATTGCTTGACTTGTGCTAAGATAGCTAAAATCTGCCAAAGACTGAAATTGGGAAAAGGATAGATTTTTAATTGGTCAAGTAGTCTAATCACCCCTCTCTAGACATACTTTCGATCCTACACCTCCGTGTTCGATGCCGCCTCCGGCGGAGCTCCGGAACATGCCCCAAGATAATAAAGCCCAATAATGTCCAAAACTGTAGATAATATAGAATGGAGCAATCAAAAATTATAGGTACGTTGGAGACGTATCAAGCATCCCCAAGCTTAATTCCTGCTCGTCCTCGAGTAGGTAAATGATAAAAACAGAATTTTTGATGTGGAGTGCTACTTGGCATAATTTTAATGTAATTCTTCTTAATTGTGGTAAGAATATTCAGATCCGAAAGATTCAAGATAAAAGTTTAATATTGACATAAAAATAATAATACTTCAAACATACTAACAAAGCAATCATGTCTTCTCAAAATAACATGGCCAAAGAAAGTTATCCCTACAAAATCATATAGTCTGGCTATGCTCTATCTTCATCACACAAAGTATTTAAATCATGCACAACCCCGATGACAAGCCAAGCAATTTTTTCATACTTTTGACATTCTCAAACTTTTTCAATCTTCATGCAATACATGAGCGTGAGCCATGGATATAGCACTATAAGTGGAATAGAATGGTGGTTGTGGAGAAGACAAAAAGGGAGAAGATAATCTCACATCAACTAGGTGTATCAACGGGCTATGGAGATGCCCATCAATAGATATCAATGTGAGTGAGTAGGGATTGCCATGCAATGGATGCACTAGAACTATAAGTATATGAAAGCTCAACAAAAGAAACTAAGTGGGTGTCCATCCAACTTGCTTGCTCATGAAGACCTAGGGCATTTTGAGGAAGCCCATCATTGGAATATGAGATAATTCCTTATTTGGCCCTTTCTTAAAGTTTGGTTTCGTATTTGGCCCAAAATAAAACTTTCTTCTCTATTTGACACCTAAAGTATTTTTTGTTCCTTATATGACACTTCCGTCTATTTTAAACACTTACGGTGTGATGTGTAAGGCGAAAAGACCGTTTTGCCCTAGTGTATTGTGTAACTATTTTGCATGTAGTAAAAAGACAATCAGTTCATCCATATTTTAGTGATGTATGCTTCAATAATTTGGTTAGTTCATTCATACGCGTATATGCTGCCTCTTGTCCAATGGATCCATCTAATCGATAGACGAAACTTCAGCCGCAATGCACGTACGTTCCGTGACTTCCGTCGTTTCATTCCCTAATCCCTTCGCTAGTTTGTATATTTTGGCTTTGACTGGATCGGTGACTCGGCAGCGATCGCTTCTGCAGCCAGCCAGGCAAGCCAGGCGCGGTTGTCAGGACTGGGTTTTCGGGACATAAATTTCCCAAAAAATGGCCCTTGTGGTGACGAGCCCCAGGATTACTGTTAGCTGACGAGGCACCAACTTGATACAGAAATTCCAAGCAAAGTACATAATATGTAGTACACGACCATTCTGGCCTATGGGTACAACAATTTGTTTCTAGTGGTTGATGGCGGAAGCAGTTTGCGGATCATTAGCGTCTAGGGGACTCCATTTCCCACAGGAACAGCTGACCAGGATAACTCCTATCTTCGCGAGGCTGCTATCACCATTGCGTAGGTTCCGGGGCTGTCATCACAATGCTCCTCTCCACGCAAGAAATCTGGCCAAGACAATAGCCAGGGACAAGCCAGTGAGTACTTTGAATGTACTCACAAACATTAAGAACACAGGAATAATATAGCCACTGATAATCATGTTTTGGAATATTCTATGATCACTTCGTCAGTTATGAAATAAGGTTCATGATGCACGCAAGCAGATCATTCAAATAAAACATGAGTAAACAATTAGTGAGTAGAAATGGAAAGCACCGATCGGGTGTCTGAAGCGACGCCTCGAAAGGATAATAATATGAAGCATGCCTCAGTCGGGCGTCTGTGCGACACCACATAAAGGGCTTATAAGTAAATGAAATAACAAGCATGCCACAGTCGGCCGTCTGAGCGACACCACAAAAAGGGCTTATATATAAAAATAATCACAGTGAATATCCATGAGGTAGAACCGTCCCAGAGATACTCATTAATTTCGAATAATACAATTGATTAGTCCACAATAATAATAATCATAATCATCATATGTCACAGATCATAAATAATGTTCTGGTTTAGTAGTTTTTCCTCCTAAGACCGACACTAAGACCGACACTTGACCCATCCCAGACTATAGTCCTTAACCATGGACACGGTTATTCGAATAGGTATAATATATCTACAGAGGGTGTACTCTTTACCCACTAGCAACGAATTCCTTTAGTCCATCGGGACTAATTCCGTCTACGGTCTTTTATTCGAAAACACACCTGACCGCACACACTAGCTTAACTTACCGGTGTCTGGAATCACCCACGACACCTGTCAAGCGAAACTCTAAGTGGGGAGGCTACAACCTCGCTTAGCATGGGATCAAACTTATATCACACGCTCTAAGGTGTGCCCCCATCTCGGTCCCAACCGGAAACACCCATGCCCCCGGACCAGGTGGCATGCCTACCGGATGCAGCCGGTATCTTCCACCATGGCCTCTCTGTACGGTGTGTGCTAGGACAGGGGTTGACAACTTACTGAACCGTACCCTACCTACGGCAGGGGCAAGTGGCAGCACGAAACAAGTATGGGGGTTACTAGAACAAGACTCGATCTACGGCCGACTCAGGAGGTTTAAGCATTCCTGCATGGTTAGCTCAAGAATTATATTTCACATCCATCGGACAGAACTGCCACTCATCATACCTCCCCATGCCCCACCGGTCATAACCGTCTCGACGAGGGACAAGCTCGTGTCTACCCAAGACAGAGACTTTCCCGGATCCTCCCCGGTAGGTATGAGAGGCATATGAGGGGGATTTCTATCACAAACATATCAAATGCCAACAGCATGAAGTCATCAATATGCACTATGATTATGATCGTATCATCGCATAGCATAACGAAATCTCCGAGACAAGATGGGGTTGCAACCGTATTAACAACGCAAGACAATATCATGCCAGGGTTCAGAATGCTTGCCTTCCAAGTGTGGAGAGGTGAGGTGCTCTCCAAAACTTTTGCAAGTTATAATCCCCCCTCCAAATTCCTATTTAAAAGAAATATTCAAATAACGCATACTTTAAAAACAGTACAAAAAGTTGTCCTAATTATTTTTGAAATAAATCTTAAAATAAACTAGGTGAAATTTTAGAGAGGTAGGAAAAAGAATCAATCCATTCGAAGTTTTATTTAAAAAGATATAGCCAGTCAAAGCTGCAGTCAAACTCTGTTTTTTAAAATAAAACAGAAAAAGAAAACGTTTCAAATACAAATACGCTCTCGGGCAGAGAAAACGTACTTTAGGTTTTGCGCTTCCACTTAAAACACGTGGAGGCGGGGCTGGGTCACTGACAGTGGGTCCCTTGGGCCCACTGATCAGGTTTGACCAGTCGTCCCCCGCCTTCGCTCTCCTTTGGCCGAACGGAGGCGGAGCTCCGGCGATCCTCGCCGGCGAACGGCGGCTCCTCAAGGGCATCCGAGGGCAGGGATGGATCCGCCAGCCCAAGGCGGTCCTCCCGGTGGTCGACAGGCCGGCAAGGACAGAGGGAGTCGCCGGCGGCGAGCTCCGCGGCGAAGGAAGCTTTGGGTGAATTTGGGGTTCTGGGCTGCGGTGGTTCTGGGTCGCGTTTGAGGGGTTGGGCAGCTCCGCAAGGTCGAGGGGAGAAGGATGGAAGCACGGGAGGGGTTTGGGGGCCTCGTTCTTGGCCGGATTTCACCGGAGCGTGGCGGCGGCCGAACTCGTCGGAGGTGAGGAAGACGACCTCCTCCCGTCGTTCTCTGGCTATGGGGGGCTCTAGAGAGGTGGTATGAGGTTGCTTGAGGGCCTGGACGAGCTCGGGGGCTCCTTATATAGCGTAGCCATGTTGGTTCGCGGCGGCCGTGGATAGGATCGCCGACGACCGCCATTCTGTAGCAGCAGGGGGACGTGGCGGCGACGAGCTCTTGCGGACAAGCTTGCGGACAAGCTTGAGCTGCTTCAGGGGGCAGCTGGCGAGCGAGGGTGGCTCGGGCGGCGCCGTCCGTGGCAGAGGCTGCTGTGGCCGGCCGCTAGCTGCCGTGGCCGACCTGACGGTGGCGCTGTAGGGCTCCAGGGGCTGGCTTGGAGGGTTCCGACATGTGGACGAGGGCGAGCGTGGCTCTGCAGGTGAGCAAGGGCCAGGGGCGTGACGCGGCGGCTCGGGCGCACACACGTGCAAAACGCATGCTCTGGGCGCGCCCAACGCACGCACGCTATGTGTTCGATGCAATGCCAGGGCATGCTAGAGGTCTTGGGTGAGGTTGGTGTCGGTGTCAAAACCGGCGGATCTCAGGTAGGGGGTCCCGAACTGTGCATCTAGGCCAGATGGTAACAGGAGGCAAGGGACACGAAGTTTTACCCAGGTTCGGGCCCTCTTGATGGAGGTAAAACCCTACGTCCTGCTTGATTAATATTGATGATATGGGTAGTACAAGAGTAGATCTACCACGAGATCGGAGAGGCTAAACCCTAGAAGCTAGCCTATGGTATGATTGTTGTTCTGTATGTTGTCCTACGGACTAAAACCCTCCGGTTTATATAGACACCGGAGAGGGTTAGGGTTACACAAAGTCGGTTACAAATGGTAGGAGATCTACATATCCGTATTGCCAAGCTTGCCTTCCACGCCAAGGAAAGTCCCTCCTGGACACGGGACGAAGTCTTCAATCTTGTATCTTCATAGTCCAGGAGTCTAGCTGAAGGTATAGTCCGGCCGTCCGGACACCCCCTAATCCAGGACTCCCTCAGTAGCCCCTGAACCAGGCTTCAATGACGACGAGTCCGGTGCGCAGATTGTCTTCGGCATTGCAAGGCGGGTTCCTCCTCCAAGTACTTCATAGAAGATTTTGAACACAAAGATAGTGTCCGGCTCTGCAAAATAAGTTTCCACATATTGCCATAGAGAGAATAAAATTTACACAAATCTAATCTGCTGACGTATTCCGTAGTGTGACATCGCACCACGGCCAAGCCTTTATTCGAATCGTTTTATTGTCCCACCTCAGCGTGTCACGCGAGGCGGTTTCCTTGGCACATCTTATTAAAGCAGAGATCGTGTCCCCTTATTCCGGGATTCTCATCAATACGGGCGTGGGTAACCCAACTGCGCCATTGATTACGGGGCTTGGAGATAAGAGAGTTTTACCAGGCTGGTGGGGACACATAGTTGCGTCCACCCATATAAGGGGATAAGGATCCACCTTTTCACCTACGCCTTCTTCCTCCTTTTCCTATCCATTTACGCGCACTCGAGCTCCAGTGCCCAAGTCCGCACTCCCCACCTCAACCTTCTCCAGCCATGTCCGGAGCGGGAGGCAAGTGGATGGTCTCCTCCGTCACGGAGGGGCACATCAAAAAACTGAGGAAGGCCGGATACTTGTCTAACGACATCGCGTACCGGCTTCCCAAAGAGGGGCAGCTCCTCCCCACCCCAAGGCCCCATGAGAGGGTAGTGTTCCTTCCCCACTTCATCCGCGGACTGGGCTTTCCTATCCACCCATTCGTTCGGGGACTCATGTTCTACTACGGCCTGGATTTCCATGATCTGTCCCCGAACTTCATCCTCAACATCTCGGCGTTTATCGTCAGGTGCGAGGCTTTCCTCCGCATCCGCCCCCATTTCGGCCTATGGCTCAAGACTTTCAATGTCAAGCCGAAGGTGGTGCGCGGCAACCAGGCGGAGTGCGGCGGCGCCATGGTGGGCAAGATGCCCAACGTCTTATGGCTCGAGGGCTCCTTTGTGGAGACCCTGAAGGGGGGGCAATCGGGGGGGGTTTACATCACCGAGCCGCGCGACCCTGAGTGGGTCGCAACCCCCGAGTTCTGGTCCGGACCCCCAATGTGGCTCACGTCCTAGAAAGAGACGGGCCTGTCGTGGGGTAGCAAAGAAGAGGTGACTGGACTGCAAACACGCATCCAAACCCTGGTGAACAAGCAGCTCAAGCTTGTCAACGTAGTCCAGGTTATGCTCATCTGCCGGATCCTCCCGTGTCAACAACGGGCCTTCAATCTGTGGGAGTTCAACCCGGCGCAACACCGAACTCTGAGCAGGCTCTTCGACACGACGTACGGAGATGCCTAGAAGGTGCTTTTCAAGGGCGCCGAGGCTCCCGCATCCGCTATCGAGGATCGCGGATTCAGTGCGCCGCGTCACGCTAGCGCGGTAAGTTGTTTGTACGTTTTACAGGGTATTAGTTTTTCATAGTTTAACTCTATGCGGGATCTAAGCTCCCTTACCTTTGACAGGATTGGCAGGCAAAGTCCGGACAGATCGACTGTCCGCTTTGCCTGAAGACCCAGCCGATGCCCGCTTGGCGAAGCTGCTGGTTCCGGCACCCTATGTGGTGCCGGAGAAGAAGGCCACGAAGAAGGCCACGGGGACTCGAACAAGTGCCCGGCGCCAGGAGGTGTCGGGTTCATCATCCGACGGCTCCAAGGCGCATTCCTCCCGTGAAGACGAGGAGGAGGAAGAAGAGACCTCTCCCCCTCCAGCGGGGGGAGAGAAGAAAATGAAGGCCGCCCTTACTGGGGAGGCCGAAGGGTCCAAGAAGGGGAAAACCCTTCCTCCGGACTACTCCACCAACGCCGACGGCGGAGAGGAGTGGCCGCTTAGGGCCAAGCCCCTGGCCAAATTGTAAGTATCCGGATACCAGAGTAATTCATAGTATTCCTTAATTGCACAACTTTCCCTTATGTCGAATATGATTATGCAGCCCACCCAAAGACCGGCTCGACGCGTCGTTGAGCGGTTCACTGGACTCGTCGGATGTGAATTCGCTTCTGACGGCTACCTCCCCCCGCCCTACGGACGACGCTGAAGTGTTGTCCCAACAGGTTCCAAGCCAGGAGGAGGTGGTCCTGGAGGCGCCGCAAGGCAACCTCCCGGACTCCAGGAGTAAAGGGGATAAAACCCCCCAGGGCTCCAAGTCCGGCTCTAGGCCGGACACCGCTCCGGAACCTTCAAAGGTTCCATAGTCCAGCGGGCGACCTCCTTCCAAGAGGAGCAAGCCCACCGTGCCGGTGACCCCCGTCCAACCGAAGGCACAGGACAATCTGTTGGAGGTGCTCAAAGGCGCCTCCATCAACGAGGAGCACCGCACCATTATGAGTGCAGTGGTCCAAAAGGTTTAGTCCGCCAAGAGCGGAGTAACTGAAGCTTGAGCTAGCCTTTTAACAGGCTTTGAGGTAAGTAAAGAATGTGTAGATAATATTACCGCATAGACAGTAGCCCCTGATGCTCTGTTTGGCGTTCGGGAAGAAAAGCCGAATAGAGGATCAAATAAAATTCGCAGGAGTCTAACAAAAAGGAGTCAATATGCGTATGCAGGCTTCTCTACTGGCGTCCGCCACACTGACTGCGGAAGTGGACACGCTAAAGCAGAACCTCGAGCAGTCCGAGCAAGAGCTCGGGCGTGCCAAGTAGCAGCTCGAGGACAAGGAAGGTAAGAAATACCTTGTTTATATATATATATATATATAAAAGGTGCAATTGCAAAAAAATGATAGGATTATCATGGCTATTGTAGGGGCCACGTATGAGGTGGCGACCCTTAAGCAAGCGCTGTCCGAGGCCGAGAAGAGGGTGGCCACGGAGCGCACCGAGCGGGAGAAGTATGAGGCCCAGGTTGGCAAGGTGCGGCAAGAGCTCCAGGCTCTCATGAAAAAACATGAGAGTTTGGAGCTTGACTCAAAGACACGAGCGTCCGAGCTCGCGGTGGCTATTGAAAATGCCAAGTCTTCCAAGGCCGAATCCCAGAAGACCCTCCAGGAGTTGGATGCGGTGAAAAAGATAGCGGCGGGTAAGACATTCTTTATGCAAAGCAAACACATAAACGTGAGTTACTTGTTACTTACCCGAATCCGGAGCTCTCTAGGAGCATTCGCAGATCTTCCCTGTAGCATGTCCGATGCCGCCGCATTCTATCGAGCCGCAGAGGGCAGCTCGATAGAGAAGGTGTTCTGGTCTCAGTATGCTGAGGCCGGACACCCCGTGCCCCTGAGCGACCAGCTGAAGCAACTGGTCGAGCTCCACAAGGCGGCTGAACAGGCCATGAAGGGCCTCATAGTTCGGCTGTGGCCTGGAGAGGCTCTGCCTGGGAGCTATTTTGGGCTGGTGCGGTGGCTGAGTGGGGGCCTGTCCAAGGCTCGAAGTCATCAAGCGCTCCGTCTGCATTGAAGGTGCCCGTAGGGCCCTTTCCCGTGCTAAGGTGCACTGGGGCAAGCTGGATGCTGAGAAGCTTGTGAAGGATGGGCCACCGCCGGGGAAAGACCATCGCAAGCCCGAGAATTATTATAAGGATGTTCTGAAGGGTGCCCGCCTTATGGCGGATGAATGTTCCAGGGATGTAATTTTTGAGTAAAACTCGCTCGTTTTGTCCTGTGCGTTGAAAACTTGTTCATATGCGCTAAGCAATGCTATTGGAATTTAAAATACTACCTTCTGTGCGGCCGTTTATCAATTCTGAGATATGGCGAGTCGTCGGCTTCTGCCCCCGTGCCGCTAGTGCTGGGGTGTTCGGGGATAAACCTGAGCGCTCTTTTTCCCATGTTTGGGTCCTTCGAGGGAGGCGCTCAGCACAACGAACAAGGCAATCAGACAATAATGCGTGAACACTCTCACTTAGACATAGAATTCTATAATTTTAAACTTCGGTGAAGCCCCTGGTATTCGGAAGACCGAGTCCGGGGCGCTATCCACGCCTTGGCCAGACAGAGCCGACTCCTCGCTCTAAGCGGCATAAGTCTTTAGGGAGTCGAAAAACCTCTCGAACAGCGACTAGCTCTCGCTTCATCATGACAGTCAGTTTTAGCTTTCTCTACTGAGGTGCTCGACCCAGCTCAACTGGGGCACAATCGCAGTAGTTCTCCTAGTGCTACCTTAGCCGACATAGCGGAACGTAAGGCACCAAAACATAGGAGCCGGGCAAACCCAACTATTGACCCAAGACATGATTCGGAGCCGATGCGTATAATGCTATAAGTTCGGGGTGCCGCACTTGTTAAAGTGTTCGGACTTCTCACACCATATTGAGGGGTACTAAAGCCCCTGGCGTATTTTGGCCGTACCAAAGTGTATGGGTGCAACATGTCGTTAAGGAACATATATTTGAAAAAAAAGAGTAATGCAAAAATAGACAAAAGCTATGCATTGTTTATTAAAAAGGGTTGCAATAAAAGCAGAACGATACAAATAATGCGATAAGCAAAAGGTTGGACTATTTAACATGTCCGTTCCAGGGGCAGGCTGCGGAATGGTATGTGAAACAGGTATACTGCTCGTGATAGAGACCACCTGGGAGTTCCGTATGCGGCATGGCTTGTCTGCTTCCCTGGTTCTTGCATCGTTTGTGCGGCAATTGAACTGCCGAACAGGCCTTCCGTAGAATGGAGTCCTAAAAGTAAGAGAAAATTAAAAAATCGGCAGCCCCTGGTGTGGTTGAAGCCGTGTTTCGGGCGTGCCGTGATGGTGCCCCTCCCCCTGTACCCATGGTATTTCTAGAGTGTAGTTATGTACGGGAAGCACTGGTGTCGCATTTTTGCGAGGGCTGGGGTTGGGACCGCATTGCTATGCCTGCTCGGAATGTGCCAGGCGGTCTTGTTGTAGGTTACTTAGGGTGCGCTTGACGGTGTCCGGACGTTTAATGGCCAGACTGGAGAACTGCCTGGAGAGGCTGCTTTGTACTTCCGCTGCAAGGGCCGCCGTGTGCTCCTCCGTTCGGAGGGAGCATTCGGTGTTTCCATTGACCGTAATTACTCCTCGAGGGCCTGGCATCTTGAGCTTAAGGTATGCGTAGTGCGGTACCGCATTGAACTTGGCGAATGCAATTCGTCCGAGCAGTGCGTGATAGCCACTTCGGAATGGGACTATGTCGAAGATTAACTCCTCGCTTCGGAAATTATCCGGAGATCCGAAGACCACTTCAAGTGTGACTGAGCCTGTACAGTTGGCCTTTACACCTAGTATTTCACCTTTAAAGGTCGTTTTGGTGGTCTTAATCCTCGAGGGATCTATGCCCATTTTCCGCATTGTATCCTGGTAAAGCAGGTTCAGGCTGCTGCCGCCGTCCATAAGGACTCTAGTGAGATGAAATCCGTCAATAATTGGGTCTAGAACCAATGCGGCGAATCCGCCATGACGGGTGCTAGTGGGATGGTCCCTTCGATCAAAGGTGATTGGGCAGGAGGACCATGGGTTGAACTTTGGGGTGACTGGCTCTACCGCGTATACGTCCCTTAACGTGCGCTTCCGCTCCCTCTTGGGGACGTGGGTTGCGTATATCATGTTCACCGTACGCACTTGTGGGGGAAAACCCTTATGTCCACTGTTGTTCAGCGACCGGGGCTCTTTGTCGTCATCGCTATGCAGCCCCTTGTCTTTATTTTCGGCATTTAACTTGCCTGCCTACTTGAACACCCAACAATCCCTGTTGGTGTGATTGGCCGGCTTTTCGGGGGTGCCATGTATCTGGGACAAGCGGTCGAGTATTCGGTCCAAACTAAACGGGCCCCTAGGATTTCTTTTGAATGGCTTTTTCCGCTGACCGGATTTATAGCCTCTGAATCTGGCATTAACTGCCATATCCTCAGCATTGTCGCCGTTAATGCGGTGCTTCTGCTTGTTGCGACGCGACCTGCTACCACTATCCCTGGTATCCGAATTACCAGGGTTCTTGGTCATATTGTTGCTACGAGCAAGCCAGCTGTCTTCTCCCGCGCAAAAGCGGGTCATGAGTGTCGTGAGTGCTGCCATAGATTTCGGCTTTTCCTATCCAAGGTGCCGGGCAAGCCACTTGTCACGGATATTGTGCTTGAAGGCTGCTAGGGCCTCTGCATACGGACAGTCGACTATTTGATTTTTCTTTGTTAGGAACCGTGTCCAGAATGCCTGGCCGATTCCTCTAGCTGCTGAATTACGTGGCTTAGGTCATCGGCGTCTGGTGGTCGCACATAAGTGCCCTGGAAATTGTCGAGGAATGCGGCTTCCAGGTCCTCCCAACAACTGATTGATCCTGCTGGCAAGCTGTTAAGCCAATGTCGAGCTGGTCCTTTAAGCTTGAGTGGGAGGTATTTGATGGCGTGGAGATCATCGCCGCGGGCCATGTGGATATGAAGGAGATAATCCTCGATCCATACCGCAGTATCTGTTGTGCCATCATATGATTCGATGTTTACGGGTTTGAAAGCCTCGGGGATTTGATGATCCATTACTTCGTCTGTGAAGCATAGTGGGTGTGCGGCGCCTCTGTACTGGGCTATATCATGACGTAGCTCCAATGAGCTTTGTCTACTATGTTCGGCACTACCGGATTTGTGTCCAGCGTGACGGTTATCGTCTCGAGTCGTAGGGCGCCCATGCGATCCGTAGATCGATCTTGTTTGCCTTGCCTTGTCCTCCAACATGTCTCGCAGGTCTGGCGCATTTTCCCGTGCCTTGGTATGGGGTGCGGCTTGAGTGGAGGGCTTGAGTTGAGTGGTCGGCTGTATCAAGTGCTGGTGATGTAGGTTTAAGTGCTTCCTCCTCTAATCGGGGTAGCAACCTGCGCTTTGGGTAGCTCTTGGAGGGGCGTTCGAGTTTATGCTCTTCGGCCGCAAGGACTTCAGTCCATCTGTCGACTAGCAAATCTTGATCAGCTCTAAGCTATTGCTGTTTTTTCTTGAGGCTTCTTGCCATGGCCATAAGCCTACGTTGAAAACGCTTTTGCTCGACAGGATCCTCTGGCACGACGAGTTTGTCATCGTCGAGGCTTGCCTCGTCTTCAGAGGGAGGCATATAATTATCGTCCTCGACCTCTCTGTCTGCCGCTCTCTTATGAGGGCTGGCCTCTCCATCCTCCTATGCTGAATCTTGCCGGAGGGGGTTTTCTTTGGCACTCTCCGGAGTATTATTATCTCCCGTGCTGGAATCGCCGTATTTGCTTTGGCGGGATTTTGAGCGGCGCCGCTGACGCCGGCGCTTAGGCTGTTTCTTGGAGGGGTCATCCTCCACCGTTCCATCTCCATCTCCTTCTTTTGGGGTGTCCACCATGTATATGTCATATGACGAGGTGGCTTTCCAGGGCCCAATAGGCGCTGGTTCTTCATCATCTCCTGCATCGGCGTCCATAACGTCGATGTCTTCGGAGTCGAAGTCGAGCATGTCGGTTAAATCGTCGACAGTGGCTACAAAGTGGGTGGTGGGTGGGCTTTGAATTTCTTCATCGTCCGTATCCCAACCTTGCTGACCGTAGTCCGGCCAGGGCTCTCCTGATAAAGAGAGAGACTTTAGTGTCTTCAGAATATCGCCGAAAGGCGAGTGCTGAAAGATGTCCGTGGCAGTAAACTCCATGATCGGCGCCCAATCGAATTCGATTGGCAGGGGCACGGAGGGTTCGGAGTCCGGCTCCTTGGAGTCACGAGTCACGCGGAGTGCGGGGCTGGTGTTCGGCTCGATCGCCATTGGGATCACAGCCCCCGAGGCGGTGTCCAACCACCCATCCTCGATCGGCGCAGTTGGCTCCGAATTAAGGGTCGAAGCCGATGTGGGTGCGGCCTCCAAGGCACTGTTCGGCGGCAGAGCTAGATCATGCTCATCGTGATAGTGCGGCACGCTCGGCAGTGGCTCGAATCCGTCGAAGATCAAGTCCCCGCGGATGTCAGCCGTGTAGTTTAAACTTCCAAATCTGACCTGATGGCCAGGGGCATAGCTTTGGTTCTGCTCCAGATGGCCAAGTGAATTGGCCCGCAGTGCGAAGCCGCCGAAGACGAAGATCTGTCCGGGGAGGAAGGTCTCACCCTGGACTGTATCGCTATTGATGATCGTAGGAGCCATCAAGCCTAACGGCGACGACACAGAGGAACTCTCAATGAAAGCACCAATGTCGGTGTCAAAACCGGCGGATCTCGGGTAGGGGGTCCCGAACTGTGCGTCTAGATGGATGGTAACAGGAGGCAAGGGACACGAAGTTTTACCCAGGTTCGGGCCCTCTTGATGGAGGTAAAGCCCTACGTCCTGCTTGATTAATATTGATGATATGGGTAGTACAAGAGTAGATCTACCACGAGATCGGAGAGGCTAAAGCCTAGAAGCTAGCCTATGGTATGATTGTTGTTCTGTATGTTGTCCTACGGACTAAAACCCTCCGGTTTATATAGACACCGGAGAGGGTTAGGGTTACACAAAGTCGGTTACAATGGTAGGGGATCCACATATCCGTATCACCAAGCTTGCCTTCCACGCCAAGGAAAGTCCCTCCAGGACACGGGACGAAGTCTTCAATCTTGTATCTTCATAGTCCAGGAGTCCGGCTGAAGGTATAGTCCGGCCATCCGGACACCCCCTAATCCAGGACTCCCTCAAATAGCTTCGGACTTCGACTTGGGCTGAAGACCTTTGTATATTATATCTCCCCAGGGGCCCTTTAAGGCATTCTTCTCAGCATACTCCTTGGTGACGAATCTGTACTTGAACCATTCCTCTACCCAATGTCTTCGAATCCATTGGATTCGGTTCTTGCATTCTCCATAGGTTTCTTCTGGATCTGACTTGTATAACTCATAGAGATCCGGTGGCAGGTCCTTAGCAGTGTTTCCACGGCGTTGTCTTCCGCCCTTCCTGACTGATTTTTGAGTTGTCATGAAGTTTAGACTGAAAGGCTTCAACACTGTCGAAGTCTTCCGTCTACTGGTCAGATAGGAACTGGCTTCAGGAGAATTTATGTGACGCTCTAAGAACTCTGCAAATGAATGCAGACTATGAGAACCAAGGGATTCTCCCATGGATATATACCTGTGACAGCATTAGATATGTGAGGGAAGGGGAAGAGGTTATATGCATTCTCAGAAGATTTTGAAGATAAATCAGTTTAGAAGACATTGACCTCATAGTGCGAAGACATTCACTCATATGTAGAGAGTTGGTTCCGGATTTGTACGAATCCATGAATAAGTACAAGTGAGGAATCTAACTACTTTGTGAAGCATAAGTGAACATACTAGGCATGCTATGAGATGCAGAATGAGATAGATCCAACTTGTAGGAACAAAAACCACTTGTCGTTGAAAAGGATGAATCTATCGGATCAAAAAGACTGTAAAAAGAGGTTTTATTTACCACATGAGGAACTGCTAGACGGAGTGGGAGAGGAGGCCGAGCAGTTCGATCTTCCGCGCCCTAACTTGGCGACGGAGGACACCTACGGCGACGGAGGAGAAGACAATGTCTGCGACCGGCGTGAGGACGTCGTCGGTGAAGTCGCGGCAGCTAAGCACTTCGTCGCCGGCATCGTCGAGAGCTAGCGGAGGCGCTAGGGTTTTGACGAGGTGGAGAGGTGGAAGAAGGATTTTTGACCGTGAAGGGACATGTATTTATAAGGAAAAGAACGGAAGAACGCAATTACGCAAGTGCCCATGGCGGTTCACATCTGAGGGACACGTGGCGAACATGCAACACATTGAAAGTAGTTCCATGTTCCCACGCCCGTCTGGATTGTCGAGCGGTCGTTCCGGCTTCTCTGGGTTTCAGGCAATAAGGATTAAGCATTTAAAACAGATTAAATGTTTGTCTCTATGTCTTCTGCTGACAAGGATGCAGAGAAGACATTCGACAGTTTCACTAGAATGCATATGATTTGGATAGATAGATTTGAGGTAGAAGCATAGAGAGGTTAGGGTTCGATCACATTCACTTATATCAAAAGATTCAAACGAAAAGACATACCTATAAGTGAATGCTGTAGAGGACAGAACACTTAATATATGCATATACCAAGTCAACATTGTGAAGATAATCAAGAAAGCAAATCAATGTTGAAGACAAATCAAGTGTGAAGACTTTGCAAAAGTAATGCCATGAGAAAAACACTTCTAAAGGAAGAATTTGGTGGTGGCGTTACCCACCGTATAGGAAGTATTAGACCCAGACACGGCGCACAATTATCGTGGCGCCCCGAAGTCAAATTCCACGTTAATGTATTCACACTCAGAATGTAAGTCTTCATAGATTGAAGATATACTTTACTTCGTGTGTTGCACATCTAAGTCATCAACATGCATAAGTGTTAGGATGTGTGCCTGATCACAGGACATTTGAGGATTCCAAGATATTTAGCTCACACTGTAACTTGCAAAACCTTTTCTCATCCAAGGGCTTTGTGAAGATATCTGCCAGTTACTCTTCAGTGTTGACGTGTATGATATCAATATCTTCCTTCATGACATGATCTCTGAGAAAGTGATGACGAATTTCAATGTGCTTTGTCTTCGAGTGCTGAACTAGGTTGTTGGCAATCTTGATGGCGCTTTCGTTGTCACAGTAGAGTGGTACTTGTTTCAGATGGATGCCATAGTCCTTGAGAGTTTGCTTCATCCATAGAAGCTGAGTGCAGCAAGATCCAACAGCAATGTATTCAGATTCAGCAGTGGAGAGTGATACACAGTTCTGCTTCTTTGAAGACCAACATACAAGTGATCGTCCCAGAAAGTGACATGTGCCTGATGTAGACTTGCAATCCACCTTGTCACTAGCATAATCAGCATCCGAGAAACCAACCAGATCAAACTCTGGGACCTTTGGATACCATAATCCTAATGTTGGGGTGTAAGCCAAATATCGAAGAATTCGCTTCACAGCTAAGTGATGCGATTCCTTTGGTGCCGCTTGGAATCGAGCACACATGCAAACACTAAGCATAATATCTGGCCTAGATGCACATAGATAAAGTAAAGAACCAATCATGGAGCGGTATACCTTTTGATCAAACTCTTTACCATTGTCATCGGGACCCAGATGGTGTTTAGCTGGCATTGGCATCGTGTACCCTTTGCAATCTTGCATTCCAAACTTCTTCAGGCAATCTTTGAGGTATTTCTCTTGAGATATGAAGATGCCATTTCTTTGCTGACGAATTTGAAGACCAGGGAAGAACTTCAGCTCACCTAGCATGGACATCTGATATTGCTCTTGCATCATGTGTCCAAACTCATCACTATATTTCTGGTTCGTGCAGCCGAAGATAATGTCATCCACATATATTTGGCACACAAACAGTTCACCATCATATGTCTTCGTGAAGAGTGTGGGATCCAGGGAACCAGGTTTGAAGCCTTTGCTCTTCAGGAAGTCTTTGAGCATATCATTCCAAGCGCGAGGAGCTTGTTTGAGGCCGTATAGTGCTTTGTTTAGCTTGTACACCATATCAGGATGTTTCGGATCTTCAAAGCCAGGAGGTTGTGCGACGTATACTTCTTCTTCAATCTTGCCGTTGAGAAATGCACTCTTCACATTCATTTGATATAGCAAGATGTTGTGATGGTTAGCATAGGCTAGCAGTATGCGGATAGCTTCAAGCCTAGCCACAGGAGCAAATGTTTCATTGAAGTCAATCCCTTCCACTTGAGTATATCCTTGAGCGACGAGACGTGGCTTGTTTCTGATGAATTGACCATGCTCATCTTGCTTGTTGCGGTATATCCATTTTGTGCCTATTATGTTGTGCTTGCGAGGGTCAGGTCGCTTGACCAGTTCCCAAACATTGTTCAATTTGAACTGTTGAAGCTCTTCTTGCATAGCTTGAATCCATTCAGGTTCCATAAAGGCTTCAGCAACTTTCTTGGGTTCAGATATTGAGACAAAAGCAAAGTGCCCACAGAAATTTGCTAGCTGTGTTGCTATTGAACGAGTGAGTGGACCAGGCGCATTTATGCCGTCAATTATCTTCTCAATCTGTACTTCGTTTGCAACACGAGGATGAACTGGACGAAGATTTTTCTCTTGCTGATCATTGTCATCATTGGAAGGGTTGTCTTCAGGCTGAGCATTGTCTTCAGGTTGATTAGGTGCAGAGATGATGAGTTCCTCTTCGGGGTGTGCTTCAGACGGTATGATTTCTCCAGTTCCCATAAGCTTGATGGATTCACTAGATGGAACTTCATCTAGCACATTTGGCAGGTGCTCTCTTTGTGAGCCGTTAGTCTCATCGAACCGCACATCCACAGTTTCAACCACTTTATAGTGAAAGAGGTTGAAGACTCTGTAGGAGTGCGAATCCTTTCCGTATCCAAGCATAAAACCTTCATGTGCTTTCGGTGCAAATTTTGAAGTGTGATGTGGATCCTTGATCCAGCACCTGTCACCAAATACTCTGAAGTAACTGACATTTGGCTTCTTACCAGTGAGGATCTCATAGGATGTTTTGTTCAGAGGCTTGTGAAGATAAACACGATTGATGATATGGCATGCAGTATCAATGGCTTCAGGCCAGAACTTTCTTGGAGTCTTGTATTCATCGAGCATCGTCCGGGCTATCTCAATGAGTGTTCTTTTCTTGCGTTCCACGATGCCATTCTGCTGCGGCGTGTACGGAGCTGAGAACTCATGAGTGATGCCCAAAGTATCAAGATAAGTGTCAAGGCCGGTGTTCTTGAATTCAGTGCCATTGTCACTTCTGATGTGCTTGATCTTGACACCATAGTTGTTCATGGCTCGATTGGCGAAGCGTCTGAAGACATCCTACACTTCAGTCTTGTAGAGGATTATATGCACCCATGTATATCTTGAATAGTCATCAACAATGATGAAGCCATAGAGACAAGCAGTAGTAGTAAGAATTGAGTAGTGAGTGGGACCGAAGAGGTCCATGTGTAGCAGTTCAAAGGGTTGGGTCGTTGTCATGATTGTCTTCGAGGGATGCTTGGCCCTCGTCATCGTTCCAGCTTCGCAGGCACCGCATAAGTGATCCTTCTTGAAATTTACGCCCTCGATGCCTATGATATGCTTCTTCTTTGCGAGAGTGTGCAAATTCCTCATGCCAGCATGCCCTAGCCTCCGATGCGAGAGCCAGCATTCTGAAGTTTTTGCAAGAAGACATACGGCAAGCTTTGGTGCTGAGAAATCTACCATGTACAAATCATCTTTCCGATACCCTTCAAAGACTAGAGACTTGTCAGATTCCATTAGAACAAGGCAACGATATTTTCCAAACATCACAATCATGTTTAAATCGCAAAGCATTGAGACATACATTAAGTTGAAACCAAGGGATTCAACAAGCATCACTTTATCCATGTGCTGATCCCTTGAGATTGCAACTCTACCTAGACCCAATACCTTGCTTTTACCAGTATCAACAAATGTGATGTGACTCTTGTCAGATGGACGTAAGGTTGAGTCCATGAGAAGACTTCGCTTGCCAGTCATGTGATTAGTACATCCACTATCAATAATCCATTCTGAAGCAGCTGGTGTCATACCCTATAGTGCAGTTAGGGGGATAGGCTTCACGAAGAGAATTGTGAAGCATAAACATTTGACGAGCAAGTGGATTATGAAAGCTTAGATCGGGGTTAGGACTAATAGGGCAAGTAGCAAGCAACTCAGGAACAAAATACATAATAAGACCATTTGGGCATTTGATCTTGCACCCTACAAGATGTTTAAGGTCCCCAGCAATAGCTTCAGATGCATTTGATTTTCGACTGGAGACCCTTCCCTGCAAAAAAGAGTTAAGCTTTCTTAGCCACCCACATCTTCAAGGGTGGCTTCAAAGCAATGAGTCTAAGTGCAGCATCTGAGAACTTTGGCTTTGGAGCCCCAGCAAATAGTCTTGCAGGTGGACAATAGTACTCATAAGAATAAGCAGAGTAGTTCTTGGTCTTATGAACATGGCTGTTTGATGAAACGCGCTCATATTCATAGGCATGAGTATGGTTTCCCTGCAAAACATTTGCATTAGTGCGACTCAGGTGAGTCCTCTGTCTGTATGAAACCTTTGGACCATATGAAGCCCGTGGTCTGGGGTTTGTCTTCTTCACTTGTGGTGTCATGACGACATACACAGGAAGATTTTCCAAACACTTTTTCGGCACTCAGACTTTCTTCATAGGTGGCCCATTCCTGCAGTTAGTACCAATATACCTGGCAAACACTTCACCATTCTGATTCTTAAACAGTTTATAGTTTGCATCAAAGGATTCATCAATAACAATGGGATTAGCACAAGTGAAGCCAGATAGGGTGGATGGATCCACTGAAGGTTCCTTTGCAGCAACCCATGTGGTTTCTGGGTACTGCTCAGGTTTCTAGTGAGAGCCATTAGCATTCGTTTTCCTTTCGAACCCAACACCCTCTTTCCTAGGGTTTCGGTTCAGGATCTGCCTTTTGAGGACATCACATAGTGTCTGATGCCCTTTGAGACTTTTGTACATCCCTGTTTCAAGCAATGTCTTCAACCTAGAATTTTCATCAGCAATAGCAGTGGCATCCTCAGCAGAGGGGTCAGTTACCACATCAACAGTTGAAGATATTGCAACAGTAGCAGCAGTAGAACATGCAACAACAGAAGTAGTGTTGTCATGCTCAATGCATTTAAGACATGGTGGTTCAAATCCTTCCTGAGTGGAACCGATCTGTTTGGCGTGAAGTGACTTGTTTTCCTTTTGAAGATCTTCATGAGCCGCTCTCAATTTGTCAAGATCTTGCTTCCTTTGAAGATAATAATAGGAAAGCTTTTCATGAGTTGTTGAGAGCGTTTCATGATGACTTTCGAGTTCCTCATACTTAACATGAATATTTTTTATGTCTTCAATTAAGGACTGAGATCGAGTCATTTCAGCGTCTAACATGTCATCGCTTTTGTCTAACAGTTTTTGAATATGTTCCATAGCTTTCTGTTGTTCAGTTGCAATTTTAGCAAGTGTTTTGTAGCTGGGTTTGGAACCACAATCAGAGTCATCTTCACTGGATGTTTGATAGTGAGTAGTGCGTGAATTTACCTTGGCACCGCGTGCCATGAAGCAGTAGGTGGGAGCGGAGTTGTCCTTGTCATTAGCATCGGCGTCGGTGATGAAGTCACTATCTTCAATGTTGAAGACGGACTTGGCAACGTAGGCTGTAGCCAGACTTGCAACACCAGAATCAGACTCCTCCTCAGACTCCACCTCCGCCTCCTCAGAAGCATACTCCTCCTCTGAATCCATTTCCTTGCCAACAAATGCACGAGCCTTGCCAGATGAGCTCTTTTTGTGTGATGAAGACTTGGAAGAAGACTTTGAGTATTTCTTCTTCTTCTTGTCGTTAGAATCCTATTCCTTGCTCTTCTTCTTCTTCTTCTTCTTCTTCTTGTTCTCATTGTCCCACTACGGACACTCAGAAATGTAGTGACCAGGTTTCTTGCACTTGTGGCATGTTCTCTTCTTGTAGTCATGAGCAGAAGCTTCATCATTCCTTGAGCTGGATCGTGAGGACTTTCTAAAGCCTTTCTTCTTAGTGAATTTCTGGAACTTTTCACAAGCATAGCAAGCTCCTTTCCAATGTCTTCAGGATCATCAGAACTGCAATCAGATTCTTCTTCAGATGAGGAAACAACTTTTGCCTTCAAAGCACGAGTTCGCCCATAGTTGGGATCGTAGATGTGTCTTTTCTCAGAAAGCTGAAACTCATGTGTGTTGAGCCTTTCAAGTATGTCAGATGGATCGAGTGTCTTGAAGTCAGGGCGTTCTTGAATCATCAGGGCTAGGCTGTCAAACGAGCTGTCAAGTGATCTCAGGAGTGTCTTGACGACTTCATGCTTGGTGATCTCAGTAGCGCCGAGGGCTTGAAGCTCATTTGTGATGTCAGTGAGTCGATCAAACATGAGCTGAACATTCTCATTGTCATTTCTCTTGAATTGGTTGAAGAGGTTGTGAAGTACACTGATTCTTTGATCTCTCTGGGTTGAGACGCCTTCGTTAACCTTGGAGAGCCAGTCCCAGACTAGCTTGGATGTTTCCAGAGCACTCACACGGCCATACTGTCCTTTGGTCAGATGACCACAGATGATGTTCTTGGCAGTGGAATCCAGTTGAACGAACTTCTTGACATCAGCAGCGGTGACACCTTCACCAGCCTTAGGGACGCCATTCTTCATGACATACCAGAGGTCGACATCAATGGCTTCCAGATGCATGTGCATCTTATTCTTCCAGTAGGGATATTCAGTTCCATCGAAGACTGGGCATGCAGCGGAGACTTTGATTATCCCTGCAGTCAACATAGCTAAAACTCCAGGTGATTAAACCGAATCACACAGAAGAAGGGAGTACCTTGCTCTGATACCAACCAATTGAAAGTGCTAGTGATCGACTAGAGGGGGGTGAATAGGCAATTTTTATGAAAGTCTTCAAAACATGGAAGTTTCGAAGACACGATAGAAATAAACCTATTACCATGCAGCAGAAGGTAGACTACACTAAGCAAGCCATAGTCAAGTATTCAATGAAATGAAAGCACAAAGACTAATAGCAGCTAGGCAGTATAGATCAGGATGGATAGTATGAAGCCAATCAGAACAAGCAGTCACACAGTGAAGACAAATAGATAATGCAAACAGGCAATGACTTCACAAGGACCAATCTGCAAATAAAGAGATGGGAAGGATAGAACCAGTGGCTCGTTGAAGACAATGATTTGTTGGACCAGTTCCAGTTGCTGTGACAACTGTACGTCTGGTTAGGGAGGCTGAGATTCAACTCAGAAGACCGCGTCTTCACCTTATTCCCCTTGAGCTAAGGACACCCAGTCCTCGCCCAATTACTCTGGTAAGTCTTCAAGGTAGACTTCCAAACCTTCACAGACTTCGTTCACCGGCGATCCACAATGACTCTTGGATGCTCAGAACGCGACGCCTAACCGGCTGGAGGATTTCACAGTCCTCAAGTGTAATAAGTCTTCAGATCACACAGACAAGGAAGACTTAAGTGATGCCTAACACTCTTTGGCTCTGGGTGTTTAGGGCTTTGTCCTCGCAAGGAATTCTCTCTCAAAGGCTTCGAGGTGGGTTGCTCTCAAATGACAAAAGCTGTACACTAACTCTGAGCAGCCAACCGTTTATGGTTGTAGGGGTGGGGCTATTTATAGCCACTAGGTAACCCGACCTAATTTGTTCGAAATGACCCTGGGTCACTAAGGAACTGACACGTGTTCCAACGGTCAGATTTCAAACACACACGGCAACTTTACTTGGCCTACAAGCAAAGCTGACTTATCCAGCTCTGGATAAGATTTGTTCTCATTGTCTTCGCTCGAAGACATAGGATTTTGGTTAAGCATCACTTCAGTCATTCTGACTGGTTCACTTGGACCCCACTTAACAGTACGGTGGTTCCTATGACTCAACAAAGAAGAAAAAGAACGACGAAACAACTAAGTCTTCGCGCTCCATAGTCTTCACGCGATGTCTTCTCTTGTCATAGTCTTCAATGTGAATGTATTCACATACCACCTTTGACTTCAATGTCTTCATACATTTTTAGGGGTCATCTCTGGTAGGAAAACCGAATCAATGAGGGACTTCTACCTGTGTTATCCTGCAATTCTCACAAACACATTAGTCCTTCAACCAGGTTTGTCGTCAATACTCCAAAACCAACTAGGGGTGGCACTAGATGCACTTACAACAATAGTAATGTTGCAAGTTGGTGGGTCCATAGTGTCGGCATTGTTGGGGATCGTAGCAGAAATTTAAAATTTTCTACGCATCACCAAGATCAATCTATGGAGTAATCTAGCAATGAGGGGAAGGGGAGTGCATCTACATACCCTTGTAGATCGCTAAGCGGAAGCGTTCAAGTGAACGGGGTTGATGGAGTCGTACTCGTCGTGATCCAAATCACCGATGATCCTAGCGCCGAACGGACGGCACCTCCGCGTTCAACACACGTACGGACGGTTGGGAGACGTCTCCTCCTTCTTGATCCAGCAAGGTGAGAGGAGAAGTTGAGGGAAAACTCCGACAGCACAACGGCGTGGTGGTGATGGAGCTCGTGGTTCTCCGGCAGGGCTTCGCCAAGCACTACGGAGGAGGATGAGGTGTTGGAGGAGGAAGAGGGCTGCGCCAGGGGAAGAGTGCGGCTGCCCTCTCTCTCCCTCACTATATATAGGGGGAAGGGAGGAGGGGGAGGCGCCCTAGGGTTCCCTAGGGGAGGGGCGGCGGCCACAGGGGAAACCCTAGATGGGTTTGGACGCCCCCACCCCCTAGGAAACTTGCCCCCCAAGCCGGGAGGGGCGGCTGCCCTAGGGGTGGCGCCCCCACCTCTCCTGGTTACGTGAGATGGGGTCAGAGGGGCGCTCAGCCCCTTAGTGGGCTGATGTGCCCTCTCCCCCTTGGCCCATAAGGCCCCCCAACGCTTGCCGGGGCCTCCGAAACCCCTTTCGGACACGCTGGTCATAACCTAGTACCCCCGGAACAATTCCGGACTCCAATACTACTCGACCAATATACCGATATTCACCTCCGGACCATTTTGGAGCTCCTCGTCATGTCCGGGATCTCATCCGGGACTCCGAACAACATTCGGTAACCACATACTATTTCCCATAACAACTCTAGCGTCACCGAACCTTAAGTGTGTAGACCCTACGGGTTCGGGAACCATGCAGACATGACCGAGACAACTCTCCGGCCAATAACCAACAGCGGGATCTAGATACCCATGTTGGCTCCCACATGTTCCACGATGATCTCATCGAATGAACCACGATGTCGGGGATTCAATCAATCCCGTATACAATTCCCTTTGTCCAGCGGTATTGTACTTTCCCGAGATTCGATTGTCGGTATCCGATACCTTATTCAATCTCGTTACCGGCAAGTCTCTTTAGTCGTTCCGTAACACATCATCCCGTGATCAACTCCTTGGTCACATTGTGCACATTATGATGATGTCCTACCGAGTGGGCCCAGAGATACCTCTCCGTTTACACGGAGTGACAAATCCCAGTCTCGATTCGTGCCAACCCAACAGACACTTTCGGAGATACCTGTAGTGTACCTTTATAGCCACCCAGTTACGTTGTGACGTTTGGCACACCCAAAGCACTCCTACGGTATCCGGGAGTTGCACAATCTCATGGTCTAAGGAAATGATACTTGACATTAGAAAAGCTTTAGCAAACGAACTACACGATCTTGTGCTAGGCTTAGGATTGTGTCTTGTCCATCACATCATTCTCCTAATGATGTGATCCCGTTATCAATGACATCCAATGTCCATGGTCAGGAAACCGTAACCATCTTATTGATCAACGAGCTAGTCAACTAGGGGCTTACTAGGGACATGTTGTTGTCTATGTATCCACACATGTATCTGAGTTTCCTATCAATACAATTCTAGCATGGATAAAAAATGATTATCATGAATAAGGAAATATAATAATAACCAATTTATTATTGCTCTAGGGCATATTTCCAACAGGCATCCGGGGACCCGGGCTGGGTCCCGCTGAGGGCTTATGGTTCGCCGGGTTCCCCTAGGTGTGGGCCCGCGTGCCTAGGAGGACTGTGCGCCGTCTTGTCAATCGTCAGGGCGTGGCCGAGTCGAGTCGTGTACAGTGCTCTCTGTCAAGTTGCTGCTTGCTGTTATCAGCGGCGGGGACGGGGGCATTGTAGCCACGCCGGCCTTGGTCAGCGGGTAGGTGAGGAGCACTGTTGCTACGTACCCGCTGACCAGAGGCATGGGCGGGGCACTGTCGCCTCGGTCATCATTGATTGAAGCCTTGTCCCATCGCACGGCCTGGATGGGACGGGTGCTGACCCGCGGCTGGATTGCGTAGCACGCCACGGGTGGTGCTGTCTTGTCGAGGAAGCTTTGGTCGTGCCGGGTTCGGCTGTCTTGCGCTAGTTGTTGAGGCCGAGTCTACGTATCTTTCCGGGTCGGCTAGTCTGGCCGGCTTACGGGGCTTGGCCGGGTCGAGCGACCCGGCCAAGCGCGTGCCGGTATTGAGGGGCAGTGCTGACCCCGTTGTTTTTGATGAAGATCCGGGTTCCGTTGCCTACCCGGTGTCCATCCCCCCGACAGAAAGGCATGGAACACTTTCCTAGAAAGAAAATTAAATTACCTTATTAATCTATTATGAGAGCCACTTTTCGATTACCTACCAAAGATGGCAATACCTAGATCTATCCTTGCTTTTTATGCCTAGCTAGGGGCGTTAAACGATAGCGCTTGTTGGGAGGCAACCTAATTTTGTTTTAATTCCTTGCTTTTTCTACTGTTTAGTAATAAATAATTTATCTAGTCTATGTTTAGGTTGTGTTTTTTGTGTTTAATTAGTGTTTGTGCCAAGTAGAACCATTGGGAAGACTTGGGAAAGTCTTGTTAATCTTGCCGTAAAAAACAGAAACTTTAGCGCTCACGAGTACTGCTGCCATTTTTATTTAGAAAGTGATATTTAGTTAATTATTTTTGAAGATGATTAGTAGATAAATTCCTCACGTCCAGCAGTTTATTTTAGAATTTTGGGGGTTCCAGATCTTGCGCTGGCTACAGATTACTACAGACTGTTCTGTTTTTGACAGATTCTGTTTTTGTGTGTTGTTTGCTTATTTTGATGAATCTATGGCTAGTAAAATAGTTTATAAACCATAGAGAAGTTGGAATACAGTAGGTTTAACACCAATATAAATAAAGAACGAGTTCATTACATTACCTTGAAGTGGTCTTTTGTTTTCTTTCGCTAACGGAGCTCACGAGATTTTCTACTTTAATTTTTGTGTTGTGAAGTTTTCAAGTTTTGGGTAAAGATTTGATGTATTATGGAACAAGGAGTGGCAAGAGATTGAGCTTGGGGATGCCCATGGAACCCCCAAGATAATATAAGGACACCTAAAAGCCAAAGCTTGGGGATGCCCCGGAAGGCATCCCCTCTTTTCGTCTACTTCTATCGGTAACTTTACTTGGAGCTATATTTTTATTCACCACATGATATGTGTTTTGTTTGGAGCGTCTTGTATGATTTGAATATTTTCTTTTTAGTTTATCACAATCATCCTTGCTGTACACACCTTTTGAGAGAGCCATACATGATTTGGAATTTGTTAGAATACTCTATGTGCTTCGCTTATATCATTTGAGTTATATAGTTTTGTTCTAGTACTTCACTTATATCTTTTAGAGCACGGTGGTGGATTTGTTTTATAGAAACTATTGATCTCTCATGCTTCACTTAGATTATTTTGAGAGTCTTAAATAGAATGGTAATTTGCTTAAATAATCCTAATATGCTTGGTATTCAAGAAAAAAAACTTTCTTATGAGTGTGTTGAATGCTATGAGAAGTTTGATGCTTGATAATTGTTTTGAGATATGAAGATGGTGATATTAAAGTTATGCTAGTTGAGTAGTTGTGAATTTGAGAAATACTTGTGTTAAGGTTTGTGATTTCCGTAGCATGCACGTATGGTGAACCGTTATGTGATGAAGTCGGAGCATGATTTATTTTTTGATTGTCTTCCTTATGAGTGGCGGTCGGGGACGAGCGATGGTCTTTTCCTACCAATCTATCCCCCTAGGAGCATGCGCATAATACTTTGCTTTGATAACTTGTAGATTTTTGCAATAAGTATATGAGTTCTTTATGACTAATGTTGAGTCCATGGATTATACACACTTTTCTTCCTTCCACCATTGCTAGCCTCTCTAATACCGTGCACCTTTCACCGGTATCATACACCCACCATATACCTTCCTCAAAACAGCCACCATACCTACCTATTATGGAATTTCCATAGCCATTCCGAGATATATTGCCATGCAACTTTCCACCGTTCCGTTTATTATGACACACTCCATCATTGTCATATTGCTTAGCATGATCATGTAGTTGACATCGTATTTGTGGCGAAGCCACCATTCATAATTCTTTCATACATGTCACTCTTGATTCATTGCATATCCCGGTACACCGCTGGAGGCATTCATATAGAGTCATATTTTGTTCTAAGTATCGAGTTGTAATTGTTGAGTTGTAAGAAAATAAAAGTGTGATGATCATTTTCGGTGTCAAAACCGGAGGATCTCGGGTAGGGGGTCCTGAACTGTGTGTCTAGGCCGGATGGTAATAGGAGGGAGGGGACACGATGTTTTACCCAGGTTCGAGCCCTCTTGATGGAGGTAAAACCCTACGTCCTGCTTGATTAATATTGATGATATGGGTAGTACAAGAGTAGATCTACCATGAGATCAGAGAGGCTAAACCCTAGAAGCTAGCCTATGGTATGATTGTATGTTGTGATTGTTGTCCTACGGACTAAAACCCTTCGGTTTATATAGACACCGGAGAGGGTTAGGGTTACACAAGGTTGGTTACAAAGGAGGAGATATCCATATCCGTATTGCCTAGCTTGCCTTCCACGCCAAGTAGAGTCCCATCCAGACACGAGACGGAGTCTTCAATCTTGTATCTTCATAGTCTAACAGTCCGGCCAATAGAGATAGTCCGGCTGTCCGGAGACCCCCTAATCCAGGACTCCCTCAGTAGCCCCTGAACCAGGCTTCAATGACGATGAGTCTGGCGCGCAGTATTGTCTTCGGCATTGCAAGGCGGGTTCCTTCTCCGAATACATCACCGAAGAATTTGAATACGAGGATAGTGTCCGACCCTGCAAAATAAGTTCCACATTCCACCGTAGAGAGAATAATATTTTCGCAGATCTAATTTGCTAGCTTGTTTTGGCAGCATGACGTTATGTCATGGCTCGGTGATTATTCGAACTGTTTTCTTTAACCAGCCCCGCACATAAGAGCATCTCCAACAGAAGCGCTATATGAGTGCCGCGCGGTATAAAAACTGCTTTTAGCGCGCGCGGACCCGGTTTGAAGTCTCCAGCAGCCGCACAAAAAGCGCGCGCGCGCTATAATAATGCAGTGCGCGCATCAAAAAGGCATCACGCGCAGCATATTTAGTGCGCCCGGTCGCGCGCGCCGCAAACTCTGGGCTGCTGCAGATGGGACCGCTTGATTGGGAACGTTGGACTCGCGCGCGCAGCATATTTTGCAGCGCCTATTGGAGCAAACGTCTTCTAGCACCCTAAAAAATCTACTTGCGTGCTGTAAACCCGTTTTTTGGGCGCCACGCATTGAGCGGCTGTTGGAGATGCTCTAACGCGAGGCAGTTTTTCGACACGTCTTGTCAAAGCAGAGATCGTGTCCCCTTATTACGGGATTCTCATCAATACGGGAGTGGGTAACCCAACTGCGCCATCAGTCGCGGCGCTTGGGGGATAAGCGAGTTTTACCAGGCAAGTGGGGAAGCTTAGCTTCGTCCGCCCATATAAAGGGATAAGGATTCACCTTTCTATCCACGCCTTCTTCCTCCTTTGCTCATCCGTTTTCGCACACTCGAGCTCTAGTGCCCAGGTCCACACCTCCCACCTTAACCTTCTCCAACCATGTCCGGAGCGGGAGGCAGGTGGATGGTCTCCTCCATCACGGAGGGAGACATCAAAAAGCTGCGCGGAGCCGGATACTTAGCCGCGAACATCTCGCATCGGCTGCCCGCTGCGGGGCAGATCGTCCCTACCCCGGAACCTCACGAGAGGGTAGTTTTCCTTCACCACTTCCTCCGCAGACTAGGATTTCCCCTCCATCCATTCGTCCGTGGTCTCATGTTCTACTATTGGCTGGACTTTCATGATCTGGCCCCGAACTTCATCCTCAACATTTCGGCGTTCATCGTCGTGTGTGAGGCTTTCCTCCACATCCGGCCCCACTTCGGCATGTGGTTAAAGACCTTCAATATCAAGCCGAAGGTGGTACGAGGCCAACAAGCAGAACGCGGCGGAGCCATGGTGGGCAAGATGCCCAACGTTATATGGCTCAAAGGCTCCTTCATGGAGACAATAAAGGGATGGCAATCGGCGTGGTTCTACATCACCGAGCCGCGCGACGCCAAATGGGTGGCAGCCCCCAAGTTTCAATCCAGATTCCCCACACGGCTCACTTCCTGGAAAGAGAAGGGCTTGTCGTGGGGTTCGTCAGTGGAGCTGGATGGACTCCAGAAATGTATCCGGAGTATGGCGAGCAAGAAGCTCAAGCTTCTCAACATAGTCCAAGTTATGCTCATCCGCCGGATCCTCCCGTGTCAACAACGGGATTTTACCTTGTGGGAGTTCGACCCAGCCCGGCACCAGACTCTAAGCGAGCTCTTTGATACGACACACAAGGACGTCTGGAAGGTGCTGTTCAAGGGTGCCGAGGTCCCTCCTTCTCTCGCCGAGGACCGCGGACTAAGCGCAAAGCGCCTAGCATGTTCAGTGAGTTCAATACGTCCCGTAGGACATTTATTTTCCCTAGCTTAATTATGTGCGGGGTCTAATCTCCATGCCTTTGATAGGACTGGGTGGAGATGTCGGGGCAGATGAACTGTCCGACCCCTTTGCCCGAAGACACTGCGAGCGCTCTCCTGACGGAGATGCTGACTCCGGCTCCTTACAAGGTGCCGGAGAAGACCAAGAAGGCCAAGGGAACCCGAAAGAGTTCCCGGCGCCAGGTGTTATCGGACTCATCGTCCGATAACTTTGCGGCACACTCCTCCCCCGAAGATGAGGAGGAAGAAGAAGATGCTCCCCCTCCAGGCAGGGGAGACAAGAAAAGGAAGGCCGCCCCAACTGGGGAGGCCGAAGGGTCCAAGAAGGGGAGGACTCTCCTTCCGGACAGTTCCACCGCCGCCGACGAGGGCAAAGACGAGTGGTTGCACCGGGCCAAGCCCCCGAGGAGATCGTAAGTATTCGGATACCAGAGTAACTCATAGCATTCCTTTGTCACACTGCTTTTCCTAATGCCGAACATGATTATGTAGGCCGCCGCGAACCAGCATCGATGTATCATCGGACGGCTCCATGGGCTCGTCGGACATGGATAGCGATACAGTCCCGACCGCCACCTCCCCTCATCCTGCTGACGACGCCGAGGTGCTGTCTCAAGAGGCACCGGGTCGAGGGGAAATAGTCCTGGAGGCGCCTCAAGGAGACCTTCCGGACTCCGGGAGCCGCGGGGACGGGGTCCCCGAGAGCTCCGAGTTCGGCCCTCAGCCGAACACCGCGCCGGACCCTCTAGCGGTTCCGGGCTCGGGCAGGCGGCCTCCTTCTAAGAGGGGCAAGATGCCTGTGCCGGTGACCTCTGTCCATCCAGAGGCACGGGACAATCTGCTGGAAGCGCTTCCATCGACAAGGAGCACCGCACTATCATGACTGTGGTGATCCAGAAGGTTCAGTCCGCCAAGAGCGGATTGACTGAAGCCTGTGCCAGCCTTCTAACAGGCTTTGAGGTAAGTGTTTTAAAATGTAGTAGAAATGTTACCACATAGAAAGTAGCCCCTGATGCTTTGTTCGGTGTTCACAAAGAAAAGCCGAGCAGAGGATCAAATAATATCGCAGGAGTCTAATATAAGTGTGTCAATATGCATATGCAGGCTTCGCTGCTGGTGTCCGCCGCACTGACTGCGGAGGTCGCCGTACTGAAGCAGGACCTCGAGGGGTCCAGGAAAGAGCTCGGCCTTGCCAAGAGGCAGCTTGAGGAGAACAAGGGTAAGTAATACCATGTCTACAGATAAGTATATATAAAAGAGGACGCGATTGCAAAATGACAGGGTCATCGTATATTTGCCAGGGGCCACGACCGAGGTGGCGACCCTGAAGCAAGCGCTAGCCAAGGCCGAAGATAAAGCGGCCAAGGAGCGCACCAAGCGGGAAAAACAAGAGGCTCGTGTGGGCGAGGTGCAGCAAGAGCTCCAGGCTCTCGTGACGAAGCACGAGGCGTTGGAGCTTGACTCGAAGATGCGAGAGTCTGAGCTTGCCGCGGCCCTCGAGAGTGCAAAGAGTGCCAAGGCCGAGGCCTAGAAGGCCCTCCAGGAGATCGATGCAATGAAGAAGATAGTGGCGGGTAAGGCTTTCTATATGCAAAGCAAGCATGTAAAAGTAAATTACCGATTACTTACCCGAATCCAGAGCTCTCCAGTAGCATTCGCAGATTTGCCCCGCAGCGTGTCCGATGCCGCGCATTTTTACCAGACCGAGGAGGGGAGCCCAACGGAGAAGTTGTTCTGGTCTCAGTATACTGGGACCGAACACCCAATGCCTCTGAGCGACCAGCTAAAGCAGCTGGTCGAGCTGCACAAGGCGGCCGAACAGGCCATGAAGGGCCTTATAGTTCGGCTGTGGCTTGGCGACATCCTTCCGAAAAGCTACTTCGGCCTGGTGAGGCGGCTTGTGGATGCCTGCCCACGGCTGGAGGTCATCAAGCGGTCCGTCTGCATCGAAGGTGCACGCCGGGCTTTCGCCCGTGTGAAGGTGCAGTGGGCCAAGCTAGACGTCGTGAAGCTGATCAAGGAAGGGCCGCCGCAGGGCAAGGAGCATCGCACCCCCGAAATTTATTATGAGGGTGTCCTGAAGGGCGCCCGTCTTGTGGCGGACGAATGTTCAAAGGATGTAATATTTGAGTAAACTTGCTCGTGTGATCCTGTATGATGAAAACTTGTTTCATATGCGCTATGCAAGGCTTGTGTGAATTTAAAATATTACCTTCTGTTTGGCCGTTTATCCAATCTGAGAGATGGCTAGTCCTCGGCTTCTGCCCCCATGCCACGAGTGCTGGGGTGTTCGGGGTAAACCTGAGCACTCTTGTTCCCATATTTGGGTCCTTCGAGGGAGGTGCTCAGCACAACGAACAAGGCAACCAGACTAATAATGCTTTATCACTCTCACTTAGCCATAGAATTCTATAATTTTAAATTTCGGCAAAGCTCCTAGTATTTGGAAGGCCGAATTCGGGGCGCGATACACGCCTGTAAGCCGGACAGGGCCGGCCCCTCGCCCTAAGCGGCATAAGTCTTTTGGGACTCAAAAAACCTCGCCGAACAGCGACCAATCTCTCGCCTTATCATGACAGTCAGTTTTAGCTTTCTCTACTGAGGTGCTAAGCCCGGCAGAACCGGGGCACAATCACAGTAGTTCTCCTAGCGCTACCTTAGCCGATAGAGCGGAACGTAAGGTACCAAAACATAGGAGCCGGGCAAACCCAACATTTGACCAAAGAGATGATTCAGAGCTGATGCATATAATGTTATAAGTTCGGGGTGCCGTACTTGTGAAAGTGTTCAGACTTTTCGCACCATATTGTTGGGTACGTAAGCCCCTGGTGTATTGGTCGTACCAAAGTGTATGGTTGCAAGGCGTCGTTAATGAACACACACATATATATAACAAGAATGTAATAATAGTCGTAATGTCATCCATTGTTTATTAAAAAGTTGCGTTAAAGTAGAGTGATACAGATAGTGCGATAAGCAAAGACTAGGACTATGTCCCTTCCAAGGGCAAGCTGAGGAATGATATTAAATCGAATATTTCGCTCGTTATTGTAATCAACCTGGGAATTCCGTGGTATGACGTAGCTGTCTGCCTCCTTGGTTGCTGCATCATGTGTTCGGCAATAGTGTTGCCGGACAGTGTTTCCAGAGATTAAGGTCCTGAAAAAAAACAAAGAAAAAAATAACCAAACGGGAAGCCTCTAGTGCGGTTTAAGCCGCGTCTTGGGGCGTGCCGCAGTTGTGCCCCCCTCCCCCCTGTGCCCATGGTATTTTTAATGCGTAATTATATACGCGCGGCACGAGTTTCGCCGTTGGGCTGGGATTGGGCTGGCCGCCGTATTGCTACGCGAGCTCAGATCGCGCCAGGTGGTCTATTTGCGATTGCCCCGAGCGCACTTGAAGGTGTCCGGGCTTTGAAGCGCCGAACTGGTTGATTGCCTTGAGAGGCTGCTTTGCGCTTCTGCTGCGAGGGCTGCGGTGTGCTCCTCTGTTCGGAGGGAGCGTTCTGTGTTTCCATTTATTGTAATAACTCCGCGAGGTCCTGGCATCTTGAGCATGAGGTATGCATAATGCGGTACCGCATTGAATATAGCAAATGTGGTTCGCCCGAGCAGCACGTGATAAGCACTTTGGAACGGGACTATATCGAAGATTAACTCTTCGCTTCGGAAGTTATCCAGGGTTCCGAAGACCACTTCCAGTGTAATTGAGCATGTGCAATGGGCCTCCACACCTGGAATGACGCCTTTAAAGGTCGTTTTTGTGGGTTTGATCCTTGACGGGTCTATACCCATTTTGCACACTGTGTCCTGATAAAGCAGGTTCAGGCTGTTGCCGCCATCCATAAGAATTTGAGTGAGGTGGAATCCGTCAATAATTGGGTCTAGGACCAGTGCGGCAAATCCGCCATGACGGGTACTAGTGGGGTGGTCCCTGCGATCGAAGGTGATCGGACAGGAGGACCAAGGGTTGAACTTTGGGGCGACTGGCTCCAACGCATATACGTCCCTGAGCGCATGCTTCCACTCCCTCTTGGGTATGTGGGTCGCGTATATCATGTTCACCGTCCGCACTTGCGGGGAAACCTCTTCTGCCCTCCGGTGTGCGGCTGTCGGGGCTCCTCTTCATCATCGCTATGCGGCCCCTTGTCCTTGTTTTTGGCAATTAACTTGCCGGCCTGCTTGAACACCCAACAGTCCCTGTTGGTGTGATTGGCTGGCTTGTCTGGGGTGCCGTGTATTTGACACGAGCGATCGAGTATACGGTCCATGCTGGACGGACCCGGCGTACTTTGTTTGAATGGCTTTTTCCGCTGACCGGGTTTAGAGCCTTTGAATCCAGCATTGACTGCCGTATCCTTAGTATTTTCGCTGTTAATGCGGAGCTTATGTTTGTTGCGACATGACCTGCTATTGCCATCCTTGGTATCTGAGGTACCATGGTTCTTTGATATATTATTAATGCGAGCCAGCCAGCTGTCTTCTCTCGCACAAAAGCGGGTCATGAGCGTCGTGAGAGCTGCCATAGACAAGGTGTCGGGCTAGCCACTCGTCTCGGATGTTGTGTTTGAAAGCCGCTAAGGCCTCCCCATCCGGACAGTCGACGATTTGATTTTTCTTTGTAAGGAACCGAGTCCCGAATTTCCTGGCCGACTCTTCTGGCTACTAAATTATGTGGCTCAAGTCATCGGCGTTTGGTGGTCGCACATAAGTGCCCTGAAAGTTGTCGAGGAATGCGGCTTCCAGATCTTCCCGACAGCTAATGGAGTCCGCTGGCAAGCTGTTAAGCCAATGCCGCGCTGGTCCTTTGAGATTTAGTCGGAGGTATTTGATGGCGTGTAAGTCATCACTGCAGGCCATGTGGATGTGGAGGAGGAAATCCTCAATCCATACTGCGGGATCTGTTGTGCCGTCGTATGATTCAATATTTACAGGTTTGAAACCTTCTGGGAATTGATTTTCCATTACTTCGTCTATGAAGCATAAGGGGTGTGCCCCGCCTCTGTATTGGGCTGTATCGCGACGCAGCTCGAATGGGTCTTGCCCGCTGTGTTCGGCCCAGTCATATTTGCTTTTACTGTATCCGGCGTGACATTTATCGTCTCGCAGAGTGGTGCGCCGTCGTGATCCATAGATCGATCTTGCATGCTTTGCTTTGTCCTCCAATATGTCTCGCAGGTCTGGCGTATCTCCCCATGGCTTTTTATTTGAATGGCATCGGGGTGGAGGCTGAGCTTTTGGCTGGAATGCCTCTCTATCGCGGCCACGAGGTGGCCGGTCAGCCGTATCATACGCTTGTTCCTCCAGTCGGGGTAGTAATTTGCACTTTGGGTAATTCTTGGAGGGGCGCTTGAGTTTATATTCCTCGGCTGCGAGGACTTTAGTCCATCTGTCAGCTAGCAGATCTTGATCAGCTTGAAGCTGTTGTTGCTTTTTCTTCAGGCTATTTGCCGTGGCCATAAGCCGGCGCTTGAAGCGCTCTTGTTCGACGGGATCCTCTGGTATGGTGAATTCACCGTCGCCGAGGCTTGCCTCGTTTTCGGAGGGGGGCATGTAATTGTCATCCTCCTCCTCTCCGTCTACCACTCTCTCAGGAGAGCTGGCTCCTTCATCCTCCTGCTCTAAATCTTGCTGGAGGGGATTGTTGTTGTCTTCGGCACTATCCGGGTGTTATTATCTCCTGCGCCGGTATCACCACTTTTGCTTTGGCGGGACTTAGAGCGGCGTCACTGACGTTGGCGCTTGGGTTGCTTCTTGGAGGGGTCATCCTCCGCTATCTTGTCTCCATTGCCTTCGTTGGGTGTATCCACCATGTATATGTCATATGACGAGGTGGCTTTCCGGTGCCCTATAGGCCCTGGTTCATGTTCATCTCCTACATCGTCGTCCATACCGTCGATGTCTTCGCAGTCGAAATCGAGCATGTCGGTTAAATCATCGACAGTGGCTACGAAGTGGGTGGTGGGTGGGCGTCGAATTTCTTCATCGTCTGCATCCCAATGCTATTGGCCATAGTCTGGCCAGGGCTCTCCTGACAAAGAGAGAGACCTTAGTGAATTCAGAATGTCACCGAAGGGCGAGTGCTGAAAGATATCCGCGGCGGTGAATTCCATGATCGGTGCCTAATCGGATTCAATTGGCAGGGGCGTGGATGGTTCGGAGTCCAGAAAAGAGTCCGGCACCTTGGAGTCACGGGCTGCGCAAAGGGTTAGGCTGGTGTTCGTCTTGATCGCCGTTGAGACTGCAGCCCCTGAGGCGGTGTCTAACCACCCATCCTCGATTGGCGCAGTTGGCTCCGAGCTAAGGGTCGGAGCTGATGAGGGCGCGGCCTCTGGGGTACTGCCCGGCGGCAGAGCTAGGTCATACCCATCGTGACAGTGCAGCGCGCCCGGCTGTGACTCGAATCCGTCGAAGATCAAGTCTCCGCGGATGTCGGCTTTGTAGTTCACACTTCCAAATCTCACCTAACGTCCAGGGGCGTAGCTTTCAATCTGCTCCAGATGGCCAAGCGAATTAGCCCACAGTGCAAAGCCGCCGAATACGAAGATCTGTCCGAGGAGAAAAGTCTCACCCTGGACCGCATCACTATCGATGATAGTAGGAGCCATCAAGCCTAACGGCGACGACACGGAGGAACTCTCAATGAAAGCACCAATGTCGATGTCAAAACCGGCGGATCTCGGGTATGGGGTCCTGAAATGTGCATCTAGGCCGGATGGTAAAAGGAGGCAGGGGACACGATGTTTTACCCAGGTTCGGGCCCTCTTGATGGAGGTAAAACCCTATGTCCTACTTGATTAATATTGATGATATGGGTAGTACAAGAGTAGATCTACCACGAGAGGCTAAACCCTAGAAGCTAGCCTATGGTATGATTGTATGTTGTGATTGTTGTCCTACGGACTAAAACCCTTCGGTTTATATAGACACCAGAGAGGGTTAGGGTTACACAAGGTCGGTTACAAAGGAGGAGATATCCATATCCGTATTGCCTAGCTTGCCTTCCACGCCAAGTAGAGTCCCATCTGGACACGAGACGAAGTCTTCAATCTTGTATCTTCATAGTCTAACAGTCTGGCCAATAGAGATAGTCCGGCTGTCCGGAGACCCCCTAATCCAGGACTCCCTCAATCATCATTATTAGAGCATTGTCCCAGTGAGGAAAGGATGATGGAGACTATGATTCCCCCACAAGTCGGGATGAGACTCCGGACGAAAAAAAGAGGCCATAAAAAAAGAGAAAAGTCCTAAATAAAAAAATGAGAGAAAAAGAGGGAAGGGACAATGTGACTATCCTTTTACCACACTTGTGCTTCAAAGTAGCACCATGATATTCATGATAGAGAGTCTCCTATGTTATCACTTTCATATACTAGTCGGAATTTTTCATTATAGAACTTGGCTTGTATATTCCAAGAGAGAATTCCTTATTTGGGCCTTTCTTAAAGTTTGGTTCCTTATTTGGCCTAAATAAAATTTTCTTCCCTATTTGACAGCAAAAGTAATTTTTGTTCCTTATATGACACTTCTATCCAATTTAGACACTAGCGATGTTAAGTGTGAGGTAAAAAGACCATATTGCCTCTGTAATATTTTTGTACCCTGGTCATCATCAATACAAAGAAAGAAACAATAGGCATGTGGGCTGTGGCTGTGGCCACTAAAATCTCATGTGTTCTGTGCCTCATGTTCTCGCGCGTGTTAGCCGGAGGCTTCGTACGTAAATACCTTGTACATGCAGATCGTGTATACGTGCATGTACTAGGATCATACATTCTTCTAGAACTAGAGTTCATGATTGTTGTACATGCAGATCATGTATACGTGTATACGTGCAGCGTTGGCCGTCGTGGTGGCGTCCGGCACCGCTGTAACACCCCAAAATTTTAAACATGTTTTGTTTATCAAAAAGTTTGCCAGGTAATTAAATTTTTCATTTTTTTGGATTTCCTTTGATTTCAGAACCATTCTTTTCTTTGATATTGTGAAGTTTCTACCAAGTGGAAACTTTCCAAATGTGTTGTTGGACTTATGAACCCTCTCTAAAAAAACATTTCCTTTATCAGTGGATTTAATTATATTATTATTCTCCCCTGATCTTTATTTCTTGAAAATGGTTTCCTATTGTTTTAGGGTCCCATTTGAACTACAACCCTTTTATAAGTTTATCTAAAATTTCAACCAAAATTTGGGGATGTCATGGGATGTTTTTAAATCACTTTTATGCAAAAATATATTTCACTTATTGGATATTTTGAGCTCTACCCCAAGTTTTCAAATCTGGTCCAGTTGGCAATTTTGCACTACAACCTATTTAAATACTTCATTAATATTTCCACCAAAAATTGGAGAGGTCAGTAGATGCTTATAATTAAACTTTATGCAAAAACCGAGTGATGTTCTTTGAAAATTTTGAGTGAATCATCCTCATCTTCATTCTGGCCCAGCTTGGCATTTTCTACTGCAACCCTCATTATTTTTGCTCTAGCGACCATGTGCTTTCTCCTGCTTATAAACCATCACACAAAACCCTTAAGTCTGGGAGGTTGGACTCATTGGAGCATTTTTGGTTCATGAAACAATGCCATTTACCTTCTGTCCAAAACTGAAGTTTTTCAAAACTTGCACTAGAAAGTTTCTAGATTTGACCAACTGACCTCGCCATCCTCTCCTACATCTAAAGACACTTTGATCTGGAGATTTGGGCCACCCCAAGAGTTTCCTAGATGCCATTAGCATTCTGTTAAACACCTTGAGTGCATGGACAGCTTTGACATGATTTTTGTCTTTGCACTGTGACCTTGCACCTCTGGACAAACTAACATGTCCACTAAGCCCCTATATGACTCTTACCTAGATCTGTTAAATCCCTACCTCACCCAAGACCTCTAGCACGCCCTGACATTGCATCGAACACATAGCGTGCGTGCGCTGGGCGCGCCCAGAGCATGCGTTTTGCACGTGCGTGCGCCCGAGCTGCCGCGTCGCGCCCCTGGCCCTTGCTCGCCTGCAGAGCCACGCTCGCCCTCGTCCACACATCGAAACCCTCCAAGCCAGCCCCTGGAGCCCTACAGCGCCGCCGTCAGGTCGGCCACGGCACCTAGCGGCCGGCCACAGCAGCCTCTGCCGCGGACGGCGCCGCCCGAGCCACCCTCGCTCGCCAGCTGCCCCCTGAAGCAGCTCAAGCTTATCCGCAAGCTTGTCCACAAGCGCTCGTCGCCGCCACATCCCCCTGCTGCTACAGAATGGCGGTCGCCGGCGATCCTATCCACGGCCGCCGCGAACCTACATGGCTACGCTATATAAGGAGCCCCCGAGCTCGTCCAGGCCCTCAAGCAACCTCATACCACCTCTCTAGAGCCCGCCATAGCCAGAGAACGACGGGAGGATGTCGTCTTCCTCACCTCCGACGGGTTCGGCAGCCGCCATGCTCCGGTGAAATCTGGCCAAGAACGAGGCCACCAATTCCCTCCCGTGCTTCCATCCTTCTCCCCTTGACCTCGCGGAGCTGCCCAACCCCTCAAACGCGACCCAGAACCACCGCAACCTAGAACCCCAAATTCACCCGAAGCTTCCTCCACCGCGGAGCTCGCCGCCGGTGACTCCCTCCGTCCCCGCTGGCCAGTCGACAACCGGGAGGACCGCCTTGGGCTAGCGGATCCATCCCTGCCCTCAGATGCCCTCGAGGAGCCATCGTTTGCCGGCGAGGATCACCGGAGCTCCGCCTCCGTTCGGCCAAAGGAGAGCGAAGGCGGGGGACAACTGGTCAAACCTGACCAGTGGGCCCAAGGGACCCACTGTCAGTGACCCAGCCCCGCTTCCACGTGTTTTAAGTGGAAGCGCAAAACCTAAAGTACGTTTTCTCTGCCCGAGAGCGTATTCGTATTTGAAACGTTTTCTTTTTCTGTTTTATTTTAAAAAACAGAGTTTGACTGAAGCTTTGACTGGCTATATCTTTTTAAATAAAACTTCAAATGGATTTATTCTTTTTCCTACCTCTCTAAAATTTCACCTAGTTTATTTTAAGATTTATTACAAAAATAATTAGGACAAATTTTTGTACTATTTTTAAAGTATGCGTTATTTGAATATTTCTTTTAAATAGGAATTTGGAGGGGGATTATAACTTGCAAAAGTTTTGGAGGGCACCTCACCTCTCCACACCTGGAAGGCAAGCATTCTGAACCCTGGCATGATATTGTCTTGCGTTGTTGATACGGTTGCAACCCCATCTTGTCTCGGAGATTTCGTTATGCTATGCGATGATACAATCATAATCATAGTGTATATTGATGACTTCATGCTGTTGGCATTTGATATGTTTGTGATAGAAATCCCCCTCATATGCCTCTCATACCTACCGGGGAGGATTCGGGAAAGTCTCTGTCTTGGGTAGACACGAGCTTGTCCCTCGTCGAGACGGTTATGACCGGTGGGGCATGGGGAGGTATGATGAGTGGCGGTTCTGTCCGATGGATGTGAAATATAATTCTTGAGCTAACCATGCAGGAATGCTTAAACCTCTTGAGTCGGCCGTAGATCGAGTCTTGTTCCAGTAACCCCCATACTTGTTTTGTGCTGCCACTTGCCCCTGCCGTAGGTAGGGTACGGTTCAGTAAGTTGTCAACCCCTGTCCTAGCACACACCGTACAGAGAGGCCATGGTGGAATATACCGGCTGCATCCGGTAGGCATGCCACCTGGTCCGGGGGCATGGGTGTTTCCAGTTGGGACCGAGAGGGGGCACCCCTTAGAGCGCGCGATATAAGTTTGATCCCATGCTAAGCGAGGTTGTAGCCTCCCCATTTAGTTAAGTGTTGTAACTTATGCGTGTTATTCTAAATCTTGTTCGATGAGATAAATATTTGGTTTCAGTTATTGTGAGTAGTTTTTACTGCCATTAATTCTTGATTAACTAATTTTCACTCACGAAAAATCCCGGAGTGAGATTTCTTCTCCCTGAGCTGCTACAGCATATATCTTCTCACGACAAAGATTTTATTCACGCAACACCACTGCAGCAGACTCACAACCTTAACCGCTCGAACACTTACACTAATTGCAAGCCACGTAACCGTTGCATCTAACTGATCACCTCCCTAACACACCACAGTCTCTGAAGGAGAGATTAGTGGATAATCGTCCGGGTACAAGTTACCCCCAGCACACCGACAACAGTTAGCACCCGACACTACCCTAATCCTCGTGATCACCACCAGCGCGGAGAGCCAACACTCGAGCGACAGCATCGCGACGATCATCAAGGATCATCGCGCACAGGAGCACGGAGAGCCCCAGCAATGCCGCCAGCCCTCCGCACACCAGGATCACGTACCAGTCCGGCACTGCCCCGGCCATTAGAGCCTCGCCTTGAGCTTCTGTAAACGGAGATGGAGGAGAAAGAAGGAGAAGGAGAAGCGTGGCCAGGTGTGAGGAAGAAGAGAGGAACACCTCGGCCGTGTTATAGCTCGAGATTGGTGTACGGTGGGCAAAGTCCACCAGCGCCGCTCGTCGCCCGATCGCCGGTGTTCGGAGGCGAATCCGTGAGCAGTGCCGACAGCATGCTGGCCCGCGAGGTGAGTGCACGCTGCACCGGCAGCTAGCACGCCGCGCACTACCGCAGTACGACCTAGATGCCCTATGCGCTAGACGTCGCCAGTGGAGAAAGCGCGGGAAAGTGCGCGGGAGAGAGGAAGAAGAGAGAACCGGAGGAAGAAGAAGAGACTGACAGTGGACCCCGGGCCCACCTGTCAGCCAGAGAGAGCACTGTGCTCTCGGGTACGACCAGCGTATTTTACAATTTAGAATCTATTCTAAATTTACTGTATCCAACGTAGAAATCTCTCATTTTTTCCCTAACCGTGGATTTTTCCACGCAGCGCCAGTGTTCCACGGTGTGGTTTTACACCACTTATTGCCCTCTCACTGTAGCCACATTTTATTGCATATATTTTCTTAAAACAGCTTTTAGCAAATCTCGAGGACGAGATTTTTCTTAAGGGGGGTAGTGTTGTAACCCACCAAAATTTTAAACATGTTTTGTTTATCAAGAAGTTTGCCAGGTAATTAAATTTTTCAATTTTTTTGGATTTCCTTTGATTTCAGAACCATTCTTTTCTTTGATATTGTGGAGTTTCTACCAATTGGAAACTTTCCAAATGTGTTGTTGGACTTATGAACCCTCTCTAAAAAAACATTTCCGTTATTAGTGGATTTAATTATATTATTATTCTCCCCTGATCTTTATTTCTTGAAAATGGTTTCCTATGGTTTTAGGGTCCCATTTGAACTACAACCCTTTTATAAGTTTATCTAAAATTTCAACCAAAATTTGGGGATGTCATGGGATGTTTTTAAATCACTTTTAGGCAAAAATATATTTCACTTATTGGATATTTTGAGCTCTACCCCAAGTTTTCAAATCTGGTCTAGTTGGCAATTTTGCACTACAACCTATTTAAATACTTCATTAATATTTCCACCAAAAATTGGAGAGGTCAGTAGATGCTTATAATTCAACTTTATGCAAAAACCCAGTGATGTTCTTTGAAAATTTTGAGTGAATCATCCTGATCTTCATTCTGGCCCAGCTTGGCATTTTCTACTGCAACCCTAATTATTTTTGCTCTAGCAACCATGTGCTTTCTCCTGCTTATAAACCATCCCACAAAACCCTTAAGTCCGGGAGGTTGGACTCATTGGAGCATTTTTGGTTCATGAAACAATGCCATTTACCTCCTGTCCAGAACTGAAGTTTTGCAAAACTTGCACTAGCAAGTTTCTAGATTTGACCAACTAACCTTGCCATCCTCTCCTACATCTAAAGAGACTATGATCTGGAGATTTGGGCCACCCCAAGAGTTGCCTAGATGCCATTGGCATTCTGTCAAACACCTTGAGTGCACGGACAACTTTGACATAATTTTTGTCTTTGCACTGTGACCTTGCACCTCTGGACAAACTAACATGTCCACTAAGCCCCTATATGACTCTAACCTAGATCTGTTAAATCCCAACTGAGGGAGTCCTGGATTAGGGGGTGTTCGGACGGCCGGACTATACCTCCAGCCGGACTCCTGGACAATGAAGATACAAGATTGAAGACTTCGTCCCGTGTCCGGGAGGGACTTTCCTTGGCGTGGAAGGCAAGCTTGGCGATACGGATATGTAGATCTCCTACCATTGTAACCGACTTTGTGTAACCCTAACCCTCTCTGATGTCTATATAAACTGGAGGGTTTTAGTCCGTAGGACAACATACAGAACAACAATCATACCATAGGCTAGCTTCTAGGGTTTAGCCTCTCCGATCTCGTGGTAGATCTATTCTTGTACTACCCATATCATCAATATTAATCAAGCAGGACGTAGGGTTTTACCTCCATCAAGAGGGCCCGAACCTGGGTAAAACTTCGTGTCCCTTGCCTCCTGTTACCATCCATCTAGACGCACAGTTCGGGACCCCCTACCCGAGATCCGCCGGTTTTGACACCGACATTGGTGCTTTCATTGAGAGTTCCTCTGTGTCGTTGCCGTTAGGCTTGATGGCTCCTACGATCATCAATAGCGATGCAGTCCAGGGTGAGACCTTCCTCCCCGGACAGATCTTCGTCTTCGGCGGCTTCGCACTGCGGGCCAATTCACTTGGCCATCTGGAGCAGATCGAAAGCTATGCCCCTGGCCGTCAGGTCAGATTTGGAAGTTTAAACTACACGGCTGACATCCGCGGGGACTTGATCTTCGATGGATTCGAGCCACTCCCGAGCGCTCCGCACTATCACGATGAGCATGATCTAGCTCTGCCACTGAACAGTGCCCTGGAGGCCGCACCCGCATTGGCTTCGACCCTTAATTCGGAGCCAACTGCGCCGATCGAGGATGGGTGGTTGGACACCTCCTCGGGGGCTATGATCCCAACGGCGATCGAGCCGAACACCAGCCCCGCACTCCGCGTGACTCGTGACTCCAAGGAGCCGGACTCCGAACCCTCCGTGCCCCTACCAATCGAATCCGATTGGGCGCCGATCATGGAGTTTACTACCGCGGACATCTTTCAGCACTCGCCTTTCGGCGATATTCTGAAGACACTAAAGTCTCTCTCTTTATCAGGAGAGCCCTGGCTGGACTATGGTCAGCAAGGTTGGGATACGGACGATGAAGAAATTCAAAGCCCACCCACCGCCCACTTTGTAGCCACTGTCGACGATTTAACCGACATGCTCGACTTCGACTCCGAAGACATCGACGGTATGGATGCAGATGCAGGAGACGATGAAGAACCAGCGCCTATTGGGCCCTGGAAGCCACCTCGTCATTTGACATATACATGGTGGACACCCCAAAAGAAGGAGATGGCGATGGAACAGCGGAGGATGACCCCTCCAAGAAACAGCCTAAGCGTTGGCGTCAGCAGCGCCGCTCAAAATCCCGCCAAAGAAAATACGGTGATTCCAGCACGGGAGATAATAATACTCCGGAGAGTGCCGAAGAAAACCCCCTCCAGCAAGATTCAGCACAGGAGGATGGAGAGGCCACCCCTCATGAGAGAGCGGCAGACAGAGAGGTCGAGGACGATAATTGTATGCCTCCCTCCGAAGACGGGGCAAGCCTCGACGACAACGAATTCGTCTTGCTAGAGGATCCCGTCGAGCAAGAGCGTTTTCAACGCAGGCTTATGGCCACGGCAAGAAGCCTCAAGAAAAAACAGCAACAACTTAGAGCTGATCAAGATTTGCTAGTCGACAGATGGACTGAAGTCCTTGCGGCCGAAGAGCATAAACTCGAACGCCCCTCCAAGAGCTACCCAAAGCGCAGGTTGCTACCCCGATTAGAGGAGGAAGCACTTAAACCTACATCACCAGCACTTGATACAGCCGACCACTCAACTCAAGCCCTCCACTCAAGCCGCACCCCATACCAAGGCACGGGAAAATGCGCCAGACCTGCGAGACATGTTGGAGGACAAGGCAAGGCAAACAAGATCGATCTACGGATCGCATGGGCGCCCTACGACTCGAGACGATAACCGTCACGCTGGACACAAATCCGGTAGTGCCGAACATAGTAGACAAAGCTCATTGGAGCTACGTCATGATATAGCCCAGTACAGAGGCGCCGCACACCCACTATGCTTCACAGACGAAGTAATGGATCATCAAATCCCCGAGGCTTTCAAACCCGTAAACATCGAATCATATGATGGCACAACAGATACTGCGGTATGGATCGAGGATTATCTCCTTCATATCCACATGGCCCGCGGCGATGATCTCCACGCCATCAAATACCTCCCACTCAAGCTTAAAGGACCAGCTCGACATTGGCTTAACAGCTTGCCAGCAGGATCAATCAGTTGTTGGGAGGACCTGGAAGCCGCATTCCTCGACAATTTCCAGGGCACTTATGTGCGACCACCAGACGCCGATGACCTAAGCCACGTAATTCAGCAGCTAGAGGAATCGGCCAGGCATTCTGGACACGGTTCCTAACAAAGAAAAATCAAATAGTCGACTGTCCGTATGCAGAGGCCCTAGCAGCCTTCAAGCACAATATCCGTGACAAGTGGCTTGCCCGGCACCTTGGATAGGAAAAGCCGAAATCTATGGCAGCACTCACGACACTCATGACCCGCTTTTGCGCGGGAGAAGACAGCTGGCTTGCTCGTAGCAACAATATGACCAAGAACCCTGGTAATTCGGATACCAGGGATAGTGGTAGCAGGTCGCGTCGCAACAAGCAGAAGCACCGCATTAACGGCGACAATGCTGAGGATATGGCAGTTAATGCCAGATTCAGAGGCTATAAATCCGGTCAGCGGAAAAAGCCATTCAAAAGAAATCCTAGGGGCCCGTTTAGTTTGGACCGAATACTCGACCGCTTGTCCCAGATACATGGCACCCCCGAAAAGCCGGCCAATCACACCAACAGGGATTGTTGGGTGTTCAAGTAGGCAGGCAAGTTAAATGCCGAAAATAAAGACAAGGGGCTGCATAGCGATGACGACAAAGAGCCCCGGTCGCTGAACAACAGTGGACATAAGGGTTTTCCCCCACAAGTGCGTACGGTGAACATGATATACGCAACCCACGTCCCCAAGAGGGAGCGGAAGCGCACGTTAAGGGACGTATACGCGGTAGAGCCAGTCACCCCAAAGTTCAACCCATGGTCCTCCTGCCCAATCACCTTTGATCGAAGGGACCATCCCACTAGCACCCGTCATGGCGGATTCGCCGCATTGGTTCTAGACCCAATTATTGACGGATTTCATCTCACTAGAGTCCTTATGGACGGCGGCAGCAGCCTGAACCTGCTTTACCAGGATACAATGCGGAAAATGGGCATAGATCCCTCGAGGATTAAGACCACCAAAACGACCTTTAAAGGTGAAATACTAGGTGTAAAGGCCAACTGTACAGGCTCAGTCACACTTGAAGTGGTCTTCGGATCTCCGGATAATTTCCGAAGCGAGGAGTTAATCTTCGACATAGTCCCATTCCGAAGTGGCTATCACGCACTGCTCGGACGAATTGCATTCGCCAAGTTCAATGCGGTACCGCACTACGCATACCTTAAGCTCAAGATGCCAGGCCCTCGAGGAGTAATTACGGTCAATGGAAACACCGAATGCTCCCTCCGAACGGAGGAGCACACGGCGGCCCTTGCAGCGGAAGTACAAAGCAGCCTCTCCAGGCAGTTCTCCAGTCTGGCCATTAAACGTCCGGACACCGTCAAGCGCACCCTAAGTAACCTACAACAAGACCGCCTGGCACATTCCGAGCAGGCATAGCAATGCGGTCCCAACCCCAGCCCTCGCAAAAATGCGACACCAGTGCTTCCCGTACATAACTACACTCTAGAAATACCATGGGTACAGGGGGAGGGGCACCATCACGGCACGCCCGAAACACGGCTTCAACCACACCAGGGGCTGCCGATTTTTTAATTTTCTCTTACTTTTAGGACTCCATTCTACGGAAGGCCTGTTCGGCAGTTCAATTGCCGCACAAACGATGCAAGAACCAGGGAAGCAGACAAGCCATGCCGCATACGGAACTCCCAGGTGGTCTCTATCACGAGCAGTATACCTGTTTCACATACCATTCCGCAGCCTGCCCCTGGAACGGACATGTTAAATAGTCCAACCTTTTGCTTATCGCATTATTTGTATCGTTCTGCTTTTATTGCAACCCTTTTTAATAAACAATGCATAGCTTTTGTCTATTTTTGCATTACTCTTTTTTTTCAAATATATGTTCCTTAACGACATGTTGCACCCATACACTTTGGTACGGCCAAAATACGCCAGGGGCTTTAGTACCCCTCAATATGGTGTGAGAAGTCCGAACACTTTAACAAGTGCGGCACCCCGAACTTATAGCATTATACGCATCGGCTCCGAATCATGTCTTGGGTCAATAGTTGGGTTTGCCCGGCTCCTATGTTTTGGTGCCTTACGTTCCGCTATGTCGGCTAAGGTAGCACTAGGAGAACTACTGCGATTGTGCCCCAGTTGAGCTGGGTCGAGCACCTCAGTAGAGAAAGCTAAAACTGACTGTCATGATGAAGCGAGAGCTAGTCGCTGTTCGAGAGGTTTTTCGACTCCCTAAAGACTTATGCCGCTTAGAGCGAGGAGTCGGCTCTGTCTGGCCAAGGCGTGGATAGCGCCCCGGACTCGGTCTTCCGAATACCAGGGGCTTCACCGAAGTTTAAAATTATAGAATTCTATGTCTAAGTGAGAGTGTTCACGCATTATTGTCTGATTGCCTTGTTCGTTGTGCTGAGCGCCTCCCTCGAAGGACCCAAACATGGGAAAAAGAGCGCTCAGGTTTATCCCCGAACACCCCAGCACTAGCGGCACGGGGGCAGAAGCCGACGACTCGCCATATCTCAGAATTGATAAACGGCCGCACAGAAGGTAGTATTTTAAATTCCAATAGCATTGCTTAGCGCATATGAACAAGTTTTCAACGCACAGGACAAAACGAGCGAGTTTTACTCAAAAATTACATCCCTGGAACATTCATCCGCCATAAGGCGGGCACCCTTCAGAACATCCTTATAATAATTCTCGGGCTTGCGATGGTCTTTCCCCGGCGGTGGCCCATCCTTCACAAGCTTCTCAGCATCCAGCTTGCCCCAGTGCACCTTAGCACGGGAAAGGGCCCTACGGGCACCTTCAATGCAGACGGAGCGCTTGATGACTTCGAGCCTTGGACAGGCCCCCACTGTTGGGGAACGTTGCAGAAAACAAAAATTTTCCTACTCGTTTCACCAAGATCATCTAGGAGTTCATCTAGCAACGAGTCATCGGATGCATCTACATACCTTTGTAGATGGCGCACGGAAGGGTTCAAAAGAACGGTGATGATGTAGTCGTACTCGACGTGATCCAAATCACCGATGACCAGCGCCGAACGGACGGCACCTCCGCGTTCAACACACGTACGGGACGGGAGACGTCTCCTCCTTCTTGATCCAGCAAGGGGGAAGGAGAGGTTGATGAAGATCCAGCAGCATGACGGCGTGGTGGTGGATGCAGGGCGTCACAGAAGCAGGGCTTCGCCAAGACTACGAGGGAGAGACGTAACGGGGGGGGGATGGAGGCGCCTGGGGCTGGTGTAAAATCCCTCCTCTTCCCCCCACTATATATAGGGGTGCCATGGGGGGGGGGGGCGCCGGCCCTAGTAGATGAGATCTACTAGGGGGGGCGGCGGCCAAGGGGAGGTTTCCCTCCCCCCCAAGGCACCTAGGGGTGCCTTCCACCACATGGACTCTTCCATGGTGGAAACCCTAGGCGCATGGGCCTATAGGGGCTGGCACCCCAGCCCACTATGGGCTGGGTTCCCTCCTATTTCAGCCCATGGGGCCCTCCGGGATAGGTGGCCCCACCCGGTGGACCCCCGGGACCCTTCCGGTGGTCCCGGTACAATACCGATAACCCCGAAACTTGTCCCGATGCCCGAAACAGCACTTCCTATATATAATTCTTTACCTCCGGACCATTCCGGAACTCCTCGTGACGTCCGGGATCTCATCCGGGACTCTGAACAACATTCGGGTTACTGCATATACATATCTTCACAACCCTAGCGTCACCGAACCTTAAGTGTGTAGACCCTACGGGTTCGGGAGACAAGCAGACATGACCGAGACGACTCTCCAGTCAATAACCAACAGCGGGATCTGGATACCCATGTTGGCTCCCACATGCTCCACGATGATCTCATCGGATGAACCACGATGTCGAGGATTCAATCAACCCCGTACGCAATTCGCTTTGTCAATCGATATGTTACTTGCCCGAGATTCGATCGTCGGTATCCCAATACCTCGTTCAATCTCGTTACCGACAAGTCACTTTACTTGTACCGTAATGCATGATCCTGTGACCAGACACTTGGTCACTTTGAGCTCATTATGATGATGCATTACCGAGTGGGCCCAGCGATACCTCTCCGTCATACGGAGTGACAAATCCCAGTCTTGATCCATGTCAACCCAACAGACACTTTCGGAGATACCCGTAGTCTACCTTTATAGTAACCCAGTTACATTGTGACGTTTGGTATACCCAAAGCACTCCTACGGTATCCGGGAGTTACACGATCTCATGGTCTAAGGAAAAGATACTTTGACATTGGAAAACTCTAGCAAACGAACTATACGATCTTGTGCTATGTTTAGGATTGGGTCTTGTCCATCACATCATTCTCCTAATGATGTGATCTCGTTATCAATGACATCCAATGTCCATAGTCAGGAAACCATGACTATCTGTTGATCAACGAGCTAGTCAACTAGAGGCTTACTAGGGACATGTTGGTGTCTGTTATTCACACATGTATTACGATTTCCGGATAACACAATTATAGCATGAATAAAGACAATTATCATGAACAAGGAAATATAATAATAATGCTTTTATTATTGCCTCTAGGGCATATTTCCAACACCCACCAGCCGCCGCACCAGCCCGAAATAGCTCCTAGGCAGAGCCTCTCCAGGCCACAGCCGAACTATGAGGCCCTTCATGGCCTGTTCGGCCGCCTTGTGGAGCTCGACCAGTTGCTTCAGCTGGTCGCTCAGGGGCACGGGGTGTCTGGCCTCAGCATACTGAGACTAGAACACCTTCTCTGTCGAGCTGCCCTCCTCGGCTCGATAGAATGCGGCGGCATCGGTCACGCTACGGGGAAGATCTGCGAATGCTCCTGGAGAGCTCCGGATTCGGGTAAGTAACAAGTAACTCACGTCTATGTGTTTGCTTTGCATAAAGAATGCCTTACCCACCGCTATCTTTTTCACCGCATCCAACTCCTAGAGGGTCTTTTGGGATTCGGCCTTGGCAGACTTGGCATTTTCAATAGCCACCGCGAGCTCAGACGCTCGCGTCTTTGAGTCAAGATACAAACTCTCATGTTTTTTCATGAGAGCCTGGAGCTCTTGCTGCACCTTGCCAACCTGGGCCTCATACTTCTCCCGCTCGGTGCGCTCCGTGGCTGCCCTCTTCTCGGCCTCGGACAGTGCTTGCTTAAGGGTCGCCACCTCAGACATGGCCCCTACAATAGCCACGATAATCCTGTCATTTTTTGCAATTGCACCTTTTTTTATATATATTTAAACAAGGTATTTCTTACCTTCCTTGTCCTCGAGCTGCTTCTTGGCACGCCCGAGCTCTTGCTCGGACTACTCGAGGTTCTGCTTTAGCGTGTCCACTTCCGCAGTCAGTGCGGCGGACGCCAGCAGAGAAGCCTGCATACGCATATTGACTCATTTTTGATAGACTCCTGCGAATTTTATTTGATCCTCTATTCGGCTTTTCTTCCCGAACGCCAAACAGAGCATCAAGGGCTACTATCTATGCGGTAATATTATTTACACATTCTTTACTTACCTCAAAGCCTGTTAAAAGGCTAGCACAAGCTTCAGTCAGTCCGCTCTTGGCGGACTGAACCTTCTGGACCACCGCACTCATAATGGTGCGGTGCTCCTCGTCGATGGAGGTGCCTTTGAGCACCTCCAACAGATTGTCCGGCGCCTCCGGTTGGAGGGGGGTCACCGGCACGGTGGGCTTGCTCCTCTTGGAAGGAGGTCGCCCGCTGGACTCTGGAACCTTTGAAGGTTCCAGAGCGGTGTCCGGCCTAGAGCCGGACTTGGAGCCCTGGGGGCTTTATCCCCTTTACTCCTGGAGTCCGGGAGGTCGCCTTGCGGCGCCTCCAGGACCACCTCCTCCTGGCTTGGAACCTGTTGGGACAACACTTCGGCATCGTCCGTAGGGCGGGGGGAGGTAGCCGTCGGAAGCGAATTCACATCCAACGAGTCCAGTGAACGGCTCGACGACGCGTCGAGCCGGTCTTTGGGTGGGCTGCATAATCATATTCGACATAAGGGAAAGCTGTGCAATAAAGGAATACTATAAATTACTCTGGTATCCGGATACTTACAATTTCACCAGGGGCTTGGCCCTGAGCGGCCACTCCTCTCCGCCGTCGGCGTTGGTGGAGTAGTCCGGAGGAAGGGTTTTCCCCTTCTTGGACCCTTCGGCCTCCCCAGTAAGGGCGGCCTTCCTTTTCTTCTCTCCTCCCGCTGGAGGGGGAGAGGTCTCTTCTTCCTCCTCCTCGTCTTCACGGGAGGAATGCGCCTTGGAGCCGTCGAATGATGAACCCGACACCTCCTGGCGCCGGGCACTTGTTCGAGTCCCCGTGGCCTTCTTCGTGGCCTTCTTCTCCGGCACCACATAGGGTGCCGGAACCAGCAGCTTCGCCAAGCGGGCATCGGCTGGGTCTTCGGGCAAAGGAGCCGGACAGTCGATCTGTCCGGACTTCGCCTGCCAATCCTGTCAAAGGTAAGGGAGCTTAGATCCCGCATAAAGTTTAACTATGAAAAACTAATACCCTGTAAAAGGTACAAACAACTTACCACGCTATCGTGACGCTGCGCGCTGAATCCGCGATCCTCGGTAGCGGATGCGGGAGCCTCAGCTTCCTTGAAAAGCACCTTCCAGGCATCTTCGTACGTCGTGTCGAAGAGCCTGCTCAGAGTTCGGTGCTGCGCCGGGTTGAACTCCCACATATTGAAGGCCCGTTGTTGACACGGGAGGATCCGGCGGATGAGCATAACCTAGACTACGTTGACAAGCTTGAGCTGCTTGTTCACCAGGGTTTGGATCCATGTTTGCAGTCCAGTCACCTCTTCTTTGCTGCCCCACGACAGGCCAGTCTCTTTCCAGGACGAGAGCCGCGTTGGGGGTCCGGACCGGAAATCGGGGGCTGCGACCCACTCAGGGTCGCGCGGCTCGGTGATGTAAAACCACCCCGATTGCCACCCCTTTAGGGTCTCCACAAAGGAGCCCTCGAGCCATAAGACGTTGGACATCTTTCCCACCATGGCGCCTCCGCACTCTGCTTGGTTTCCGTGCACCACCTTTGGCTTGACATTGAAAGTCTTGAGCCATAGGCCGAAATGGGGGCGGATGCGGAGGAAAGCCTCGCACACGATGATAAACGCCGAGATGTTGAGGATGAAGTTCGGGGCCAGATCATGGAAATCCAGGCCGTAGTAGAACATGAGTCCCCGGACGAATGGGTGAATAGGAAAGCCCAGTCCGCGGAGGAAGTGGGGAAGGAACACTACCCTCTCATGGGGCCTTGGCGTGGGGAGGAGCTGCCCCTCTTCGGGAAGCCGGTACGCGATGTCGTTAGACAAGTATCTGGCCTTCCTCAGTTTTTTGATGTGCCCCTCCGTGACGGAGGGGACCATCCACTTGCCTCCCGCTCCGGACATGGCTGGAGAAGGTTGAGGTGGGGAGTGCGGACTTGGGCGCTGGAGCTCGAGTGCGCGTAAATGGATAGGCAAAGGAGGAATAAGGCGTAGGTGAAAAGGTGGATCCTTATCCCCTTATATGGGTGGACGCAACTACGTGTCCCCACCAGCCTGGTAAAACTCGCTTATCTCCAAGCGCCGTAATCAATGGCGTAGTTGGGTTACCCACGCCCGTATTGATGAGAATCCCGGAATAAGGGGACACGATCTCTGCTTTAACAAGACGTGCCAAGGAAACCGCCTCGCATGACACGCTGAGGTGGGATAATAAAACGATTTGAATAAAGGCTTGGCCGTGGTGTTGTCATGCTACGGAATACGTCAGCAGATTAGATTTGTGTAAATATTATTCTCTCTATGGCAATATGTGGAAACTTATTTTGCAGAGACGAACACTATCTTTGTGTTCAAAATCTTCTATGAAGTACTTGGAGGAGGAACCCGCCTTGCAATGTCGAAGACTGCGCGCCGGACTCGTCATCATTGAAGCCTGGTTCAGGGGCTACTGAGGGAGTCCTGGATTAGGGGGTGTCCGGATGGCGGACTATACCTTTAGCCGGACTCCTGGACTATGAAGATACAAGATTGAAGACTTTGTCCCGTGTCCGGGAGGGACTTTCCTTGGCGTGGAAGGCAAGCTTGGCGATACGGATATGTGGATCTCCTACCATTGTAACTGACTTTGTGTAACCCTAACCCTCTCCGGTGTCTATATAAACTGGAGGGTTTTAGTCCGCAGGACAACATACGGAACAACAATCATACCATAGGCTAGCTTCTAGGGTTTAGCCTCTCCGATCTCGTGGTAGATCTACTCTTGTACTACCCATATCATCAATATTAATCAAGCAGGACGTAGGGTTTTACCTCCATCAAGAGGGCCCGAACCTGGGTAAAACATCGTGTCCCTTGCCTCCTGTTACCATCCGGCCTAGACGCACAGTTCGGGACCCCCTACCCGAGATCTACCGGTTTTGACACCGACACTATTGCTCAAGGCTTCTACCCCTGCATGATTCGTGGACCTCAGCCTGCTAATGCCGACCCATCGTCTCTGTTATGGTGTCGTGAAGATAATATGTTCAAGCGCAATTATCAGGCTGCAAAGAACTCGGCCAAGGAAAACAAGAAGTCTTTGGGATTAGACATCAACCCAGGCCCCTCTGAACCACGAGCTGATGGCACACGCGAAGCTGAACCCAATCTTATTGGGCCCTTCTACAACTTAGAAGGTCTCATCACTCACATTCAGGTTCAAGGGGCAGCCGCGGACCACTCTGCAGATGACTCTGATTCTGGTGAAAACTCTGGCCACTGCACCTCCTGAAGCCAGTGTGCAGTCTGAAGATCTCTCACGCATCTCCAAGTCTGCCAAGTTGAAAAAGCCCATGCAACCCACTAGTCAAGCACTGACCCCTGCTGCTATTTTGAGAAATGAGAATGACGCCATTGATCTGTCCAGCGATGATGATCTTGGCGATGACGCTCTTGAGCAGTTGATAAAGAGAAAGCAAGAGGCAGAAATCTTCAATGATCTTCCCCTCTTTGATGTGGAGATCTTATACAAGTTTATTGATGAGTGATTTGACAGCCCAGATGTCAGTTTTGATGATCTTTAGCTTCCAATTGGCCTCAGCGTCTCCTTCCACAGAGCCATTGCTCCTGAGTTGGCTCTTGCTCAGAAAATTGTTGAGTTGAAGGATAAGATCGATTATGAAAAGGCTCAGTTCAAGAAGCACATGGCCAAGCTCAATGTTGAAGACATTCAAAACTTCAAGGTCGTGATGCATGAGCTCAAGGAGGCATTCCACAAGAAACGAGAAGAAGCAAAAGGTTCTCATGAGTGCATGAAGAATCTTGCTGCCAAATGTGTTCAATGCTACAATGAAGCTGAAACACGCAAGGCCTTGGGGCGACCAGGCATCGACCCCAGAATGGCTGCCAAGAAGAAGAAGCAGCCAGCTGTGGCAGAACCAGAAGCATCAAGGCAGGAAGAACCTCGCATTGTCTTCCCAGCCAGTATGACAGGCTCGAAGCCTAAGGTCCCCACAGTGGCTTCAGAATTCAAGAAAACTAGAGCAGCTGAAGCCGAAGCCAGAAAGCGCAAGACCAAAGCCACCACTGATGATGCTCCCCCAACCAATAAAATAAAAACAAAGAAGAGAGACTGGGTTGCTTCCACAGAGCCCCTTGTTGTCGAGCCAATTTCTGTTGCTCGTCCTACGTCTGAACAACGTGAACGTCGTCTGGTAGTTCATGAGCCTGCTTTCACAGAGGCTCCTGAATCTAAAGAGAATCCAGCTGTTGACCCCACCACAGCTGAAGACATTGGTCCTCATGACAATGTTGAAGATGATGAAGTCCTTCCTCAGATCGAGCACAATTTGGTATCATCGCCTATTCTCACGAATAGCGAACTCATCAGCATTGGTCGTCCATTGACGCCAATTGCTCGGGATGACTCATGGGCTGATCACCCTCAAGAATCCCCTCATGCTGAAGAAACACCAGTCACTCCCCTACCACAGGTCACCACTCCGGTGATTGACAGTGAAGACTTTGAGGCCCAACCAACTCCATCTCCACAGGCGTCGCCAGCATTTCGCAGGCTTTGCAAAGGACCAAGGCCACAGGTCACATTGTCAAGTGTTCCAGAAGGAGAAGAGCGCCAATACTTTTCACGCGAAGTCTTTCCTGAAGCCTCTCCTACTGTGAACATTCCTAAATCTGAAGCCAAAACGGCTGAAGATATTCCGGCTGCATCAGCCGATGACCATGAAGAACCAAGAGAAGAAGACGTTTTGGTACACCCCCGTCCAACCCTGAAGTTGTTCTCGAGGAGAACATGACCGACCCTCCAGCTCCTGAAGTGGAGGTTACCAATACTGAGGCGGCCACCAACATCAACACTGAAGCCAATAACGTTGTCATGGTTGAAGCTAATGTGGCGCCTAAAGCTAATGTGGTGCCAGAAGTGAATGCACCTGAAGCCAATGGAGCACCCGAAGCAAATCCGCTACCTGAAGCCAATGCCTCTACTCCTGTACCTCCTCCAAGGCCACACACCACCGAGCAAGCATATGATCGTGGACAGGTTGTTACTGTCCGCTAGCCAATCCTGGTTCCTCCGCCTGCTCCCGGACCTCAGTTTGCCTATCATGTGGAGCACAGGCCTCAGGTCTAGAAGCCAAAGCCAAGGCTACCACGGTTTCCAGGTACTACAACTTCACCAGGATCATTTAATCTGAATGGATTCAAGGCACACAACACATTGTTCAACAGCGCCAAGAACCCCTACACAAGGCCAAGAATCTCTTCGGACTGATTCTGGAGTTATCAGAAGTGAAGCTATTATTCATGCATCTTGTACAATCAGGGACGCATCTTCCCTCACATGCATCTTGATTGTGAAGCCATTGCTGGACTGCCATGCCTCGAAGAAGCCCTTGACTGCTTACGTGATGCGGGTCTGCTTAATTTTGTGACCGGCAAGGAACACTGGAATGAAGAACTTTTGCTTCAATTCTATGCTACCCTCCACATTCGTGGATACAACAGGGATCCGAAGACTTGGATCCTTGAGTGGATGACAGGAGATGTTCATCATGAAGCTAAAGCTCAAGACATCATTGAGCTCACAGCCCTGCCCACTCCTGGTGAATACTATGAACCAGGTTGTCAACAACACCAGAATGCTTTGGAGAGCATTTTTCAGAAGCCAGAACCCAACATGAGCCAAATGCTAAGCATGATGAAGCCTCTGCCACGCGATGCTAATACCCAATGGAATTCTTTGTCGAAGACCTAGAGTATCTGCCCCGTACCATTTACCATATCATCAGGAAAACTCTATGGCCTGTCAAAGTATATTCATCTGCAGCGAAGCTTGAAGGAGCAATGAAGACTTTGGTTTTCTATATCTTTAATGGCATCAGCTTCAATTCTCAAGACTTCTTCATTAGGCAGTTGGCTGCATCTGGCTCCGACATTTTTGGTCTGAAGTTCTATGCTCCATGGGTAATGCGTCTTATCAAGCTTCACACTGCCTTTAAATATCAGCCGTCTGCGCGCAATCATCTTGTATTCTTGCCAGAGGTTGATATGTCTGTTGAAGCTATTTACCCAGAGCCTGCTGAGGATCCGATTTATCTTCACAATGTTGATCGTCAAAGCTTCACCCATCCCATTGAAGGAGTTCAGGCAATCTCTCGTGTTTATCCCTTGGCTGGTAACACACGCGCCCCTGCGCCCAAACTGGCGCCACTGGAAGCACCATTGCCCAAAGGCCTCGGAAGCGATCTCGTGTTCTCAATGACCGAGAGCTTCTCGTCGTGCTACATCAGAAACAGGATAAGCATCATGACTGGCTTAAGCGTCAGATGCAAAGCCTCTTGGTGGACGTCAATCGCATTCGCAAACTTGCCACCAAGAATTCCTTTGTTACACATGAAACCTGTCGGAGGTCTTGGAAGAGTTTGACTTTGCTCACTGCTGAAGAAGATCTTCAATACGATGGCTTCACAGAAAGATTCAAGTTTGACTCCACTCCTCCAAGGAATGCTCACTTGCGTCGGACTCCCTCCCTTGAAGACTCTGACTATTCTTCCTCAGCTGCCACGGTGAATGCCAGAGTTATCGATGATCAAGATGATGCCACTTCACAACCCCCACCTTCAGCGCGTCTCGACACTGCACCAAGTTCTTCTGCACCACCGGACCTCAACGACGACCATGCTGCTTCGCTTGCACCTCATGGGAACGAGTAGAAGCTCTATGTCTTCAAACCTTTTTGGTCCTTACTGACAAAAGGGGGAGAAGCATATGAGTTGATAGTCTTCAAGTGGGTCCATATGGGTGGTTGCTTTAATTTTTTCTACTTTTGCCAAGTGCTTACAACTCCCACTTTTGAAACATTTGGTTTGTTTTGAGTTGTAACACTTAAACTTGATGGTCGTCTGCTACCTTTTTCGACACTATGTGATGCGATGATAAATTCCGCATGTGCGACGATAAATTCCGCACAAAGTCATTTTGCAGACATCCATTTTTCATTATGCATGTCATTAAGTTCGATATATCCTTTCATGCATGATGAATTGTCTTCATAAGTAAAAGAGGAGCTCCGCAAGTACAACCTGCCATGTGCATTTGCATTCAAAAGCAAAATACTTATATGCACATCTTCAGGGGGAGCCTTTCTGCTACTTACGAAGACAATACTTAAATCCTTTACAATTTCACATATTTGTATCCCCGTTGAAAACTTCAACCATTTTGTCATCAATCACCAAAAAGGGGGACATTGTAAGTGCATCTAGTGCCACCCCTAGTTGGTTTTGGAGTATTGACGACAAACCTGGTTGAGGGACTAATGTGTTTGTGAGAATTGCAGGATAACACAGGTAGAAGTCCCTCATTGATTCAGTTTTCCTTCTAGAGATGACCCCTAAAAATGTATGAAGACATTGAAGTCAGAGGTGGTATGTGAAGACATTCACATTGAAGACTATGACAAGAGAACACATCGCGTGAAGACAATGGAGCGCGAAGACTTAGTTGTTTCGTCGTTCTTTTTCTTCTTTGTTGAGTCATAGGAACCACCGTACTATTAAGTGGGGTCCAAGTAAACCAGCCAGAATGACTGAAGTTATACTTAACCAAAATCCTATGTCTTCGAGCGAAGACAATGAGAGCAAATCTTATCCAGAGCTGGATAAGTCAGCTTTGCTTGTAGCTCAAGTAAAGTTGCCGTGTGTGTTTGAAATCTGACCGTTCGAACACGTGTCAGTTCCTTAGTGACCCAGGGTCATTTCGAACAAATCAGGTTGGGTTGCCTAGTGGCTATAAATAGCCCACCCCTACACCATAAATTGGTTGGCTGCTCAGAGTTAGTGCACGGCTTTTGTCGTTTGAGAGCAACCCACCTCGAAGCCTTTGAGAGAGAAATCCTTGCGAGGACAAAGCCCTAAACACCCAGAGCCAAAGAGTGTTAGTCATCACTTAAGTCTTATTGTCTGTGTGATCTGAAGACTTATTACACTTGAGGACTGTGAATCCTCCAGCCGGTTAGGTGTCGCGTTCTGAGCATCAAAGAGTCATTGTGGATCGCCAGTGAACGAAGTCTGTGAAGGTTTGGAAGTCTACCTTGAAGACTTACCAGAGTAATTGGGAGAGGACTGGGTGTCCTTAGCTCAAGGGCAATAAGGTGAAGACGCGGTCTTCTGAGTTGAATCTCAGCCTCCCTAACCAGACGTACAGTTGTCATAGCAACTGGAACTGGTCCACCAAATCATTGTCTTCAACGAGCCACTGGTTCTATCCTTCCCATCTCTTTATTTGCATATTGTTCCTTGTGAAGTCATTTCTTGTTTGCATTATATATTTGTCTTCACTGTGTGACTTCTTGTTCTGATTGGCTTCATACTATCTTCCATCCTGATCTATACTGCCTAGCTGCTATTAGTCTTTGTGCTTTCATTTCATTGAATACTTGACTATGGCTTGCTTAGTGTAGTCTACCTTCCGCTGCATGGTAATAGGTTTATTTCTATCATTTGTCTTCGAAACCTTCATGTTTTGAATACTTTCATAAAAATCGCCTATTCACCCCCCCCTCTAGTCGATCACTAGCACTTTCAATTGTACCCCTGGGGGTTGACCTATAAAACCCCCAGGAGCCCTCATGCAGAGAGAGAGAGGAGAGATATAGACACACCAGAGAACTCATTCCATCACACTGGCCAAGTTAGTAACACCTAAGGAGAGGGAACTGCCTAATCCTTGGCCAGTTTCCTTCCTCTTCCATACAGCTCCAGGAGCGACATTGTACTATCGATCATCCAACAACACTCGGCAGGACTAGGGGTGTTATCTCTCCGGAGAGCCCCGAACCTGGGTCTGTCCGGCGTCCCGCGCCCGCTCATGCCAACCTCGTCTCTGGAGCCCACCAGCGCCCTCGAGCCTCCTCCTCTCTTTAGCCATCCCTTGGCATCTGCCGTGCACCCACCACGACAGTTGGCGCCCACCATGGGGCAGCTCGAGGACCTGGTCGGGAGCATGCTTCAGACGAGGCCCTTTTCCTACACCGACGAGTCCGTCGCGCTGGCGGACGATGTCATCGGTGCGCTCGCCGCCTCCTTCGCCGCGCTGCGCATCTCCGATGGGTTCGCGACCGACGAGTACCCCAGCGAGGTGCTTAGCTACTCCGACTCTCCCCTCTACCTCGACGGCAGCGCCCCCGTCGGGGCAGCGGAGGTTCATGTGGAGGTCTTTGCCACCGGTGACGGCGTCTCCTCCTCGTCGAGCGAAGCGAGGAAGGTCGCCGAAGCCAGGGCCGCGGCGGAACGGATCGAGCCATCCGATCCATTGCGCGCTGCAATGCGGAGCCTCCGCATCCCCATCAGCACCGATGTCGATGCCACCAACATCGCCGAGGCCCGAACCCAGCTCGAGGAAAGGCGCCAGCAGATACTGGACCTGTCCGAGACGCTCGCCGCCACTCGGCGTCGCCTGGACGCTGCTCAACTGGAGCGCAATGCCGCCTACAGATTCACACCCGCCGCGGCCGACCCAAGCCGGGTCGCCGATGTGCTTGCCCGGGGAGGAGCGATCGGTCGGGCCCTCGGCACCGTCCCAATCGTCTACGAGACCCCAGTGAAGAACATGCGCGCTGCCCAGGCAGCCGCAGCTGGCCTGGACCAGCTCGCGGGTGAGGAGCTGAAAGAGCGCATCGGGCGGATGCGCGAACTCCTCCACGCTGCCAACGCCCAACAGGACCGCCTCAACCAGCTCGCCAAGCCGACGGGATCCGGCTCCGCCCGCCTTGGCGGGTCCGGCGAACTTCTGCACACCGCTTCCTCGCCACCCGGCGAGGCGCACTCTGGCTGAACCCGGACTCGGCGTGACCCGGCCGCTATAGCCGCCGATGGATTGGGTGATGAGCCCGTCCTAAAGATCCAGCGCGGACCCGGCCAGCACGACCGACGTGCGGCTCCAACCGACCCGGCCCCCCGTGGCCTGGGCGCAAGTCGACTCGGCCCGCTCGCCACGACGACGCCGATGCTCGCCACCGCCTCGATCGGCTCACTCACTCCCTAGAGATGGAGGGGAGCGGCGCTATCGGGTCGGCGTGCTTCGGACCCCGCATCCGGGAGGAGCCTTTTCCCAAAGGATTCATGCTCCCACGCGACACCCCCAAGTACAACGGGACGGTGAAGCCAGAAGACTGGCTCACCGATTACACCACGGCCATTGGCATCACCGGTGCCAATCGTCATCTCGCCGTGCGCTACGCACCGCTCATGCTCCAAGGGTCGGCCCGCACATGGTTGAACAGCCTGCTGAAGGGCAGCATCAACACGTGCGTGGACTTCGAGGAAGCCTTTATCCGCAACTTCACGGGTACCTACAAGCGGCCCGGCCGCCCTAGCCAGCTCACCATGTGCGTGCAAGGGCCTACGGAGACTGGCCGCGAGCACCTCGCACGCTGGACCGAGCTCCGGAACAGCTGCGACGGCGTCCATGAAGTCCAGGCGATCCAGTACTTCGTCAGCGGGTGCCGAGACGGCACCCTCCTCAAGCACAAGCTCTCTTACGCTCCGAGCCGACCACCATGGCCGCACTCATGGTGACGGCGGACAAGTACGCCAACGCCAACTCCGCCATGAAGATCCAGGTGGCGCTGGATGAAGTCGGCAAGGCAAAGCCGGTTCCCCCTCCGAAACCAGCCGGCGAAAGCAGCCGACAACAGCATCACCAGAACAACAAGCGCAAGGCCGACAAGCCGGAGCCGCGTCGCGACAACCGGCTCGTCGCGGCCACCGAGCCGGCGGTGGACCCGGTGGCGAAGCACCGGCAAACCGGCAAGACGGCATGGCAACCCGCCATGAGCTTCGAGCAGATGCTCGACGCCCCTGCAAGAACCACAGCCCCTCCACGCACAGGCTTCGGCAGTGCGCCATCACCAAGCACATCATGAGGGGCGACGTCCCGCCCCCTCCGGCTCCGGCTCCGGGCGTTGGACAGCCGCCACCTCCTCCACCGCCGCCTCCAGCTGGCGGCGCGATGCGCGACGACGCCTACCCGGACCAGAACGCGGCCTACATCGTCTTCACCAGCCTCGGCGACGACAAGCGTAGCGAGTGCCTCCTTCGGCAGGAGGTGAACACCATCGTCCCGGCCAAGCCAGAGTGCATGCATTGGTCGGATCGCCCAATCACCTGGACCCGGGAGGAGCACACGGCAGTCATGCCAAGTCCGAGTGGTTACGCCCTCGTCCTCAACCCCACCATCATCGCGCGGCGCACATGCAAGTTCTCCCGAGTCCTCATAGATGGCGGTAGCAGCATCAACATCCTCTACCGCGGCACGATGACCAAGCTCGGCCTTAAGGCCGAGGACCTGGAGCCGACCCGGACGATCTTTCACGGCATCATGCCCGGCCTCTCCTGCTCCCCCATTGGCCGGGTCCGGCGAGACGTCTTGTTCGGTGACAGCAGCCACTTCCGGCGCGAACCGATCTGGTTCGAAGTGGTGGACCTGTCCAGCGCGTATCACGCGTTGCTGGGCCGGCCCGCGCTCGCCAAATTCATGGCGGTTTCCCACTACGCGTACCTGAAGATGAAGATGTCGGGTCCCAAGGGCCTCATCACCATCACAAGCGATTACCGCAAGTCCCTGGAGTGCGCCCGAGACGGCTCCAAGTTGCCGAGTCGCTGGTCATTGCTGAGGAGCGTCGCCAGCTCGACCAGATCGTCGCCCTGGCAGGCGAGGCCTCCGCTGCGTCGATCCCGAACTCGGACCCGGCCGACGAGGCCGCCTTCAAGCCCTCCAAGGAGATCAAGAAAGTGAAGCTCAACCCAGAAGACCCCAGCTGCAGCAAGTACGTTGTCGTAGGCGCCCGCCTCGACAGCAAATAGGAAGGCGAGCTCGTCGACTTCCTCTGTGAGAATCGGGATATCTTCGCATGGACCCCCAAGGACATGTCGGGTATCCCGAGGAAGTACACTGAGCACAAACTTCACGTCCGCAAGGATGCCAAGCCCGTCCGTCAACCTCTACAACGATTTTCCGAAGAGAAGTGAAGAACCATTGGTGAAGAGGTCGCCAAGCTTCTGGCGGCCGGCTTCATAATGGAAGTGCTTCACCCCGAGTGCCTGGCCAACCCAGTCCTCGTCCAGAAGAAGAACAAGACCTGGCACATGTGTATCGACTACACCAACCTCAATAAGGCCTGTCCCAAGGATCCATTCGCCCTCCCACGGATCGACCAAGTCATCAACTCGACCGCCGGATGTGAGCTCCTGTCCTTCCTGGACGCTTACTCCGGCTACCACCAGATCAAGCTGGACCCGCCCGACGCCCTGAAGACGTCCTTCATCACGCCCATCGGGGCGTATTGCTACGTCACCATGTCGTTCGGCTTGAAGAACGCCGGCGCCATCTTCCAGGGCTGCATGCAGAAATGCCTGCTGTCGCAACTCGGCCGCAATATCCACGTGTACATGGACGACATCGTGGTGAAGACCAAGCAGCACCTCACGCTCCTCGACGATTTGAAGGAAACATTCACCAACCTCCGCGAATACAAGGTCAAGCTTAACCCGGAAAAATGCATCTTCGGCGTTTCGGCCAGAAAGCTACTCACTTTCCTCGTCTCGGAACGCGGCATTGAGGCGAACCCGGAGAAGATCAAGGCCATCGAGCGCATGCGCAAGCCGGCTCGGTTGCGCGATGTCCAGAAGTTCACTGGGTGCTTGGCCTCGGTCAGCCGGTTCCTAAGCCGGCTGGGCGAGAGGGCGCTACCCCTATACCAGCTGATGAAGAAGACGAGCCCGTTCGAATGGAACGGCAAGGCAGACAAGGCCTTCCAAGACCTCATGCACATGCTCTCCACCGCACTAGTCTTGGCCGCGCCGACCGACAAGGAGCCGCTATTGCTCTACATAGCCGCGACCCCGCGGGTGGTCAGCACGGTGCTGGCGGTCGAGCGACCGGAGAAGGTCAAGATCCAAGCCGTCCAGCGCCCAGTCTACTACCTGAGCAAAGTGCTTTCCAACTCTAAGCAGAACTACCCGCACTACCAGAAGATGTGTTCCGGCGTGTACCTCACCGCCAAGAAGCTGAAGCAATATTTCCAAGAGCACATTGTCATTGTGGTCAGCACGGCGCCTATCGAAGAAATCATTGGGTGCCAGGACGCCTCTGGCCGGGTTGCCAAGTGGGCAATCCAGCTAGCCGGCCACACCATCCTCTACGAACCCCGCACCTCGATCAAGTCTCAAGCCCTGGTCGACTTCCTCGTTGACTGGACCGAGACCCAGTACTTGCCACCGCCTCCCGACTCGACGCATTGGCGCATGCACTTCGACGGGTCCAAGATGTGACTCGGCTTAGGGGTCGGCATCGTACTGTAATCCCCGAAGGGCGACCGGCTCCACTACGCGCTCCAGATCCACTTCGCCGCCTCCAACAACATCGCCGAGTACGAAGCCCTTGTGCACGGCCTTCGGCTTGCCAAGGAACTCGGCATCCGGCGCATCCTGTGCTACGGCAACTCGGACCTGGTGGTACAGCAGTGCTCCGACGAATGGGACGCCCGCGACTCCAACATGGCAAGCTACCGCTTTCTCGTCCAGAAGCTGTCCGGATCCTTCGAGGGCTGCGAGTTCCTCCACGTCCCGCGCGCGGAGAACGAAGCAGCCGACACGCTCGCCAAGATCGCCTCGTCATGACAAGCCATCCCATCCGTCGTCTCCCTCGAGCACCTGCGCAAGCCGTCCGTCAAGCCATCACCGGACTCTGAGTCTATCCACGTTCCAGACAACCCGGCCGCACCTCAACCCGGCCCGAGGACTGCTCAGCCCAGCCCGGGGACTGCTGAACCCGGCCCAGGGGCTGCCCAGCTCAACCCGGCCACCATCTTCCCAGACCCGGCCGTCGCCATACCCGACCCGGGGACTGCTCAACCCGGCTCGGGGGCTGCCGACTCGGAACCCACCCTGGTGGCCGTCCTCGCCGTGGTTACGGCTCCATCTTGGGCCCTTCCAATATCAGCATTTTTGGAGAATGGGGTTCTCCCCATGGACGAGACCGAAGCTCGGCAAGTGCAGCTTCGGGCGTCCGCCTACAACATCATCAACAACGGGCTCGTCAAGCGCAGCTCCACCGGCGTGTTCCAGCGCTGCGTCGAGCAGGAACGGGGCATCGACATCCTCCGCGACATACATCAGGGCGAGTGCGGGCACCACGCCGCATCACGATCCCTGGTGGCCAAGGCGTTCCACCACGGTTTCTACTGGCCCACGGCCCTCGAAGATGCCGAGTTGCTCGTCCTCAGGTGCATGGGATGCCAGCGCTTCAGCAAACGCAGCCACCAGCCGGCGTCAGCACTCCGCACCATACCGATCGCCTGGCCCTTCGCGCTGTGGGGACTCGACATGGTGGGACCCTTCAAAACCGCTCGAGGCGGCATGACGCACTTGCTAGTGGCAGTGGACAAATTTACCAAGTGGATCGAGGCAAGACCAATCAAGAAACTGGACGGGCAAACAACCGTCCAGTTCATCAAAGACATAGCGGTGCGCTATGGCATGCCAAACAACATCATCACCGACAAAGGCACCAACTTCGCCAAGGGTGCGCTCGAACAATACTGCTCCGTCTCCGACATCCGCCTCGACCTGGCCTCCGTTACGCATCCGCAGTCCAATGGGCAGGTCGAGCAGGCCAATGAACTCATCCTCTCCGGCATCAAGCCGCGACTCGTCGAGCCACTCATCCGCTCACCCGGTAGCTGATACGTCTCCAATGTATCCTATAATTTTTTATTGCTCCATGCTATATTATCTACTGTTTTTGACATTATTGGGCTTTATTATCCACTTTTATATTATTTTTGGGACTAACCTATTAACCAGAGGCCCAGCCCAGAATTGTTGTTTTTTGCCTATTTTAGGGTTTCGACGAAAACGAATATCAAACGGAGTCCAAACGGAATGAAACCTTCGGGAACGTGATTTCCTCACCGAACAAGATCCATGAGACTTAGACCCTATGTAAAGACACAAAAGAGGAGGCCACGAGGTAGGGGGGCGCCAACCCCCCCAAGCGCGCCCTCCACCCTCGTGGGCCCCTGTTGCTCCACCGACGTACTCCTTCCTCCTATATATACCTACGTACCCCCAAACGATCAGAAATGGAGCCAAAACCCTAATTCCACCACCGCAACTTTCTGTATCCACGAGATCCCATCTTGGGGCCTATTCCGGAGCTCCGCCGGAGGGGGCATCAATCACGGAGGGCTTCTACATCATCACCATAGCCCCTTTGATGAAGTGTGAGTAGTTCACGTCAGACCTACGGGTCCATAGTTATTAGCTAGATGGCTTTTTCTCTCTTCTTGGATCTCAATATAATGTTCTCCCCCTCTCTTGTGGAGTTCTATTCGATGTAATCTTCTTTTTGCGGTGTGTTTGTTGAGACCAATGAATTGTGGGTTTATGATCAAGTCTATCTATGAATAATATTTGAATCTTCTCTGAATTCTTTTATGTATGATCTGGTTATCTTTGCAAGTCTCTTCAAATTATCAGGTTTGGTTTGGCCTACTAGATTGATCTTTCTTGCAATGGGAGAAGATGTGCTTAGCTTTGGGTTCAATCTTGCTGGTGTCCTTTCCCATATGACAGTAGGGCAGCAAGCACGTATTGTATTGTTGCCATCGAGGATAACAAGATGGGGTTTCATGCATATTGCATGAGTTTATCCCTCTACATCATGTCATCTTGCTTAAGGCTGTTACTCTGTTTTCATTAACTTAATACTCTAGATGCATGCTGGATAGCGGTCGATGAGTGGAGTAATAGTAGTAGATGCAGCAGGAGTCGGTCTACTTGTCTCGGACGTGATGCCTATATACATGATCATACCTAGATATTCTCATAACTATGCTCAATTCTGTCAATTGCTCAACAGTAATTTGTTCACCCACCGTAGAATACTTATGCTCTCGAGAGAAGCCACTAGTGAAACCTATGGCCCCCGGGTCTATCTTTATCATATTAATCTCCTACTACTTAGTTATTTCCTTTGCTTTTTTACTTTACCTTTATTTTACTTTACATCTTTATCACAAAAATACCAAAAATATTATCTTGTCATATCTATCAGATCTCACTCTCGTAAGTGGCCGTGTAGGGATTGACAACCCCTATTCGCGTTGGTTGCGAGGATTTATTTGTTTTGTGCAGGTACGAGGGACTCACGCGTAGCCTCCTACTGGATTGATACCTTGGTTCTCAAAAACTGAGGGAAATACTTACGTTACTTTGCTGCATCATCCCTTCCTCTTCGGGGAAAACCAACGCAGTGCTCAAGAGGTAGCAAGAAGGATTTATGGCGCCGTTGCCAGGGAGGTCTACGCAACAGTCAACATACCAAGTACCTATCAAATACCCTTATCTCCCGCATTACATTATTTGCCATTTTCCTCTTGTTTTCCTCTCCCCCACTTCACCCTTGCTGTTTTATTCGCCCTCTCTCTCTATCCTCCCTCTCTTTCTCTATTTGCCTCTTTTTGCCCGCTTGCTTTTTGTGTTAGTTTGCTTGCTTGTCACGATGGCTCAAGATAATACTAAATTGTGTGACTTCAACAATACCAACAACAATGATTTTATTAGCACTCTGATTGCTCCTCTTACCGATGCTGAATCTTGTGAAATTAATACTGCTTTGCTGAATCTTGTCATGAGAGATCCGTTTTCCGGCCTTCCTAGTGAAGATGCCGCTACCCATCTAAATAGCTTCGTTGATTTGTGTGATATGTAAAAGAAGAAAGATGTGGATAATGATATTGTTAAATTGAAGCTATTTCCTTTTTCGCTTAGAGATCATGCTAAAGCTTGGTTTTCGTCTTTGCCTAAAAATAGTATTGATTCATGGAATAAGTGCAAAGATGCTTTTATCTCTAAGTATTTTCCTCCCGCTAAGATCATCTCTCTTAGAAACGATATTATGAATTTTAAGCAACTTGATCATGAACATGTTGCACAAGCTTGGGAGAGAATGAAACTAATGATACGTAATTGCCCTACTCATGGTTTAAATTTGTGGATGATTATACAAAATTTTTATGCCGGATTGAATTTTGCTTCTAGAAATCTTTTAGATTCGGCCGCGGGAGGCACTTTTATGGAAATCACTTTAGGAGAAGCTACTAAACTCCTAGATAATATTATGGTTAATTATTCTCAATGGCATACTAAAAGATCTACTAATAAAAAGGTGCATGCGATAGAAGAAATTAATGTTTTGAGTGGAAAGATGGATGAACTTATGAAATTATTTGCTAATAAGAGTGTTTCTTCTGATCCTAATGATATGACCTTGTCTACTTTGATTGAGAATAATAATGAATCTATGGATGTGAATTTTGTTGGTAGGAACAATTTTGGTAACAAGGCGTATAGAGGAAATTTCAACCCTAGGCCTTATCCTAGTAATCCCTCTAATAATGATGGTTATTCCTACAACAATTCTTATGGAAATTATAACAAGATTCCCTCTGATTTTGAATCTAATATTAAAGAATTTATTACTTTGCAAAAGAATTTTAATGCTTTGATTGAAGAAAAATTGCTTAAGATTGATTAGTTGGCTAGGAAGGTTGATAGAATTTCTCTTGTTTTTGATTCTTTGAAACTTAGATCTATTCCACCTAAGCATGATATCAATGAGTCTCTCAAAGCCATGAGAATTTCCATTGATGAGTGCAAAGAAAGAACTGCTAGGATGAATGCTAAGAAAGATGCCTTTATCAGAGCATGTTCTTCTAGTTCCTATGAAAATAAAGATGAAGATCTAAAAGTTATTGATGTGTCCCCTATTAAATCTTTGTTTTGCAATATGAATCTTGATAATGATGGGACTGAATATGGTCCACCTTTACCTAGAAGGCGTTCCATGAATTTGGAATTTGTTGATCTTGATGCTAAAATTGATAAAAGTGGGATTGAAGAAACTAAAACCCTAGATGTTGCTAAACCCACTATTATGGATTTCAAGGAATTTAATTATGAAAATTGCTCTTTGATTGATTGTATTTCCTTGTTGCAATCCGTGCTAAATTCTCCTCATGCTTATAGTAAAAATAAAGCGTTTACTAAACATATCGTTGATGCCTTGATGCAATCTTATGAAGAAAAACTTGAATTGGAAGTTTCTATCCCTAGAAAACTTTATGATGAGTGGGAACCAACTATTAAAATTAAAATTAAAGATCCTGAATGCTATGCTTTATGTGATTTGGGTGCTAGTGTTTCCACGATTCCAAAGACTTTGTGTGATTTGTTAGGTTTCCGTGATTTTGATGATTGCTCTCTAAACTTGCACCTTGCGGATTGCACTATTAAGAAACCTATGGGAAGAATTAATGATGTTCTTATTGTTGCAAATAGGAATTATGTGCCCGTAGATTTTATTGTTCTTGACATAGAATGCAATCCTTCATGTCCTATTATTCTTGGTAGACCTTTTCTTAAAACGATTGGTGCAATTATTGATATGAAGGAAGGAAATATTAGATTCCAATTTCCATTAAGGAAAGGCATGGAACACTTTCCTAGAAAGAAAATTAAATTACCTTATGAATCTATTATGAGAGCCACTTATGGATTACCTACCCAAGATGGCAATACCTAGATCTATCCTTGCTTGTTATGCCTAGCTAGGGGCGTTAAACAATAGCGCTTGTTGGGAGGCAACCCAATTTTATTTTTATTCCTTCCTTTTTGCTCCTGTTTAGTAATAAATAATTTATCTAGCCTCTGTTTTGGTTGTGTTTTTTGTGTTTAATTAGTGTTTGTGCCAAGTAGAACCGTTGGGAAGACTTGGGGAAAGTCTTGTTACACTTGCTGTAAAAAACAGAAACTTTAGCGCGCACGAGAACTGCTGTCATTTTTATTTGGAAAGTTCTATTTAGTTAATTATTTTTGCAAATAATTAATAGATAAATTCCTCACGTCCAACAATTTATTTTAGAATTTTTGGGGTTCCAGATCTTGCGCTAGCTACTGATTACTACAGACTGTTCTGTTTTTCGTGTGTTGTTTGCTTATTTTGATGAATCTATGGCTAGTAAAATAGTTTATAAACCATAGAGAAGTGGAATACAGTAGGTATAATACCAATATAAATAAAGAATGAGTTCATTACAGTACCTTGAAGTGGTCTTTTATTTTCTTTCGCTAACGCAGCTCACGAGATTTCCTACTTTAAGTTTTGTGTTGTGTAGTTTTCAAGTTTTGGGTAAAAATTTGATGGATTATGGAACAAGGAGTGGCAAGAGCCTAAGCTTGGGGATGCCCATGGAACCCCCAAGATAATATAAGGACACCTAAAATCCGAAGCTTGGGGATGCCCCGCAAGGCATCCCCTCTTTCGTCTACTTCTATCGGTAACTTTACTTGGAGCTATATTTTTATTCGCCACATGATATGTGTTTTGCTTGGAGTGTCTTGTATGATTTGAGTCTTTACTTTTTAGTGTACCACAATCATCCTTGTTGTACACAACTTTTGAGAGAACCATACATGATTTGGAATTTGTTAGAATACTCTATGTGCTTCTCTAATATCTTTTGAGTTATGTAGTTTTACTCTAGTAGTTCACTTATATCTTTTAGAGCGCGGTGGTGGATTTGTTTTATAGAAACCGTTGATCTCTCATGCTTAACTTAGATTATTTTGGGAGTCTTAAATAGCATGGTAATTTTCTTAAAATCCTAATATGCTTGGTATACAAGATTAACAATAAAACTTTCTTATGAGTGTGTTGAATACTATGAGAAGTTTGATGCTTGATAATTGTTTTGATATATGAAGATGGTGATATTAAAGTTGTGCTAGTTGAGTAGTTGTGAATTTTAGAAATACTTGTGTTAAAGTTTGTGATTCCCGTAGCATGCACATATGGTGAACCGTTATGTGATGAAGTCGGAGCATGATTTATTTTTTGATTGTCTTCCTTATGAGTGGCGGTCGGGGACGAGCGATGGTCTTTTCCTACCAATCTATCCCCCTAGGAGCATGCGCATAATACTTTGCTTTGATAACTTGTAGATTTTTGCAATAAGTATATGAGTTCTTTATGTCTAATGTTGAGTCCATGGATTATACGCACTCTCACCCTTCCACCTTTGCTAGCCTCTCTAATACCGCGCACCTTTCGCCGGTATCATACACCCACCATATACCTTCCTCAAAACAGCCACCATACCTACCTATTATGGCAATTCCATAGCCATTCCGAGATATATTGCCATGCAACTTTCCACCATTCCGTTTATCATGATACACTCCATCATTGTCATATTGCTTAGCATGATCATCTAGTTGACATCGTATTCGTGGCAAAGCCACCATTCATAATTCTTTCATATGTGTCAGTCATGCATCATTGCATATCCCGGTACACCGTCGGAGGCATTCATATAGAGTCATATCTTGTTCTAACTATCGAGTTGTAATTGTTGAGTTGTAAGAAAAATAAGAGTGTGATGATCATCATTATTAGAGCATTGTCCCAGTGAGGAAAGGATGATGGAGACTATGATTCCCCCACAAGTCGGGATGAGACTCCGGATGAAAAAAAAGAGAAAGAAAAGAGGCCATAAAAAGGGAAAAGTCCCAAATAAAAAAATGAGAGAAAAAGAGAGAAGGGACAATGTTACTATCCTTTACCACATTTGTGCTTCAAAGTAGCACCATGATATTCAAAGTAGAGAGTCTCTCATGTTATCACTTTCATATACTAGTGTGAATTTTTCATTATAGAACTTGGCTTGTATATTCCAATGATGGGCTTCCTCAAAATGACCTAGGTCTTCATGAGCAAGCAAGTTGGATGCACACCCACTTAGTTTCTTTTTGAGCTTTCATATACTTATAGCTCTAGTGCATCCGTTGCATGGAAATCCCTACTCACTCACATTGATATCTATTGATGGGCATCTCCATAGCCCGTTGATACGCCTAGTTGAAGTGAGACTATCTTCTCCTTTTTTGTCTTCTCCACAACCACCATTCTATTCCACCTATAGTGCTATATCCATGGCTCACGCTCATGTATTGCTGAAAATTGAAAAGGTTTTGAGAGTGTCAAAAGTATGAAAAAATTGCTTGGCTTGTCATCGGGGTTGTGCATGATTTAAATATTTTGTGTGGTGAAGATGGAGCATAGCCAGACTATATGATTTTGTAGGGATAACTTTCTTTGGCCATGTTATTTTGAGAAGACATAATTGCTTTGTTAGTATGCTTGAAGTATTATTATTTTATGTCAATATTAAACTTTTTTCTTGAATCTTTTGCATTTGAATATTCATACCACAATTAAGAAGAATTACATTAAAATTATGCCAAGTAGCACTCCGCATCAAAAATTCTGTTTTTATCATTTACCTACTCGAGGACGAGCAGGAATTAAGCTTGGGGATGCTTGATACGTCTCCAACGTATCTATAATTTTTGATTGCTCCATGCTATATTATATACTGTTTTGGACATTACTGGCTTTATTATCCAATTTTATATTATTTTTGGCACTAACCTATTAACCGGAGGCCCAGCCCAGAATTGTTGTTTTTTGCCTGTTTTAGGGTTTCGAAGAAAAGGAATATCAAACGAAGTCCAAACGGAATGAAACCTTCGGGAACGTGATTTTCTCAACAAACAAGACCCGGGAGACTTGGACCCTACATCAAGACACAAAAGGGAGGCCACGAGGTAGGGGGGCACGCCTACCCCCACCAGGCGCGCCCTCCACCCTCGTGGGCCCCCTATTGTTCCACCGACATACTCCTTCCTCCTATATATACCTACGTACCCCCAAACGATCAGATATAGAGCCAAAAACCTAATTCCACCACCGCAAGTTTCTGTATCCACGAGATCCCATCTTGGGGCCTGTTCCGGAGCTCCGCCGGAGGGGGCATCGATCACGGAAGGCTTCTACATCAACACCATAGCCTCTCCGATGAAGTGTGAGTAGTTTACCTCAGACCTACGGGTCCATAGTTAGTAGCTAGATGGCTTCTTCTCTCTTTTTGGATCTCAATACAATGGTCCCCTCCCCCTCTCTTGTGGAGAACTATTCGATGTAATCTTCTTTTTGCGGTGTGTTTGTTGAGACCAATGAATTGTGGGTTTATGATCAAGTCTATCTATGAATAATATTTCAATCTTCTCTGAATTCTTTTATCTATGATTGGTTATCTTTGCAAGTCTCTTCGAATTATCAGTTTGGTTTGGCCTACTAGATTGATCTTTCTTGCAATGGGAGAAGTGCTTAGCTTTGGGTTCAATCTTGTGGTCTCCTTTCCCAGTGACAATAGGGGCAGCAAGGCACGTATTGTATTGTTGCCATCGAGGATAACAAGATGGGGTTTTCATCATATTGCATGAGTTTATCCCTCTACATCATGTCATCTTGCTTAAGGCGTTACTCTGTTTTTAACTTAATACTCTAGATGCATGCTGGATAGCGGTCGATGAGTGGAGTAATAGTAGTAGATGCAGGCAGGAGTCGGTCTACTTGTCTCGGATGTGATGCCTATATACATGATCATACCTAGATATTCTCATAACTATGCTCAATTCTGTCAATTGCTCAACAGTAATTTGTTCACCCACCATAGAATACTTATGCTCTCGAGAGAAGCCACTAGTGAAACCTATGGCCCCCGGGTCTATCTTTATCATATTAATCTCCTACTACTTAGTTATTTCCTTTGCTTTTTACTTTACCTTTATTTTAATTTGCATCTTTATCACAAAAATACCAAAAGTATTATCTTATCATATCTATCAGATCTCACTCTCGTAAGTGGACGTGTAGGGATTGACAACTCCTATTCGCGTTGGTTGCAAGGATTTATTTGTTTTGTGCAGGTACGAGGGACTCACGCGTAGCCTCCTACTGGATTGATACCTTGGTTCTCAAAAACTAAGGGAAATACTTACGCTACTTTGCTGCATCATCCCTGATACGTCTCCAACGTATCAAATTTTTGATTGCTCCATGCTATATTATCTACTGTTTTGGATGTTTATGGGCTTTATTATACACTTTTATATCATTTTGGGACTAACCTATTAACCCAGAGCCCAGTGCCAGTTTCTGTTTTTACCTTCTTTTAGAATATCACAGAAAAGGAAAACCAAACGGAGTCCAATTGACCTGAAACTTCACGGAACTCATTTTTGGAAGGAAAGAAGCCCACAAGACTTCGAGTGCACGTCAGGGGACCTTCGAGGAGGCCACGAGGTAGGGGGCGCGCCCCCTAGGGTGCGCCCTCCACCCTCGTGGGCCCCTCGTGGCCCCCCTGACGTACTTCTTCCGCCTATATATCTCCATATACCCTAAAAACATCCGAGAGCACAATAGATCGGGAGTTCCGCCGCCAGAAGCCTCCGTAGCCACCGAAAGCCAATCTAGACCCGTTCCGGCACCCTGCCGGAGGGGGCAATCCTTCTCCGGTGGCCATCTTCATCATCCTGGTGCTCTCCATGACGAGGAGCGAGTAGTTCTCCCTCGGGCCTGAGGGTATGTACCAGTAGCTATGTGTTTGATCTCTCTCTCTCTCGTGTTCTTGAGGTGATACGATCTTCATGTATCGTGAGCTTTGCTATTATATTTGGATCCTATGATGTTTCTCCTCCCCCTCTGCTCTCTTGTAATGGATTGAGTTTCCCCTTTGAAGTTATATTATCGGATTGAGTTTTTAAAGATTTCAGAACACTTGATGTATGTCTTGCCGTGCGTATCTGTGGTGACAATGGCATATCACGTGATTCACTTGATGTATGTTTTGGTGATCAACTTGCGGGTTCCACCCATGAACCTATGCATAGGGGTTGGCACACGTTTTCGTCGTGATTCTCCGGTAGAAACTTTGGGCACTCTTTGAGGTTCTATGTGTTGGTTGAATAGATGAATCTGAGATTGTGTGATGCATATCGTATAATCATACCCACGGATTCTTGAGGTGACATTGGAGTATCTAGCTGACATTAGGGTTTTGGTTGATTTGTATCTTAAGGTGTTATTCTAGTACGAACTCTAGGACTGTTTGTGACACTTATAGGAATAGCCCAACGGATTGATTGGAAAGAATAACTTTGAGGTGGTTTCGTACCCTACCATAATCTCTTCGTTTGTTCTCCGCTATTAGTGACTTTGGAGTGACTCTTTTTTGCATGTTGAGGGATAGTTATGTGATCCAATTATGTTATTATTGTTGAGAGGACTTGCACTAGTGAAAGTATGAACCCTAGGCCTTCTTTCAACGCATTGCAATACCATTTACGCTCACTTTTATCATTAGTTACCTTGCTGTTTTTGTATTTTCAGATCACAAAAACCTTTATCTACCATCCATATACCACTTGTATCACCATCTCTTCGCCGAACTAGTGCACCTATACAATTTACCATTGTATTGGGTGTGTTGGGCACACAAGAGACTCTTTGTTATTTGGTTGCAGGGTTGCTTGAGAGAGACCATCTTCAACCTACGCCTCCTACGGATTGATAAACCTTAGGTAATCCACTTGAGGGAAATTTGCTACTGTCCTACGAACCTCTGCACTTGGAGGCCCAACAACGTCTACAAGAAGAAGGTTGTGTAGTAGACATCAAGCTCTTTTCTGGCACCGTTGCCGGGGAGGTGAGTGCTTGAAGGTATATCTTTAGATCTTGCAATCGAGTCTTTTAGTTTCTTGTTTTATCACTAGTTTAGTTTATAAAAGAAAACTTTAAAAAATGGAATTGAGTTTGTCTCATACGCTTCACCTTTTTAATATCTTTCATGAGTATGATGGAAAGGATAATTGTGCTTAAGTGCTAGAAGAAGAAATCTATAAAATGTTTGGCACTAAATATTTGAATGATGAGCATGATTGCAATGTTGTTAGTATGAATTCCTTGAATATCCATGATGCTAATGATATGCAAAGCCACAATCTTGGGGAAGCTATGTTTGATGAAGATGATATTTTTTGTCCCCCAAGTTTTGATGAGAAAATTTATTATGATGGAAGCATGCCTCCTATCTATGATGATTATTATGATGACACGTATGCTTTAAAGAATAATTATAACCATGAAACTTGTCATATTGATCTTAATTTTCAATCACATGATAGTTATTTTGTCGAGTTTGCTCCCACTATTATTCATGAGAAGAAATTTGCTTATGTGGAGAGTAGTAAATTTTCTATGCTTGTAGATCATGAAAAGAATGCTTTAGGTGCTGGTTATATTGTTGAATTCATTCATGATGCTACTGAAAATTATTATGAGGGAGGAATATATGCTTGTAGGAATTGCAATAATATTAAGTTTCCTCTCTATGTGCTTAAAGTTTTGAAGTTATGCTTGTTTTACCTTCCTATGCAAGTTGATTCTTGTTCCCACAAGTTGTTTGCTAACAAAATCCCTATGCATAGGAAAAGGGTTAGACTTAAATGTGCTAGTCATATTCATCATGATGCTCTCTTTATGTTTCAATTCTTATGTCTTATGTGAGCATCATTGAAATCATCATGCCTAGCTAGGGGCGTTAAACGATAGCGCTTGTTGGGAGGCAACCCAATCCTATTCTTGTTCCTTGATTTTTGTTCCTTTTTAGTAATAAATAATTCATCTATCCTATGTTTAGATGTGGTTTTATGCTTCTAATTAGTGTTTGTGCCAAGTAGAACCTTTGGGAAGACTTGGGAGAAGTCTTGTTGATCATGCTGTAAAAAACAGAAACTTTAGCGCTCACGAGAATTTCTGCCAATTTTATTTGGAGAGTGCTATTTAGTTAATTCTTTTTGAAGATGATTAATAGATAAATTCCTCAGGTCCAGAAATTTATTTGAGAATTTTATGAGTTCCATAAGTATACGTTTGATTCAGATTACTACAGACTGTTCTGTTTTTGACAGATTCTGTTTTTCATGTGTTGTTTACTTATTTTGATGAATCTATGGCTAGTAAAATAGTTTATAAACCATAGAGAAGTTGTAATACAGTAGGTTTAACACCAATATAAATAAAGAATGAGTTCATTACAGTACCTTGAAGTGGTGATTTACTTTCTTATACTAACGGAGCTTACGAGTTTTCTGTTAAGTTTTGTGTTGTGAACTTTTCATGTTTTGGGTAAAGATTCGATGGACTGTGGAATAAGGAGTGGCAAGAGCCTAAGCTTGGGGATGCCCAAGGAACCCCAAGGTAATATTCAAGGAAAACCAAAAGCCTAAGCTTGGGGATGCCCCGGAAGGCATCCCCTCTTTCGTCTTCATTCATCGGTAACTTTACTTGGAGCTATATTTTTATTCACCACATGATATGTGTTTTGCTTGGAGCATCAATTTATTTTGTTAAGATTTGCTTTCTGTTATTTATAAAAATGTCTTGCATCTTTTATTTCAATAAAAGTGTCATTGATAACCTTTACTATGCCTATGTTAGAAGTCCACATGTTGCTGTTTGAAAACAGAAAGTTTATCGCTGTTGCAATAATTCCCTAGAAAAGTTGGAATGTGATAAAATGTTGAAACCTTTTGCATATTAAGATCTGATAAATTTACTACAGTGGGAATTTTCTGTCATAATTTTTGGAGCTAGGGAAGTATGGATGTTGCTGCATTCTTTTAAAGACTGTCCTGTTTAGGCAGATTGCTGTTATGTTTGCATTGTTTGCATATGTTTGCTTCTTTAATGATTCTATTTGAGGATAGGACTATTAAATATGCAGAGGCATTTAGTATGCAATGTTGAATAATAATTTTAGTGATTTGCTACAGTAAAATATGATAAGGTTTTTGCAATGGTTTATACTAACTCATCTCACGAGTCCTTGTTGAGTTTTGTGTGGATGAAGCTTTTGAGATTTAGGGAGACCATGATATGAGAGGGATTATGGAGACACAAAATCTCAAGCTTGGGGATGCCCAAGGCATCCCAAGATAATATTTCAAGAAGTCTCAAGCGTCTAAGCTTGGGGATGCCCCAGTTGGCATCCCACCTTTCTTCTTCAACAACTATTGGTTAGTTTTGGTTGATCCTAAGTTTTTGCTTCTTCACATGATGTTTGCCATTCTTAGAATGTCATTTTATTTAGTTTTGCTTGCTGCTTGAATAAAATACCAAGATCTGAAATTATTAAATGTTAGAGAGTCTTCACATAGTTGCATAATTATTCGACCACTCATTGATCTTCACTTATATCTTTCGGAGTAGTTTGTCGTTTGCTCTAGTGCTTCACTTATATCTTTTTAGAGCATGGTGGTGGTTTTATTTTGAAGAATTAGATGAACTCTCATGCTTCACTTATATTATTTCGAAAGTCTTTAGAACAGCATGGTAGTTTGCTTTGGTTATGAAACTAGTCCTAATATGATGGGCATCCAAGAGGGATATAATAAAAACTTTCATATATAGTGCATTGAATACTATGAGAAGTTTGATACTTGATGATTGTTTTGAGATATGAGGATGGTAATATTAGAGTCATGCTAGTTGAGTAGTTGTGAATTTGAGAAATACTTGTGTTGAAGTTTGTGATTCCCGTAGCATGCACGTATGGTGAACCGTTATGTGATGAAGTCGGAGCATGATTTATTTATTGATTGTCCTCCTTATGAGTGGCGGTCGGGGACGAGCGATGGTCTTTTCCTACCAATCTATCCCCCTAGGAGCATGCGCGTAGTACTTTTCTTTGATAACTTGTAGATTTTTGCAATAAGTATATGAGTTCTTTATGACTAATGTTGAGTCCATGGATTATACACACTCTCACCCTTCCACCTTTGCTAGCATCTCTAATACCGCGCACCTTTCGCCGGTATCATACACCTACCATATACCTTCCTCAAAACAGCCACCATACCTACCTATTATGGCATTTCCATAGCCATTCCGAGATATATTTCCATGCAACTTACCACTGTTCCGTTTATTATGACACGCTTCATCATTGTCATATTGCTTTGCATGATCATGTAGTTAACATCGTATTTGTGGCAAAGCCACCATTCATAATTCTTTCATACATGTCACTCATGCATCATTGCGCATCCCGGTACACCGCCGGAGGCATTCATATAGAGTCATATTTTGTTCTAAGTATCAAGTTGTAATTGTTGAGTTGTAAGAAAAATAGAAGTGTGATGATCATCATTATTAGAGCATTGTCCCAGTGAGGAAAGGATGATGGAGAATATGATTCCCCCACAAGTCGGGATGACACTCCGAACAAAAAAAAAGAGGCCATAAAAAAGAGAAGGCCCAAACAAAAACAAAAAAATGAGAGAAAAGGAGAGAAGGGACAATGTTACTATCCTTTTACCACACTTGTGCTTCAAGGTAGCACCATCATCTTCATGATAGAGAGTCTCTCATTCTGTCAATTTCATATACTAGTGGGAATTTTCCATTATAGAACTCGGCTTGTATATTCCAATGATGGGCTTCCTCAAAATTCCCTAGGTCTTCGTGAGCAAGCGAGTTGGATGCACACCCACTTAGTTTCTTTTGTTGAGCTTTCATATACTTATAGCTCTAGTGCATCCATTGCATGGCAATCCCTACTCACTCATATTGATATCTATTGATGGGCATCTTCATTGCTCGTTGATACGCCTAGTTGATGTGAGACTATCTTCCCCTCTTTTTGTCTTCTCCACAACCACAGTTCTATTCCACATATAGTGCTATATCCATGGCTCATGCTCATGTATTGCGTGAAGATCAAAAAAGTTTTGAAAATGTCAAAAGTATGAAACAATTGCTTGGCTTGTCATCGGGGTTGTGCATGATTTAAATACTTTGTGTGGTGAAGATGGAGCATAGCCAGACTATATGATTTTGTAGGGATAGCTTTCTTTGGCCATGTTATTTTGAGAAGACATAATTGCTTAGTTAGTATGCTTGAAGTATTATTATTTTTATGTCAATATGAACTTTTGTCTTGGATCTTTCGGATCTGAATATTCATGCCACAATTAAGAAGAATTACATTGAAATTATGCCAAGTAGCACTCTGCATGAAAAAATCTGTTTTTTATCATTTACCTACTCGAGGACGAGCAGGAATTAAGCTTGGGGATGCTGATACGTCTCCAATGTATCTATAATTTTTGATTGCTCCATGCTATATTATCTACTATTTTGGATGTTTATGGGCTTTATTATACACTTTTATATCATTTTTGGGACTAACCTATTAACCCAGAGCCCAGTGCCAATTTCTGTTTTTACCTTGTTTTAGAATATCGCAGAAAAGGAAAACCAAACGGAGTCCAATTGACCTGAAACTTCACGGAAATCATTTTTGGAAGGAAAGAAGCCCATAAGACGTGGAGTGCATGTCAGGGGACCTTCAAGGAGGCCATGAGGTAGGGGGCGCGCCCTCCACCCTCGTGGGCCCCTCGTAGCCCCCTGACGTACTTCTTCCACCTATATATCTCCATATACCCTAAAAACATCTGAGAGCACAATAGATCGGGAGTTCCGCCGCCAGTAGCCTCCGTAGCCACCGAAATCCAATCTAGACCCGTTCTAGCACCCTGCTGGAGGGGGCAATCCTTCTCCGGTGGCCATCTTCATCATCCTGGTGCTCTCCATGATGAGGAGGGAGTAGTTCTCCCTCGGGGCTGAGGGTGTGTACCAGTAGCTATGTGTTTGATCTCTCTCTCTCTCGTGTTCTTGAGGTGATACGATCTTGATGTATCGCGAGCTTTGCTATTATATTTTGATCCTATGATGTTTCTCCTCCCCCTGTACTCTCTTGTAATGGATTTAGTTTCCCCTTTGAAGTTATCTTATAGGATTGAGTCTTTAAAGATTTGAGAACACTTGATGTATGTCTTGTCGTTCGTATCTGTGGTGACAATGGGATATCACGTGATTCACTTGATGTATGTTTTGGTGATCAACTTGTGAGTTCCTCCCATGAACCTATGCATAGGGGTTGGCACACTTTTTCGTTGTGATTCTCCGGTAGAAACTTTGGGCACTCTTTGAGGTTCTATGTGTTGGTTGAATAGATGAATCTGAGATTGTGTGATGCATATCGTATAATCATACCCATGGATAGTTGAGGTGGCATTGGAGTATCTAGGTAACTTTAGGGTTTTGGTTGATTTGTGTCTTAAGGTGTTATTCTAGTACGAACTCTAGGGCTGTTTGTGACACTTATAGGAATAGCCCAACGGATTGATTGGAAAGAATAACTTTGAGGTGGTTTCATACCCTACCATAATCTCTTCGTTTGCTCTCCGCTATTAGTGACTTTGGAGTGACTCTTTGTTGCATGTTGAGGGATAGTTATGTGATCCAATTATGTTATTATTGTTGAGAGGACTTGCACTAGTGAAAGTATGAACCCTAGGCCTTGTTTCAACGCATTGCAATACCGTTTACGCTCACTTTTATCATTAGTTACCTTGCTGTTTTGTATTGGGTGTGTTGGGGACACAAGAGACTCTTTGTTATTTGGTTGCAGGGTTGCTTGAGAGAGACCATCTTCATCCTACGCCTCCTACGGATTGATAAACCTTAGGTCATCCACTTGAGGGAAATTTTCTACTGTCCTTCAAACCTCTACACTTGGAGGCCCAACAACATCTACAAGAAGAAGGTTGTGTAGTAGACATCAATCCCTTCCTCTTCGGGGAAAACCAATGTAGTGCTCAAGAGGTAGCAGTAGCTGGCTCGACGAGTTGCCAGCCGTTCTTTGGAGTCTACGCACCACGCCGAATCCGTCGACGGGGTTCACCCCGTTCTTCCTCGTCTACGGAGCCGAGGCCATCATCCCGACCAACGTCGAGTTCAACTCGCCGCGCGTCGCGATATACACCGAAGCCGAAGTCAGGGAAGCCTGCGAAGATGGTGTCGACCTGCTTGAAGAAGCACGCCTCCTGACGCTAAGTCGCTCGGCCATCTATTAGCAAGGCCTGAGGCACTAACACAGCAAGAAGATCAAGCCCCTCGCGTTCCGCGAGGGCAACCTCGTCCTCCGACTTGTCCAAGAGCAGGAAGGACGAACAAGCTGTCCCCTCCATGGGAGGGCCCATTCATCGTGAGCAAGGCCTTGCGCGACTGCAACGCCTACTACCTCATCGACGCGTGCAAGTCAAGGAAGCGCAAGAAGGACACCGCCGGTGAAGAAACGACCCGGCCGTGGAACGCGGAACTCCTCCGCCCGTTTTACAATTAGCCGCACGAGCGTATGTATCGTTGCCTTTTGTAAATGCATGAAACCATGGGGTCCCCGAACGAGACTCGGGGGCTGCATTTTGTCGACCAATTTATTGTGTCCATATTTTCTTGCATCACTATACCACTGAACCCAACCACCGGTCTGACTCGCTCGACCCGGGGGCTCGGGGGCTGGCCGGCTCGGTCGCCACCCTGTCGCCTTACTTGGTGATTCCTGATAAAGTTAGGATGCCGCGGTCCCCCACTTCGCCCTAAAGCCACAGATCCAGCTTTGGCTGTCGGCTGGCAAGTACAACGGGCAAAAGCGCCTTTACGCTTCATACACTAAGTCAAAGGCTGCCGGGTCGATCAACCCAGCCCACCATTCATCAAATGAACAGCCGCACGACCGGCTGCTCGCCAACCAGCTTCGCCGGATTGCCGCCAGCCGGCCCAGTGGGTGTTTCGCTCGCGCTCAAACGTTTCGAGGGACCCAAGTCCTGCACGCAACTCTCAAAGAACCAAGCCCCTTGTCACGGACCGGAGCCTCGGCCGTCTGACTCGCGGGGGGGAGGTTTGAGAAAGGAAAAACGCATGAAATCGGTCCAAAAACGGAAGGCAAAAAAGCAAAAGCACCCACGACATCCACACAAATATTTAAATAAAGGCCCACAGCCCGAGTTCATTACACCCTAAAAACCCCCAGTGGGTGGGTGGACCTGCTATTTAACAAATTCTACAAAGTGTCTCAGGCATCTCTAGCGCCGCGTCGCAACGTCGATGGCTCTCCCCTTGCAGCCTCCGGGCCCGCCATGGCGCCGGTGTCCTCCTCAGCACCCGCGTCGCGGTAGACGCCCGTCTCCTCCGAGCTCCCCTCCGGATCATGGAGGAGCAAGCCGTCGTCTTCACCGTCCACGGCCCTGCAGTCTTTCGTCCGCTCCGGATGGAACTCATCGTGGAAGGCGAACTCGGTGATGTAGCTAGCCCGGGAGGCGATCCGGCCGGCTTGCTCCTGCAAGTGCTGCTCCAAACTGGCCCGCTGGCCCATCAACGCGTCCAGCTGCAGGTCCGGATGCCAGGACAGTGCGAACCGGAGCGCCATCTCAGCACCAGCGTGAGCGGCGGAGACGCGCCACTCGGCAAGCCGGTCCGGCCCCATCTCCAACCAATGCGCCAGGCGCGAGAAGCTGCTCGGCTGGACAGAGCCCGGCCATAGGGCCGCCGTCATCGCAGTACCGGCCTGGGACAACCGCCCTAGCTGCATCCCCGGGGCCTCCAGGCGGGCCTCGGTGGCGGCGATGATCTCCGGGAAGGTCCAGGCCACCCGTGGATCCGTCCCGGACCCAACCACGCCGGCCGGGTCGCGCTGATGGCGGACGGCTTCCTCCGCTAGCCGCTGCGTCTCCGGGAAGGCCCCTGCTAATAACCCACAAGTATAGGGGATCGCAACAGTTTTCGAGGGTAGAGTATTCAACCCAAATTTATTGATTTGACACAAGGGGAGCCAAATAATATTCTCAAGTATTAGCAGCTGAGTTGTCAATTCAACCACACCTGGAAACTTAATATCTGCAGCAAAGTATTTAGTAGCAAAGTAATATGATAGTGGTGATAACGGTTGCAAAAAGGTAACAGTAGTAAAAGCAATGTTTTTGGTATTTTGTAGTGATGATAGTAATAGCAACGGAAAAGTAAATAAGTGAAGCACAATATATGGAAAGCTCGTAGGCAATGGATCGGTGATGGAGAATTATGTCGGATGCGGTTCATCATGTAACAGTCATAACCTAGGGTGACACAGAACTAGCTCCAGTTCATTGATATAATGTAGGCATGTATTCTGAACATAGTCATATGTGCTTATGGAAAAGAATTTGCATGACATCTTTTGTCCTACCCTCCTGTGGCAGCGGGGTTCTTACGGAAACTAAGGGATATCAAGGCCTCCTTTTAATAGAGAACCAGAACAAAGCATTAACACATAGTGAATACATGAACTCCTCAAACTATGGTCATCACCGGTAAGTATCCCGATTATTGTCACTTCGGGGTTAACGGATCATAACACATAATAGGTGACTATAGACTTGCAAGATAGGATCAAGAACACTCATATATTGATGAAAACATAATAGGTTCAGATCTGAAATCATGGCACTCGGGTCCTAGTGACAAGCATTAAGCATAGCAAAGTCATAGCAACATCAGTCTCAGAACATAGTGGTCACTAGGGATCAAACCCTAACAAAACTAACTCGATTACATGATAGATCCCATCCAACCCATCACCGTCCAGCAAGCCTACGATGGAATTACTCACGCACGGTGGTGAGCATCATGAAATTGGTGATGGAGGATGGTTGATGATGACGATGGCGACGGATTCCCCTCTCCGGAGCCCCGAACGGACTCCAGATCAGCCCTCCCGGGAGGTTTTAGGGCTTGGTGGCGGCTCTGTATCGTAAAACGTGATGATTTCTTCTCCCTGATTTTTTTCGCATCAAAACTCAATATATGGTGGTGGAGTAGGAGTCAGAGAGGCAACAGGGGGCCCACAAGGTAGGGGGTGCGCCCCTCACCCTCGTGGCAAGGTGGTGGGCCCCTTGGCCTTCATCTTTGGCAGGTATTTTTCTTATTTTCTGAAAAGTGTCTCCGTGAAGTTTCAGGTCATTCCGAGAACGTTTGCTCCTGCACATAAATAACACCATGGTAGTTCTGCTGAAAACAGCGTCAGTCCGGGTTAGTTCCATTCAAATCATGCAAGTTAGAGTCCAGAACAAGGGCAAAAGTGTTTGGAAAAGTAGATATGTTGGAGACGTATCAACTCCCCCAAGCTTAAACCTTTGCTTGTCCTCAAGCAATTCAGTTGACAAACTGAAAGTGATAAAGAAAAACTTTTACAAACTCGGTTTGCTCTTGTTGTTGTAAATATGTAAAGCGAGCATTCAAGTTTTCAGCAAAGATTATAACTAACCCCATTCACAATAACGCATAGGTCTCAAGTTTACTCATATCAATAGCATAATAAACTAGCGAGCCATAATAATAAAACTCGGATGATAACACTTTCTCAAAACAATCATAATATGATATAACAAGGTGGTATCACGCTAGCCCTTTCTGAGACCGCAAAACATAAATGCAGAGGACCTTTAAAGACCAAGGACTGACTAGACATTGTAATTCATTACATGGTAAAAGAGATCCAGTCAAGTCATACTCAATGTAAACTAACAATAATGAATGCAAATGACAGCGGTGCTCTCCAACTGGTGCTTTTTGATAAGAGGATGATGACTCGGCATACAAGTAAATAGATAGGCCCTTTGCAAAGGGAAGCAGGGATTTGTAGAGGTGCCAGAGCTCGGTTTTGAAACAAAGGTGAATAATATTTTGAGTGGTATACTTTCATTGTCAACATAACAACCAAGAGATGGCGATATCTTCCATGCTACACACATTATAGGCGGTTCCCAAACAGAATGGTAAAGTTTATGCTCCCCCTTCCACCACAAGCATCAATCCATGGCTTGCTCGAAACAACGAGTGCCTCCAACTAACAAGAGTCCCAGGGGGAGTTTTGTTTGCAATTATTTTGATTTAGTTTGCATAAAGCATGGGACTGGGCATCCCGACCAGCCATTTATCTCGTGAATGAGGAGTGGAGTCCACTCCTCTTGAGAATAACCCGCCTAACATGAAGATACAAACAGCCCTAGTTGATACATGAGTTATTTGAGCATACAAAATAGGATACTTATTTGAAGGTTTAGAGTTTGGCACATACAAATTTACTTGGAACGCCAGGAAGATACCGTATATAGGTAGGTATAGTGGACTCATGTGGAGTAACTTTGGGGTTTAAGGAGTTTGGATGCACAAGTAGTATTCCCGCTTAGTATAGGTGAAGGCTAGCAAAAGATTGGGAAGCGACCAGCTAGAGAGCGACAACAGTCATGAACATGCATTAAAATTAATCAACATCGAATGCAAGCATGAGTAGGATATAATCCACCATGAACATAAATATCGTGAAGGCTATGTTGATTTCGTTTCAACTACATGCGTAAACATGCGCCAAGTCAAGTCACTTAAATCATTCAGAGGAGGATACCACCCTATCATACCACATCATAACCATTTTAATTGCATGTTGGCACGGAAGGTAAACCATTATAACTCATAGCTAATCAAGCATGGCACAAGAACTATGATCTCTAGTTGTCATTGCAAACATGTTTATTCATAATAGGTTGAATCGGGAATGATGAACTAATCATATTTACAAAAACAAAAGAGGTCGGGTTCATACCAGCTTTTCTCATCTCAGTCAGTCCATCATATATCATCATAATTGCCCTTCACTTGCACGACCGAACAATGTGAATAATAATAATAATAGTGCACATGCATTAGACTAAGCTGGAATCTGCAAGCATTCAATAAACAGAAGAGGACAATGCAATATGGGCTCTTTTGTCAGATCAACAATAATGCATATAAGAGCCAATTCAACAATTTAATCATGGTCTTCTCCTATCGACCCCCAAAGAAAAGAAAAGAAATAAGACTATATACACGGGAAAGCTCCCAACAAGCAAAAGAAGAACATGAAATATTTTTGGGTTTTCTTTTTAATTACTACTACAAGCATGGAAGGTAAATTAATTAAAAGCTACAACTAATTTTTTTGGTTTTTCTTAAGGTTTATTAAACACACAAGAAGAAAGCATGAAAAGGAAATTAAACTAGCATGGATGATACAATGAAAAAGTATGAGCACCGACATCTAGCAATGAGTGTGTGAGCATAAATGTAATGTCGGTGGGAAATACGTACTCCCCCAAGCTTAGGCTTTTGGCCTAAGTTGGTCTATGGCCACGGCTGGCCTGGAGGATATCCATAATAATAGTTGTTGGGGTCGTACTGTGACGCAGCAGCTATCACCTGCTGAGCTGCAGCATGGCGACGAGCGGCCTCCTCTCTCCTCTCGTACTCATCTGCCTCCTCTCTGGTAATAGTATATCCTCATCTTGCCTGGTAATCAAAGAAAGCAGGAGCAGGGAGAGTAATACGGACAGCACGGCGTCTGTCAAAGATTAGTCGATACTGGAGAGGTGATCCATTCCTCTCGACAAACTGGTGGTGAACCATAGCATTAGAATCTAGATAGGCAGGAGGTAATTCAATATCATCTTCGCGCACATCTATACCAAGAAAATTAGCTACGCGGGTTGCATAAATTCCACCAAAGAAATCTCCATTATGTCTATTAAGATGCAACCTACGCGCAACAATGGCTCCCAAATTATATGATTTGTCTCCTAACACAGCACTCCTAAGAATACTGAGGTCAGGGACACACATGTGACATGCCTCATCTTTACCATTTATGCATCTACCTATGAAGAGAGCAAAATAATGTATGGCAGGAAAGTGAATGCTCCCTATGGTAGCTTGTGTAATATCTCTAGATTATCCCACAGTTATATCAGCAAGAAAATCTCTAAATTCAGATTTGCGAGGATCCCTTATACTACCCCATTGTGGAAGTTTGCATGTGGTGGTAAAATCCTCTAATACATGGTATAAGATTTATCATAAAGATCAAATAGGACAGTTGGAGAATTACGCGAAGTGGAAAATCAAACCTCCTCACAAAGGAGCTAGTGAGTTCATGATACTGAGTGCACTTCTCTTCCTCGAAGCTCATGAGCTCAGCGTTATGCAAATATGAG
>NC_053028.1:688306502-688493613 GCF_003073215.2 Triticum urartu
CGATGATCAGTAGTGGTGCCCAGTTGGGGGTGAACGGGACCGTTGTCGCATGTTGGGTTCTCTTTTATTTTGGCGCCGTAGTCGGGCCATGAGTGTTTGGATGATGTAATGTTATTTATGTACTTGATTGACGTGGCGAGTGTAAGCCAACTATGTTATCTCCCCTTTATTATTTATATTACATGGGATGTTGTGAAGATTGCCTAACTTGCGACATATGCCTTCAATGCGATTATGTCTCTAAGTCGTGCCTCAACACGTGGGAGCTATAGTCGCATCGAGGGTGTTATAAGTTGGTAATCAGAGCCTTCCCCGACCTTAGGAGCCCCATTGCTTGATCATTTTTAGCGGCCGAGTTGTGTCTAGAAAAATGTTTTGAGTCTTTTAGGAATTATATATCGGAGAGATTAGGAATTCTTTTTACTTCCTAGTCTCCTCATCGCTCTGGTAAGGCATCCTGACGTAGAGTTTTGACTTTTCTCTTCTCAAATTTCACTAAAAAAATTTTAGGATCACGCGGGTATCTTGGAATCGTTCCGATGGTTTTATGATGAGAACATTGTCTTGGTGCCTCCTGTCAGGGGTTTAGTGGAAGTGTCCCGGGGAGTTGAGCTCTGTGGTGTTGTCATCATAATTTTATCGTTGGTGAGATAACCTCGACGCCACCCAGTACTGGGGCGGGAGTTCGGGAGTATCGCCATAACTTGTATAACGGATGCTTTTCGAAGGTTGAGGTAGATGGTTTCCGAAGGTTTCTTGGTTATGTGTTGAAGGATGGATACAACTGGATGTAGGATTTGCTAGTTTGGGTGAGATATTATGCTTCCCCTGTATCCCCAACACCTGATTGCATAACCGGAAAGGTTCGGGAGTTTCATAGGTGGGAATTCTAGTAGCTCTATTTTTTCTTCCACGGATATTGGTTTGAGATTGGGATTTCTTACCGATTATTCATTCTTGATCCGTACCTTGTTGATTTATTTCTCAACCTTAATTCTACGTGGCTTCTCAATTCATGGATATGTGACCATTTCAAGAGGAATGCATTCGTTCATTTTGTTCGGATGTGAAGACTATATGTTGCACTTTTCATTCCGTTGGATTCAGCTTCAATATTTGTCTATCAATGTGCTAATGGTGGTCAACCTCTTCAGGATGGCTCCTCCAACGCGCACGACTCCGAATCCTAATCCGCCACCACCTCCACCTCCTCCGGAGGCATGGCAAGCTGTGATGGCCGCAACCAATGCAAACACACAGTTGATCATGCAAATTATTCAAGAGCGCAATCAAGGCAACCAAGGGAATCAAGGCAGCAATCAGAATCACTTTGCTACACTCAACCAGTTCTTTGCTAACGGGCCAAAGACTTTCAGCAATTGTGTTGAGGCAACTGATGCTGACGATTGGCTTGTGGATCTGTGTAAGCATTTCGAGTGCAGTAACGTCAGGCCTGAGGACTTTGTTAAGTTCGCTTCCTTCCAACTCAAAGATCAAGCTGCAGAATGGTTCCAGCAGTACAAGGACTCCAGAGGTGGACGTGTTATCACTTGGGTTGATTTCCGTCGAGATTTCCGAGCTCATCATATTCCGCAGAGCGTGGTTGAAAGCAAGCGTGAGGAATTCCGCAATCTGAAGCAAGGCTCTTTATCTGTCTATGACTACAACAAGTTGTTCCAGAAGCTCGCCCGCTTTGCCAAGCAGGACGTCCCTGATGAGAAGAGCATGATATACCAATTCAGGGGTGGTCTCAGAGAAGAAATTCAGCTAGCCCTTGTTCTCTTTGAGCCCTTGAGATACGATGAGTTCTACAACATGGCACTGAAGCAAGAGGCTGCTCAGTTGAGGTGTGATGCTTCCAAGAAGCGAGTCAGAGATGTTACTCCTTCTTCCTCTACTCAAGTGGCCAAGCAGCAGAAGTATTGGCTTCCTCCTCCTCCGTTCCGTCAGCCGTATCAGCAGAAGAGCAAAGGTGGCAGTGGTTCTTCCCACCCACACAACCCTGGCTTTCAGAACAAGACTTCGTCTCAAGCTCCAAGATCGAGTGCTCCGTATCACCGTCCGCTTTCAGAGGTCACGTGCAACAAGTGCCAACAGAAGGGTCACTATGCCAACAAGTGTTTCAACCAGAGGCGTCTTCCTCCTCCTCCTCCTGTCAGATCGGCAAGTACAGCTGTGGTTAAGCATAACCCCAAGTCCGCCAAGGTCAACTTGCTGAATGCAGCTCAGGCAGAGGAATCACCAGATGTGATCATGGGTAACCTTCCTGTTAATGATATTCCTGCAAAAGTTCTTTTTGACACGGGTGCATCGCATTGTTTCATCTCGAGGCCATTTGTTTCTAAGCATGAGTTGCCTTTACAAGATTTGCCTAGACAGTTATCTGTTGTTTCTCCGGGTAAATTCATGAATGCAAGCGCTATTGCCCCAGATGTTTCTATCACTTTGGGCGATTACAAGTTTCTCTCTTCTCCGGTGGTTCTTGGTAACTCGGATATTGATCTTATTCTCGGAATGGATTGGCTTTCTAAGCACAAGGCACATCTTGATTGTGCTGCCAGGCAGATTCAATTGACTCATTCGTTTGAGGATGTAATTGTCTTTGCCGCTCGTGACGATACCATCCGTCTGTTTTCTCTCAATGAGAAGGGTGAATTGGATGCTATCTCGCAAATTCCAGTCGTTTGCGAATATCAAGACGTCTTTTCAGAAGAGCTTCCAGGAATGCCTCCGCACCGGCCAGTTGAATTCGTTATTGATCTTGAGCCTGGCACGGAACCTGTGTGCAAACGTCCTTACAAGCTCGGACCAGAAGAGTTGAAGGAGCTGAAGAAGCAACTCGATATTCAAGAGAAAATGGGTCTCATCCGGCCTAGTTCTTCTCCGTGGGGTTGTGGTGTTCTTTTTGTGAAGAAGAAGGATGGAACGGACTGACTTTGTGTTGATTACCGTCCAGTGAACAAGAAGACCATCAAGAACAAATATCCACTTCCCAACATCAATGAGCTCTTCGAACAACTCAAAGGTGCCCAAGTATTCTCCAAGCTTGATCTCCGCATGGGTTATCACCAGATTCGCATTCGTGAGCAAGATATTCCCAAGACGGCTTTTAGGACAAGCTTTGGTTCATATGAATACACTGTCATGTCTTTTGGTCTCGCCAACGCTCCTCCGACGTTCTCTCGCATGATGAACTTCATCTTCAACGCCTACACCAATGACTTCATTTTGGTCTATCTCGACGACATTCTGGTTTTCTCCAAGAACAAGGAAGATCATGGCAAGCACTTGCGTTTGGTTCTTGATAAGCTCAGGGAACATCAGTTCTACGCCAAGTTCTCCAAGTGTGAGTTTTGGCTCGATGAGGTTCTTTATCTTGGTCATATCATCTCTGCCAAGGGCATTGCCGTGAATCCTGAGAAGGTGTCTGCAATTGTGAATTGGGAACCTCCTCAGAACGTGAAGCAACTCCGTAGCTTCCTCGGTCTCGCAAGCTATTGCCGAAAATTCGTTGAAAACTTTTCTAAGATCGCGAAGCCTCTCTCAAATCTTCTTCAGAAGCACATCAAGTACGTTTGGTCTCTGGAGTGTGACATTGCTTTCAACACTTTGAAAGAGAAATTGATCACTGCTCTAGTTCTGACTCCACCTGATGAATCCAAGCCGTACGAGGTCTTTTGTGATGCCTCTCTCCAAGGTCTTGGCGCGGTATTGATGCAAGAGAAGAAAGTTGTTGCTTATACATCTCGCCAGTTGAAGCCTAATGAGAAGAACTACCCCACTCATGATCTCGAGTTGGCGGCAGTTGTGCATGCTCTTTTGACTTGGAGACATCTTCTATTGGGAAGAAAAGTAGACATTTTCACTGATCACAAGAGTCTCAAGTACATCTTCACTCAGCCTAATCTCAACCTCAAACAAACTCGATGGGTCGAAATGATTCAAGAGTATAATCCGAGTATTGAGTATACTCCAGGCAAGGCCAATGTGATTGCTGACGCTTTGAGCAGGAAAGCTTACTGCAACAGTCTGATTCTCAAGCCTTATCAACCCGAGCTTTGTGAAGCTTTCCGGAAACTTAACCTGCAAGTTGTTCCTCATGGTTTCCTCGCCAACCTTCAAGTCTCTCCTACCTTAGAAGACCAGATTCGCCAAGCCCAGCTTCTTGATGCTATGGTGAAAAAGGTGAAGATTGGGATTGCCAAGAGCCAGTCCAAGTACAAGTGCTACCGCCTTGATGACAAGGACACTCTCTTCTTCGAGGATCGTATTGTTGTGCCCAAAGGTGACCTCCGTAAAGTGATCATGAACGAGGATCACAATTCTCTACTCTCCATCCACCCTGGGAGCACGAAGATGTATCAGGACCTTAAGCAAGCTTATTGGTGGACTTGAATGAAGCGCGAGATTGCTCAATTCGTGAATGAATGTGATGTCTGCAGAAGAGTGAAGGCAGAACACCAAAGGCCAGCTGGTCTCCTCCAACCTCTTGCCATTCCAGAATGGAAGTTTGACCACATTGAAATGGACTTCGTGACTGGGTTTCCAAAGTCCAAGCGTGGCAATGATGCTATATTCGTTGTCATCGACAAACTCACCAAAGTGGCTCATTTTCTGCCTATCAAAGAGTCGATCACTGCAGCTCAATTGGCAGAACTCTATACCTCTCGGATTGTCTCTCTGCACGGTATTCCTCAAGTGATCTCTTCAGACCGTGGCAGCATCTTTACCTCGAAGTTTTGGGATTCTTTTCAGAAGGCCATGGGCACCAACATCCGCTTCAGCACAGCTTTCCATCCTCAAACTAGCGGTCAAGTCGAGCGTGTCAACCAGATTCTTGAAGATATGCTCAGGGCTTGTGTGATCTCCTTTGGCATGAAGTGGGAGGATTGTCTTCCTTATGCTGAATTCTCCTACAACAACAGTTTTCAAGCAAGTTCGGGCAAGGCCCCATTTGAAATTCTGTATGGCAGGAAGTGCCGTACCTCTCTCAACTGGTCTGAAACCGGTGAACGTCAGCTTTTGGGTAATGACTTAATCACAGAGGCAGAAGAAATGTGCAAAGTCATTCGAGATAACCTCAAAGCGGCCCAATCCCGCCAGAAGAGCTACTATGATAGTAAGCACCGTGATTTGTCTTTTGAGATCGGAGATCATGTTTACCTCTGTGTCTCTCCTATGAAAGGTACTCGTCACTTCGGTATCAAAGGGAAGCTTGCCCCTAGATACGTGGGACCTTTCAAGATTGTCAGCAAGAGAGGCGACCTCGCCTATCAACTCGAGCTTCCTTCAAACTTTGCAAATGTTCATGACGTGTTCCATGTCTCTCAGCTTCGAAAGTTCTTCAAGACTCCTGACCGCACCGTCAACTTCGAGGACATTGAGCTCCAAGAAGATCTCTCCTATCGTGAGCACCCAGTTGCTATTCTTGAAGAGACTGAACGCAAGACTCGCAACAAGTCGATCAAATTTCTCAAAGTCAAGTGGTCACACCATTCCGACCGTGAAGCTACCTGGGAACGCGAGGATCACCTCCGTTCTGAGTACCCGACGTTCTTTCAGTCCTAGATCTTGGGACGAGATCCTTTCGTAGTGGTGGAGTGTTGTAACACCCCGGATGTAACTTTCCCTATTTGTACTCCAACTCTTAACGTTTCCGGCATTAAGTTATATTTATTTCCTCGGGTTCGGGTTTTTGTCTCCATGTGTTGTTGTCGTTGTCATGCATCTCATATCATGTCATCATGTGCATTGCATTTGCATACGTGTTCATCTCATGCATTCGAGCATTTTCCCCGTTGTCCGTTTTGCATTCCGGCGCTTCGTTCTCCTCCGGTGGCCATTTCTAGCTTTCTTTCGTGTGTGGGGATTAAACATTTCCGGATTGGACCGAGACATGCCAAGCGGCCTTGGTTTACTACCGGTAGACCGCCTGTCAAGTTTCGTATCATTTGGACTTCGTTTGATACTTCCAACGGTTAACCGAGGGACCGAAAAGGCCTCGTGTGTGTTGCAGCCCAACACCCCTCCAATTTGGCCCAAAACCCACCTAACTCTGCTCCATCATCTAGAGCGTTCGATCACGATCGCGTGGCCGAAAACCGCACCTCATTTGGACTCTCTCCTAGCTCCCTCTATGCCTAATTTAAAACCCCCCCCGAAAAATTCGGATCTCCTTCCTCCCTGAACCCTAGAAATCTCCCCTTTGTTGTTCATATTACATGGGATGTTGGTGAAGATTGCCCACTTGCGACATATGCCTTCAAATGTGATATGTCTCTAAGTCGTGCCTCGACACGTGGGAGCTATAGTCGCATCGAGGGTGTTACAACATTGAACTATTGAGTAGTCATCAGTTTTGCTCTGCCAGATGTTCTTAACATCGTCAGTTGCATCAGCAGCAGACCTGGCACTTAGCGATGCTTCCAGGACATAATTCTTCTGAGCAGCAATGAGGATTATCCTGAAGTTATGGACCAATCCGTGTAATTGCTACCATCATCTTTCAACTTTGCTTTCTCAAGGAACGCATTAAAATTCAACGGACAACAACACGGGCCATCTATAGAATCAACATAGACAAGCAAGATACTATCAGGTTAAGTTCATGATAAATTTAAGTTCAATTAATCATATTACTTAAGAACTCCCACTTAGATAGACATCCTTCTAATCCTCTAAGTGATCACGTGATCCAAATCAACTAAACCATGTCCGATCATCACGTGAGATGGAGTAGTTTCAATGGTGAACATCACTATGTTGATCATATCTACTATATGATTCACGCTTGACCTTTCGGTCTCGTGTTCCGAGGCCATATCTGTTATATGCTAGGCTCGTCAAGTTTAACCTGAGTATTCCGCGTGTGCAACTGTTTTGCACCCGTTGTATTTGAACGTAGAGCCTATCACACCCGATCATCACGTGGTGTCTCAGCACGAAGAACTTTCGCATGGTGCATACTTAGGGAGAACACTTATATCTTGATAATTTAGTGAGAGATCATCTTATAATGCTACCGTCAATCAAAGCAAGATAAGATGCATAAAAGATAAACATCACATGCAATCAATATAAGTGATATGATATGGCCATCATCATCTTGTGCTTGTGATCTCCATCTCCGAAGCACCGTCATGATCACCATCGTCACCGGCGCGACACCTTGATCTTCATCGTAGCATCGTTGTCGTCTCGCCAACTTATGCTTCTACGGCTATCGCTACCGCTTAGTGATAAAGTAAAGCATTACAGGGTGATTGCATTGCATACAATAAAGCGACCCATAATGTCTTGTTGGTGTCAAAACCGGCGGGATCTCGGGTAGGGGGTCCCGAACTGTGCGTCTAGGCCGGATGGTAACAGAGGCAAGGGACACGATGTTTTACCCAGGTTTGGGCCCTCTTGATGGAGGTAAAACCCTACGTCCTGCTTGATTGATTATTGATGATATGGGTACTACAAGAGTAGATCTACCACGAGATCAGAGAGGCCTAAACCTAGAAGCTAGCCTATGTATGATTGTATGGTTGTGGGTTGTTGCCCCTACCGGACTAAAACCCTTCGGTTTATATAGACACCGGAGAGGGTTAGGGTTACACCAAGTTCGGGTTACAAAAGGAGGATATAATCCATATCCGTATTGCCTAGCTTGCTTCACCGCCAAGTAGAGTCCCCATCCGGACACCAAGACAGAGTCTTCAATCTTGTATCTTCATAGTCTAACAGTCCGGCCAATGGAGATAGTCGGCTGTCCGGAGACCCCCTAATCCAGGACTCCCTCAGTAGCCCCTGAACCAGGCTTCAATGATGATGAGTCGGTGCGCAGTATTGTCTTCGGCATTGCAAGGCGGGTTCTTCTCCGAATACATCAACAGAAGAACTTGAAAGCGAGGATAGGTGTCGACCTGCAATAAGTCCCACATACACCGGTAGAGAGAATAATATTCGCAATTCTAATTTGCTGACTTGTTCTTGACAGTATGATGTTGTCATGGCCCGGTGATTATTCAAACCGTTCCCTTTAACCAGCCCCGCACATAACGCGAGGCAGTTTTTCCGCCACATCTTGTCAAAGCAGAGATCGTGGTCCCCTTATTTACGGGATTCTCATCAATACGGGCGTGGGTAACCAACCGCGCCATTTAATTTACGGCGCTTGGTGGATAAGCGAGTTTTACCAGGCAAGTGGGAACACTTAGTTTCGTCCGCCATATAAGGGATAAGGATCACCTTCCTATCCACGCTCCTCCTCCTTTGCTCATCCGTTTTCGCACACTCAAGCTCTAGCCGCCGAAGTCCACACTTCCCACTCACCTCTCCAACATGTCCAGAGCGGGAGGCAGGTGGATGGCCTCCTCCGTCACGAGGAGACATCAAGAACTGAGGAGAAGCCGGATAACCTGCCCGAACGACATCGGCACACCGGCTCCTAGATGAGGGGCAGCTCATCCCCACCCCCAGGCCCCATGAGAGGGTAGTAATTCCTCCCATTTCCTCGTGGACTGGGATTCCCTCTCCATCTAATTCATCCGGGGGCTCATGTCTATTTACGGCTTGGATTTCCACGATCTGGCCCCAATCTTCATCCCTCAAACATCTCGGCGTTTAATCGTCGTGTGCGAGGCCCTTCCTCCGCATCAAGCCCCAACTTCCGGCTTATGGTTGAAAGACCTCCAATGTTCAAGCCGAAGTGGTGGGCGGCCGCCAGGCGGAGTGCGGAGGCACCATGGTGGGCAAGATGCCCACATAACATGGCTCGAGGCTCCTTTGTGGAAACCATAAAGGGGTTGGCAAATCAGGGTGGTTCTACATCACCGAGCCCGCGCAACCCTGTATGGCAGTGGCCCCCGAGTTCCAATCCGGCATTCCCCACGGCGGCTCACCTCCTGGAAGAGAAGGGCCTGGTCCTGGGTAGTTCGGAAAGAGCTGACCGGACTCCAAACATGTATTCAAAACATGGTGAACAAGAAGGCTCAAACTGTCAACGTGGTCCAGGTCATGCTCCAATCGGCCGGAATTCTCCCGTGCCAACAACGGGAGTTCAACTTGTGGGAGTTCGACCCGACGCGGCAACCGAACTCTGACAGGCTTTTCGAACACAACCCCCGAAGATGCCTGGAGGGTGCCGTTCAAAAGCGCCGAGGTCCCCTCCCATTACCGAGGATCGTGGATTTAGCGCGAAGCCACCAAGCCAAAGCGGTAAGCTGCTTTACCTCTCGCGGGATACTTATTTTTTATAGGTTGGACTCCATGCGGGATCTAAACTCCCGTACTTTGACAGGACTGGCAGAGGCGGCCGGACAGATCGACCTGTCCGGCTCCTTTGCCGAAGGCCCAGCAGACGCTCCTTTCTGGCGAAGATGCCTGACTCCGGCTCCTTATACGTGCCCGGAGAGACCAAGAAGGCCAAGGGAACCGAAAGAGTTCCCGACGCCAGGCGTTTCGGAACTCACCGTCCGATGACTCTGCGGCACACTCCTCCCAGAAGACGAAGGAGAAGAAGAAGATTGCTCCCCCTCCTACAGGGGGAAGATAAGAAAAGGAAGGCCGCCCTATTGGGGGGCCGAAGGGTCCAAGAAAGGGAAGGACTCTCCTTCTGGACAGCTCCACCGCGCGATGAGACCGAAGACGAGTGGTTGCCCAGGGCCAAGCCGGGGAGATCGTAAGTATTCAAGAATACCAACGTAACTCGTAGCGTTCCTTTGTCGCACTGCTTCCCTAACGCCGAACATGAATTATGCAGGCCGCCGCGAACCAGCCATCGATGTATCATCGGATGGCTCCCTGGGCTCGTAGGACATGGATAGCGATCCAGTCCCGACCGCACCTCCCTCATCCTGGCTGACGACGCGGAGTTGCTGTCTCAAGAGGAACCGGGTTCGAGGGGAGACAGTCCCGGAGGTGCCTCAAGGCGACCTCCTCTGGACTCCCGGGAGCCGAGGGGATGGGCCCCTGAGAGCTCCGAGTTCGGCCCTCAGCCGACCACCGCGCCGGACCCTCCAGCGGTTCCGGCTTGGGCAGGCGGCCTCCTTCTAAGAGGGGCAAGACGCCTGTGCTAGTGACCTCTGTCATCCAGAGGCGCTGGACATCTGCTGGAAGCGCTTCACAGCGCTCCATCGGACGAGGAGCCGCACTATCATGAGTGCGGTGATCGAGAAGGTTCAGTCCGCCAAGAGCGGATTGACTGAAGCCTGTGCCAGCCTTCTAACAGCTCGGGGTAAGTGTTTTAAAATGTGGTAGAAAATATTACCGCATACACAGTAGCCTGATGGCTTTGTTCGGTGTTCACAAAGAAAAAAGCCGAACAGAGGATCAAATAATATCGCAGGAGTCTAATATTAAGTATGTCAATATGCATATGCAGGCTTTGCTGCTGGCATCTGCCACACTGACTGTGGAGGTGCCGTACTGAAGCAGGACCGAGGGTCCAGGAAAGAGCTCGGCCTTGGCCAAGAGGGCAGCTCGAGGAGAACAAGGGTAGTATACCTGTCTATAGATATTGTATATATAAAATTAGACGCGATTGCAAAATGACAGGATCAACGTATTTGCCAGGGCCAATGAACCGAGGGTGGCGACCCTGAAGCAAGCGCTACCAAGGCCGAGGATATAGTGGCAAGGAGCGCACCGAGCCGAGAAGAAGCACGAGGCTCGGTGGGCGAGGTGCAGGCAAGAGCTCCAGGCTCTCGTGGCAACGGAGGCGTTGAGCTTGACTCAAAGACGTGGGTCTGAGCTTGCCGCGGCCCTCGAGAGCGCAAAAAAGTGCCAAGGCCGAAGCCCAAAAGTCCCTCCAGGAGAATCGATGCGATGAAGAAGATAGCAGCGGGTAAGGCTTTCTATATGCAAAAGAAAGCCATGTAAAGTAAATTACCGATTACTTAACCTGAATCCGGAGCTCTCCAGAGCATTCACAGATTTGCCCCGCAGCGTGTCCGATGCCGCACAATTTTACCAGGCCAATGATGGAAGCTCAACGGAGAAGCTGTTCTGGTCTCAGTATGCTGAGGCCGAACACCCGGTGCTAGTGAGCGACCAGCTGAAGCAGATGGTCGAGCTACATAAGGCGGCCGGTCTGGCCATGAGGAGCTTTATAGTCCGGCTGTGGCCTGGCGATGCCCTTCCGAACAGCTTCTTCGGCCTGGTGAGGCGGCTTGTGGATGCCTGCCGTGGCTGGAGGTCGTCAAGCGATTTGTCTGCATTGAAGGTGCACGTCGGGCTTTTGCCCGTGTGAAATTGCAGTGGGTCAAGCTAGACGCCGTGAAGCGAATCAAGGAGGGGCCGCCAGAGGGCAAGGAGCACCGCCACCCCGAGATGTACTATGAGGGTGTTCTGCCGGGTGCCCGTCTCATAGCGGACGAGTGTTCTAAAGATGTAGTATTTGAGTGAGACTTGCTCGTTTTATCATGTATTTATGAAAACTTGTTTCATATGCGCTATCCAACACTTGTTTGAGTTTAAAATATTACCTTCTGTTTGGCTGTTTATCCAATCTGACAGATGTCTAGTCCTCGGCTTCTGCCCCCATGCCACGAGTGCTGGGGTGTTCGGGGTAAACCTGAGCACTCTCGTTCCCATGTTTGGGTCCTTCGAGGGAGGTGCTCAGCACAGCGAACAAGGCAACCAGACTAATAATGCTTTATCACTCTCACTTAGCCATAGAATTCTATAATTTTAAATTTCGGCGAAGCCCCTGGTATTCGGAAGGCCGAATTTGGGGCACGATACACGCCTTTAAGCCGGACTGGGCCGGCCCCTCGCTCTAAGCGGCATAAGTCTTTAGGGACTCAAAAACCTCGCCGAACAGCGACCAGTCTCTCGCCTTATCATTACAGTCAGTTTTAGCTTTCTCTACTGAGGTGCTGAACCCAGCAGAACCGAGGCACAATCACAGTAGTTCTCCTAGCACTACCTTAGCCGATAGAGCAGAACATAAGGTACCAAAACATAGGAGCTGGGCAAACCCAACATTTGACCAAAGACATGATTCGGAGCTGATGCATATAATGCTATAAGTTCGGGGTGCCGCACTTGTGAAAATGTTCGGACTTTTCACACTGTATTGTGAGGTACGTAAGCCCCTGGTGTATTAGCCGTACCAAGGTGTACGGTTGCAAGGCATCATTAATGAACACGTAGATATATATATATATATATATATATATACAGAAATGCAATAATAGTCGTAATGTCATGCATTGTTTATTAAAAATTGCGTTAAAGCAGAGTGAATACAGATAGTTGCGATAAAGCAAAGAGTAGGGACTATGTCCCTTCCAGGGCAAGCTGAGGAATGATTATTAAATTCGAATATTTCGCTCATTAACTGTATCACCTGGGAATTCCGTGGTATGACGTAGTTGTCTGCCTCCTTGGTTGCTGCATCATGTGTTCAGCAATAGTACTTGCGGACAGTGTTTTCCATAGATTAAGGTCCTTGTAAAAAATAAACCAAACGGGAAGCCCCTAGTGCGGTTTTAGGCCGCGTCTTGGGGCGTGCCGTAGTTGTGCCCCCCCTCCCAACCTGTGCCCATGGTATTTTTAATGCGTAATTATGTATGTGCGGCACGAGTTTCGCCGTTGGGCTGGGATTGGGTGGCTGCGTATTGCTACGCGAGCCAGACGCGCCCAGGCGGTCTATTTGGCCGATTGCCCCGAGCGCGCTTGAAGGTGTCCGACTTTGAAGCCGCCGAACTGTTGATTGCCTTGAGAGGCTGCTTTGCGCTTCTGCTGCGAGGGCCGCGTGTGCTCGGAGAGAGCGCTATGTGTTTCCATTTGACTGTAATAACTCCGTGAGGTCCCCTGTCATCTTGAGCTTGAGGTAATGCATATGTTGGGGAACGTTGCCAGAAAACAAAAATTTCCTACTCGTTTTTCACCAGATCATCTAGGAGTTCATCTAGCAACGAAGTCATCGATATGCATCTTACATACCTTTGTAGATGGCGCACGGAAGCGTTCAAAGAACGGTGATGATGTAGTTTACTCGACGTGATCCAAATCACCGATGAACAGCGCCGAACGGACGGCACCTCCGCGTTCAACACACGTACGGGACGGGAGACGTCTCCTCCTTCTTGATCCAGCAAGGGGGAAGGAGAGGTTGATGAAGATCCAGCAGCACGACGGCGTGGTGGTGGATGCAGGGCGTCACAGAAGCAGGGCTTCGCCAAGACTACGAGGGAGAGACGTAACGGGGAGAGAGGGAGGCGCCAGGGGCTGGTGGAAATCCCTCCTCTCCCCCCCACTATATATAGGGGTGCCATGGGGGGGGGGCCGGCCTAGTAGATTGAGATCTACTAGGGGGGCGGCGGCCAAGGGGAGGATTCCCTCCCCCCCAAGGCACCTAGGGTGCCTTCCACCACATGGACCTCTTCCATGGTGGAACCCTAGGCGCATGGGCCTATAGGGGCTGGCGCCCAGCCCACTATGGGCTGGGTTCCATCCTATTTCAGCCCATGGGCCCTCCGGGATAGGTGGCCCCACCCGGTGGACCCCCGGGACCCTTCCGGTGGTCCCGGTACAATACCGATAACCCCGAAACTCGTCCCGATGGCCCGAAACAGCACTTCCTATATATAATTCTTTACCTCCGGACCATTCCAGAACTCCTCGTGACGTCCGGGATCTCATCCGGGACTCCGAACAACATTCGGGTTTCTGCATATACATATCTTCACAACCCTAGCGTCACCGAACCTTAAGTGTGTAGACCCTACGGGTTCGGGAGACAAGCAGACATGACCGAGACGACTCTCCGGTCAATAACCAACAGCGGGATCTGGATACCCATGTTGGCTCCCACATGCTCCACGATGATTTCATCGGATGAACCACGATGTCGAGGATTCAATCAACCCCGTATGCAATTCCCTTTGTCAATCGATATGTTACTTGCCCGAGATTCGATCGTCGGTATCCCAATACCTCGTTCAATTCGTTACCGGCAAGTCACTTTACTCGTACCGTAATGCATGATCCCGTGACCAGACACTTGGTCACTTTGAGCTCATTATGATGATGCATTACCGAGTGGGCCCAGTGATACCTCTCCGTCATACGGAGTGACAAATCCCAGTCTTGATCCATGTCAACCCAACAGACACTTTCGGAGATACCCGTAGTCTACCTTTATAGTCACCCAAGTTACGTTGTGACGTTTGGTATACCCAAAGCACTCCTACGGTATCCGGGAGTTACACGATCTCATGGTCTAAGGAAAAGATACTTTGACATTGGAAAACTCTAGCAAACGAACTATACGATCTTGTGCTATGTTTAGGATTGGGTCTTGTCCATCACATCATTCTCCTAATGATGTGATCTCGTTATCAATGACATCCAATGTCCATAGTCAGGAAACCATGACTATCTGTTGATCAACGAGCTAGTCAACTAGAGGCTTACTAGGGACATGTTGGTGTCTGTTATTCACACATGTATTACGATTTCTGGATAACACAATTATAGCATGAATAAAGACAATTATCATGAACAAGGAAATATAATAATAATGCTTTTATTATTGCCTCTAGGGCATATTTCCAACAGTCTCCCACTTGCACTAGAGTCAATAATCTAGTTACATTGTGATGAATCGAACACCCATGGAATTCTGGTGTTGATCATGTTTTGCTCTAGGGAGAGGTTTAGTCAACGGATCTGCTACATTCAGGTCCGTGTGCACTTTACAAATTTCTATATCTCCATTTTGAACATTTTCACGAATGGAGTTGAAGCGACGCTTGATGTGCCTTGTCTTCTTGTGAAACCTGGGCTCCTTGGCAAGAGCAATAGCTCCAGTGTTGTCACAGAAGAGCTTGATCGGCCCCGACGCATTGGGTATGACTCCTAGGTCGGTGATGAACTCCTTCACCCATATTGCTTCATGTGCTGCCTCCGAGGCTGCCATGTACTCCGCTTCACATGTAGATCCCGCCACGACGCTTTGCTTGCAACTGCACCAGCTTACTGCCCCACCATTCAAAATATACACGTATCCGGTTTGTGACTTAGAGTCATCCAGATCTGTGTCGAAGCTAGCGTCGACGTAACCCTTTACGACGAGCTCTTCGTCACCTCCATAAACGAGAAACATTTCCTTAGTCCTTTTCAGGTACTTCAGGATATTCTTGACCGCTGTCCAGTGTTCCTTGCCGGGATTACTTTGGTACCTTCCTACCAAACTTACGGCAAGGTTTACATCAGGTCTGGTACACAACATGGCATACATAATAGAACCTATGGCTGAGGCATAGGGGATGACACTCATCTCTTCTATTTCTTCTGCCGTGGTCAAACATTGAGCTGAGCTCAATTTCATACCCTGCAACACAGGCAAGAACCCCTTCTTAGACTGATCCATATTGAACTTCTTCAATATCCTATCAAGGTATGTGCTTTGTGAAAGACCTATGAGGCGTCTCGATCTATCTCTATAGATTTTGATGCCTAATATATAAGCAGCTTCTCCAAGGTCCTTCATTGAAAAACTCTTATTCAAGTAGGCCTTGATGCTGTCCAAGAGTTCTATATCATTTCCCATCAATAGTATGTCATCTACATATAATATGAGAAATGCTACAGAGCTCCCACTCACTTTCTTGTAAACGCAGGCTTCTCCATAAGTCTGTGTAAACCCAAACGCTTTGATCATCTCATCAAAGCGAATGTTCCAACTCCGAGATGCTTGCACCAGCCCATAAATCGAGCGTTGGAGCTTGCACACCTTGTCAGCATTCTTAGGATCGACAAAACCTTCCGGCTGCATCATATACAATTCTTCCTTAAGGAAACCATTAAGGAATGCCGTTTTGACATCCATTTGCCATATCTCATAATCGTAGAATGCGGCAATTGTTAACATGATTCGGACGGACTTTTAGCTTCGCTACCGGTGAGAAAGTCTCATCGTAGTCAACCCCTTGAACTTGTCGATAACCCTTAGCGACAAGCCGAGCTTTATAGATGGTCACATTACCATCCGCGTCTGTCTTCTTCTTAAAGATCCATTTATTCTCTATGGCTCGCCGTTCAACGGGCAAGTCAGTCAAAGTCCATACTTCGTTTTCATACATGGATCCTATCTCGTATTTCATGGCTTCTAGCCATTTGTCGGAATCCGGGCCCGCCATCGCTTCTTCATAGTTCGAAGGTTCACCGTTGTCTAACAACATGATTTCCAAGACAGGGTTGCCGTACCACTCTGGTGCGGAACGTGTCCTCGTGGACCTTCGAATCTCAGTAGGAGCTTGATCAGAAGTATCTTGATCATTATCATTAACTTCCTCTCTAGTCGGTGCAGGCACCTCAGGAACATTTTCTTGAGTTGCGCCATTTGCCGGTTCAAGAGGTAATACTTCATCAAGCTCTACTTTCCTCCCACTTACTTCTTTCGAGAGAAACTCTTTCTCTAGAAAGGACCCATTCTTGGCAACAAAGATCTTGCCTTCGGATCTGAGGTAGAAGGTGTACCCAATAGTTTCTTTTGGGTATCCTATGAAGACACATTTTTCCGACTTGGGTTCGAGCTTCTCAGGTTGAAGTTTCTTCACATAAGCATCGCATCCCCAAACTTTTAGAAATGACAGCTTAGGTTTCTTCCCAAACCATAATTCATACGGTGTCGTCTCAACGGATTTCGACGGAGCCCTATTTAAAGTGAATGCGGCAGTCTCTAAAGCATAGCCCCAAAAAGATAGCGGTAAATCAGTAAGAGACATCATAGACCGCACCATATCCAATAGAGTGCGATTACGACGTTCGGACACACCGTTACGTTGAGGTGTTCCAGGCGGCGTGAGTTGTGAAACTATTCCACATTTTCTTAAGTGCGTGCCAAATTCGTGACTCAAGTATTCTCCTCCACGATCTGATCGTAGAAACTTGATTTTCCTGTCACGTTGATTTTCAACCTCACTCTGAAATTCCTTGAACTTTTCAAAGGTTTCAGACTTGTGTTTCATTAAGTAGATATATCAATCCCTACTTAAATCATCAGTGAGGGTGAGAACATAACGATAGCCACCGCGAGCCTCAACACTCATTGGACCGCACACATCAGTATGTATGATTTCCAATAAGTCGGTTGCTTGCTCCATTGTTCCTGAGAACGGAGTCTTGGTCATTTTACCCATAAGGCATGGTTCGCATGTGTCAAATGATTCATAATCAAGAGACTCTAAAAGTCCATCTGCATGGAGCTTCTTCATGTGTTTGACAACTATGTGACCAAGGCGGCAGTGCCACAAGTATGTGGCACTATCATTATCAACCTTACTTCTTTTGGTACTCACATTATGAACATGTGTAGCATCACGTTCGAGATTCATAAAGAATAAACCATTCACCATAGGAGCATGACCATAAAACATATCTCTCATAAAAATGGAACAACCATTATTCTCAGATTTAAAAGAGTAGCCATCTCGAATTAAATGAGATCCCGATACAATGTTCATGCTCAAAGCTGGCACTAAATAACAATTATTAAGGTTTAAAACTAATCCCGAAGGGAGATGCAGAGGCAGCGTGCCGACGGCGATCACATTGACCTTGGAACCATTCCCGACGCGCATCGTTACCTCGTCCTTTGCCAGTTTCCGCTTATTCCGCAGCCCCTGCTTTGAGTTACAAATGTGAGCAACTGCACCGGTATCAAATACCCAGGAGCTACTACGGGCACTAGTAAGGTACACATCAATTACATGTATATCACATATACCTTTTGTTTTCCCGGCCTTCTTATCCGCTAAGTACTTAGGGCAGTTCCGCTTCCAGTGACCGCTTCCCTTGCAATAAAAGCACTCAGTCTCGGGCTTGGGTCCATTCTTTGGCTTATTCCCGGCAGCTTGCTTGCCAGGCGCGGCAACCTCCTTGTCGTCCTTCTTGAAGTTCTTTTTACCCTTGCCTTTCTTGAACTTAGTGGTTTTATTGACCATCAACACTTGATGTTCCTTCTTGACTTCTACCTCCGCTGATTTCAGCATAGAGAACAACTCAGGAATGGTCTTTTGCATCCCCTGCATGTTGAAATTCATCACAAAGCTCTTGTAGCTTGGTGGAAGTGACTGGAGGATTCTGTCAATGACCGCATCATCCGGGAGATTAACTCCCAGCTGAGACAAGCGGTTATGTAACCCAGACATAGTGAGTATGTGCTCACTGACAGAACTATTTTCCTCCATCTTACAGCTGAAGAACTTATCGGAGACTTCATATCTCTCGATCCGGGCATGAGCTTGAAAAACCATTTTCAGCTCTTCGAACATCTCATATGCTCCATGTCTCTCAAAACACTTTTGGAGCCCCGGCTCTAAGCTGTAAAGCATGCCGCACTGAACAAGGGAGTAGTCGTCAACACGTGTCTGCCAAGCGTTCATAACGTCTTGGTTCTGTGGGACGGGAGGATCACCTAGCGGTGCTTGTAGGACATAATCTTTCTTGGCAGCTATGAGGATGATCCTCAGGTTCCGGACCCAGTCCGTATAGTTGCTGCCATCGTCTTTCAGCTTGGTTTTCTCTAGGAACGCGTTGAAGTTGAGGACTACGTTGGCCATTTGATCTACAAGATATATTGCAAAGATTTTAGACTAAGTTCATGATAATTAAGTTCATCTAATCAAATTATTAATGAACTCCCACTTAGATTAGACATCCCTCTAGTCATCTAAGTATTACATGATCCGAGTTGACTAGGCCGTGTCCGATCATCACGTGAGACGGACTAGTCAACATCGGTGAACATCTTCATGTTGATCGTATCTTCTATATGACTCATGCTCGACCTTTCGGTCTTCTGTGTTCCGAGGCCATGTCTGTACATGCTAGGCTCGTCAAGTCAACCTAAGTGTTTGCATGTGCAAATCTGTCTTACACCCGTTGTATGTGAACGTCTGAATAAAACATCCGATCATCACGTGATGTTTTGAAACAGCGAACTGTCGCAACGGTGCACAGTTAGGGGGAACACTTCTTGAAATTAGTATGAGGGATCATCTTATTTACTACCATCGTTCTAAGTAAACAAGATGCAAAACATGATAAACATCACATGCAATCAAATAATGAACGTGACATGATATGGCCAATATCACATAGCTCCTTTGATCTCCATCTGGGGCTCCATGATCATCTTGTCACCGGCTTGACACCATGATCTCCATCATCATGATCTCCATCATCGTGTCTCCATGAAGTTGCTCGCCAACTATTACTTCTACTACTATGGCTAACGCGTTTAGCAATAAAGTAAAGTAATTTACATGGCGTTTCTCAATGACTCGCAGGTCATATAAAAGAATAAAGACAACTCCTATGGCTCCTGCCGGTTGTCATACTCATCGACATGCAAGTCGTGATTCCTATTACAATAGCATGAACATCTCATACATCACATATAGATCATTCATCATTCATCACAACTTTGGCCATATCATATCACAAACCACTTGCTGCAAAAACAAGTTAGACGTCCTCTAATTGTTGTTGCAAGTTTTACGTGGCTGAATTAGGGTTCTAGCAAGAACGTCTTCTTACCTACGTTAAAGCCACAACGTGATTTGTCAACTTCTATTTACCCTTCATTAGGACCCTGTTCATCGAATCCGCTCCAACTAAAGTGGGAGAGACAGACACCCGCCAGCCACCTTATGCAACTAGTGCATGTTAGTCGGTGGAACCGGTCTCACGTAAGCGTACGTGTAAGGTTGGTCCGGGCCGCTTCATCCCACAATACCGCTGAAGCAAGAAAAGACTAGTAACGGCAAGAAAGTTGACAAATCTACGCCCACAACTAATTGTGTTCTACTCGCGCAAGAAGAACTACGCATAGACCTAGCTCATGATGCCACTGTTGGGGAACGTTGCAGAAAACAAAAATTTTCCTACTCGTTTCACCAAGATCATCTAGGAGTTCATCTAGCAACGAGTCATCGGATGCATCTACATACCTTTGTAGATGGCGCACGGAAGCGTTCAAAAGAACGGTGATGATGTAGTCGTACTCGACGTGATCCAAATCACCGATGACCAGCGCCGAACGGACGGCACCTCCGCGTTCAACACACGTACGGGACGGGAGACGTCTCCTCCTTCTTGATCCAGCAAGGGGGAAGGAGAGGTTGATGAAGATCCAGCAGCATGACGGCGTGGTGGTGGATGCAGGGCGTCACAGAAGCAGGGCTTCGCCAAGACTACGAGGGAGAGACGTAACGGGGGGGGGGATGGAGGCGCCTGGGGCTGGTGTAAAATCCCTCCTCTTCCCCCCACTATATATAGGGGTGCCATGGGGGGGGGGGGCGCCGGCCCTAGTAGATGAGATCTACTAGGGGGGGCGGCGGCCAAGGGGAGGTTTCCCTCCCCCCCAAGGCACCTAGGGGTGCCTTCCACCACATGGACTCTTCCATGGTGGAAACCCTAGGCGCATGGGCCTATAGGGGCTGGCACCCCAGCCCACTATGGGCTGGGTTCCCTCCTATTTCAGCCCATGGGGCCCTCCGGGATAGGTGGCCCCACCCAGTGGACCCCCGGGACCCTTCCGGTGGTCCCGGTACAATACCGATAACCCCGAAACTTGTCCCGATGCCCGAAACAGCACTTCCTATATATAATTCTTTACCTCCGGACCATTCCGGAACTCCTCGTGACGTCCGGGATCTCATCCGGGACTCCGAACAACATTCGGGTTACTGCATATACATATCTTCACAACCCTAGCGTCACCGAACCTTAAGTGTGTAGACCCTACGGGTTCGGGAGACAAGCAGACATGACCGAGACGACTCTCCAGTCAATAACCAACAGCGGGATCTGGATACCCATGTTGGCTCCCACATGCTCCACGATGATCTCATCGGATGAACCACGATGTCGAGGATTCAATCAACCCCGTACGCAATTCGCTTTGTCAATCGATATGTTACTTGCCCGAGATTCGATCGTCGGTATCCCAATACCTCGTTCAATCTCGTTACCGACAAGTCACTTTACTTGTACCGTAATGCATGATCCTGTGACCAGACACTTGGTCACTTTGAGCTCATTATGATGATGCATTACCGAGTGGGCCCAGCGATACCTCTCCGTCATACGGAGTGACAAATCCCAGTCTTGATCCATGTCAACCCAACAGACACTTTCGGAGATACCCGTAGTCTACCTTTATAGTAACCCAGTTACATTGTGACGTTTGGTATACCCAAAGCACTCCTACGGTATCCGGGAGTTACACGATCTCATGGTCTAAGGAAAAGATACTTTGACATTGGAAAACTCTAGCAAACGAACTATACGATCTTGTGCTATGTTTAGGATTGGGTCTTGTCCATCACATCATTCTCCTAATGATGTGATCTCGTTATCAATGACATCCAATGTCCATAGTCAGGAAACCATGACTATCTGTTGATCAACGAGCTAGTCAACTAGAGGCTTACTAGGGACATGTTGGTGTCTGTTATTCACACATGTATTACGATTTCCGGATAACACAATTATAGCATGAATAAAGACAATTATCATGAACAAGGAAATATAATAATAATGCTTTTATTATTGCCTCTAGGGCATATTTCCAACACCCACCAGCCGCCGCACCAGCCCGAAATAGCTCCTAGGCAGAGCCTCTCCAGGCCACAGCCGAACTATGAGGCCCTTCATGGCCTGTTCGGCCGCCTTGTGGAGCTCGACCAGTTGCTTCAGCTGGTCGCTCAGGGGCACGGGGTGTCTGGCCTCAGCATACTGAGACTAGAACACCTTCTCTGTCGAGCTGCCCTCCTCGGCTCGATAGAATGCGGCGGCATCGGTCACGCTACGGGGAAGATCTGCGAATGCTCCTGGAGAGCTCCGGATTCGGGTAAGTAACAAGTAACTCACGTCTATGTGTTTGCTTTGCATAAAGAATGCCTTACCCACCGCTATCTTTTTCACCGCATCCAACTCCTAGAGGGTCTTTTGGGATTCGGCCTTGGCAGACTTGGCATTTTCAATAGCCACCGCGAGCTCAGACGCTCGCGTCTTTGAGTCAAGATACAAACTCTCATGTTTTTTCATGAGAGCCTGGAGCTCTTGCTGCACCTTGCCAACCTGGGCCTCATACTTCTCCCGCTCGGTGCGCTCCGTGGCTGCCCTCTTCTCGGCCTCGGACAGTGCTTGCTTAAGGGTCGCCACCTCAGACATGGCCCCTACAATAGCCACGATAATCCTGTCATTTTTTGCAATTGCACCTTTTTTTATATATATTTAAACAAGGTATTTCTTACCTTCCTTGTCCTCGAGCTGCTTCTTGGCACGCCCGAGCTCTTGCTCGGACTACTCGAGGTTCTGCTTTAGCGTGTCCACTTCCGCAGTCAGTGCGGCGGACGCCAGCAGAGAAGCCTGCATACGCATATTGACTCATTTTTGATAGACTCCTGCGAATTTTATTTGATCCTCTATTCGGCTTTTCTTCCCGAACGCCAAACAGAGCATCAAGGGCTACTATCTATGCGGTAATATTATTTACACATTCTTTACTTACCTCAAAGCCTGTTAAAAGGCTAGCACAAGCTTCAGTCAGTCCGCTCTTGGCGGACTGAACCTTCTGGACCACCGCACTCATAATGGTGCGGTGCTCCTCGTCGATGGAGGTGCCTTTGAGCACCTCCAACAGATTGTCCGGCGCCTCCGGTTGGAGGGGGGTCACCGGCACGGTGGGCTTGCTCCTCTTGGAAGGAGGTCGCCCGCTGGACTCTGGAACCTTTGAAGGTTCCAGAGCGGTGTCCGGCCTAGAGCCGGACTTGGAGCCCTGGGGGCTTTATCCCCTTTACTCCTGGAGTCCGGGAGGTCGCCTTGCGGCGCCTCCAGGACCACCTCCTCCTGGCTTGGAACCTGTTGGGACAACACTTCGGCATCGTCCGTAGGGCGGGGGGAGGTAGCCGTCGGAAGCGAATTCACATCCAACGAGTCCAGTGAACGGCTCGACGACGCGTCGAGCCGGTCTTTGGGTGGGCTGCATAATCATATTCGACATAAGGGAAAGCTGTGCAATAAAGGAATACTATAAATTACTCTGGTATCCGGATACTTACAATTTCACCAGGGGCTTGGCCCTGAGCGGCCACTCCTCTCCGCCGTCGGCGTTGGTGGAGTAGTCCGGAGGAAGGGTTTTCCCCTTCTTGGACCCTTCGGCCTCCCCAGTAAGGGCGGCCTTCCTTTTCTTCTCTCCTCCCGCTGGAGGGGGAGAGGTCTCTTCTTCCTCCTCCTCGTCTTCACGGGAGGAATGCGCCTTGGAGCCGTCGAATGATGAACCCGACACCTCCTGGCGCCGGGCACTTGTTCGAGTCCCCGTGGCCTTCTTCGTGGCCTTCTTCTCCGGCACCACATAGGGTGCCGGAACCAGCAGCTTCGCCAAGCGGGCATCGGCTGGGTCTTCGGGCAAAGGAGCCGGACAGTCGATCTGTCCGGACTTCGCCTGCCAATCCTGTCAAAGGTAAGGGAGCTTAGATCCCGCATAAAGTTTAACTATGAAAAACTAATACCCTGTAAAAGGTACAAACAACTTACCACGCTATCGTGACGCTGCGCGCTGAATCCGCGATCCTCGGTAGCGGATGCGGGAGCCTCAGCTTCCTTGAAAAGCACCTTCCAGGCATCTTCGTACGTCGTGTCGAAGAGCCTGCTCAGAGTTCGGTGCTGCGCCGGGTTGAACTCCCACATATTGAAGGCCCGTTGTTGACACGGGAGGATCCGGCGGATGAGCATAACCTAGACTACGTTGACAAGCTTGAGCTGCTTGTTCACCAGGGTTTGGATCCATGTTTGCAGTCCAGTCACCTCTTCTTTGCTGCCCCACGACAGGCCAGTCTCTTTCCAGGACGAGAGCCGCGTTGGGGGTCCGGACCGGAAATCGGGGGCTGCGACCCACTCAGGGTCGCGCGGCTCGGTGATGTAAAACCACCCCGATTGCCACCCCTTTAGGGTCTCCACAAAGGAGCCCTCGAGCCATAAGACGTTGGACATCTTTCCCACCATGGCGCCTCCGCACTCTGCTTGGTTTCCGTGCACCACCTTTGGCTTGACATTGAAAGTCTTGAGCCATAGGCCGAAATGGGGGCGGATGCGGAGGAAAGCCTCGCACACGATGATAAACGCCGAGATGTTGAGGATGAAGTTCGGGGCCAGATCATGGAAATCCAGGCCGTAGTAGAACATGAGTCCCCGGACGAATGGGTGAATAGGAAAGCCCAGTCCGCGGAGGAAGTGGGGAAGGAACACTACCCTCTCATGGGGCCTTGGCGTGGGGAGGAGCTGCCCCTCTTCGGGAAGCCGGTACGCGATGTCGTTAGACAAGTATCTGGCCTTCCTCAGTTTTTTGATGTGCCCCTCCGTGACGGAGGGGACCATCCACTTGCCTCCCGCTCCGGACATGGCTGGAGAAGGTTGAGGTGGGGAGTGCGGACTTGGGCGCTGGAGCTCGAGTGCGCGTAAATGGATAGGCAAAGGAGGAATAAGGCGTAGGTGAAAAGGTGGATCCTTATCCCCTTATATGGGTGGACGCAACTACGTGTCCCCACCAGCCTGGTAAAACTCGCTTATCTCCAAGCGCCGTAATCAATGGCGTAGTTGGGTTACCCACGCCCGTATTGATGAGAATCCCGGAATAAGGGGACACGATCTCTGCTTTAACAAGACGTGCCAAGGAAACCGCCTCGCATGACACGCTGAGGTGGGATAATAAAACGATTTGAATAAAGGCTTGGCCGTGGTGTTGTCATGCTACGGAATACGTCAGCAGATTAGATTTGTGTAAATATTATTCTCTCTATGGCAATATGTGGAAACTTATTTTGCAGAGACGAACACTATCTTTGTGTTCAAAATCTTCTATGAAGTACTTGGAGGAGGAACCCGCCTTGCAATGTCGAAGACTGCGCGCCGGACTCGTCATCATTGAAGCCTGGTTCAGGGGCTACTGAGGGAGTCCTGGATTAGGGGGTGTCCGGATGGCGGACTATACCTTTAGCCGGACTCCTGGACTATGAAGATACAAGATTGAAGACTTTGTCCCGTGTCCGGGAGGGACTTTCCTTGGCGTGGAAGGCAAGCTTGGCGATACGGATATGTGGATCTCCTACCATTGTAACTGACTTTGTGTAACCCTAACCCTCTCCGGTGTCTATATAAACTGGAGGGTTTTAGTCCGCAGGACAACATACGGAACAACAATCATACCATAGGCTAGCTTCTAGGGTTTAGCCTCTCCGATCTCGTGGTAGATCTACTCTTGTACTACCCATATCATCAATATTAATCAAGCAGGACGTAGGGTTTTACCTCCATCAAGAGGGCCCGAACCTGGGTAAAACATCGTGTCCCTTGCCTCCTGTTACCATCCGGCCTAGACGCACAGTTCGGGACCCCCTACCCGAGATCTACCGGTTTTGACACCGACACTATTGCTCAAGGCTTCTACCCCTGCATGATTCGTGGACCTCAGCCTGCTAATGCCGACCCATCGTCTCTGTTATGGTGTCGTGAAGATAATATGTTCAAGCGCAATTATCAGGCTGCAAAGAACTCGGCCAAGGAAAACAAGAAGTCTTTGGGATTAGACATCAACCCAGGCCCCTCTGAACCACGAGCTGATGGCACACGCGAAGCTGAACCCAATCTTATTGGGCCCTTCTACAACTTAGAAGGTCTCATCACTCACATTCAGGTTCAAGGGGCAGCCGCGGACCACTCTGCAGATGACTCTGATTCTGGTGAAAACTCTGGCCACTGCACCTCCTGAAGCCAGTGTGCAGTCTGAAGATCTCTCACGCATCTCCAAGTCTGCCAAGTTGAAAAAGCCCATGCAACCCACTAGTCAAGCACTGACCCCTGCTGCTATTTTGAGAAATGAGAATGACGCCATTGATCTGTCCAGCGATGATGATCTTGGCGATGACGCTCTTGAGCAGTTGATAAAGAGAAAGCAAGAGGCAGAAATCTTCAATGATCTTCCCCTCTTTGATGTGGAGATCTTATACAAGTTTATTGATGAGTGATTTGACAGCCCAGATGTCAGTTTTGATGATCTTTAGCTTCCAATTGGCCTCAGCGTCTCCTTCCACAGAGCCATTGCTCCTGAGTTGGCTCTTGCTCAGAAAATTGTTGAGTTGAAGGATAAGATCGATTATGAAAAGGCTCAGTTCAAGAAGCACATGGCCAAGCTCAATGTTGAAGACATTCAAAACTTCAAGGTCGTGATGCATGAGCTCAAGGAGGCATTCCACAAGAAACGAGAAGAAGCAAAAGGTTCTCATGAGTGCATGAAGAATCTTGCTGCCAAATGTGTTCAATGCTACAATGAAGCTGAAACACGCAAGGCCTTGGGGCGACCAGGCATCGACCCCAGAATGGCTGCCAAGAAGAAGAAGCAGCCAGCTGTGGCAGAACCAGAAGCATCAAGGCAGGAAGAACCTCGCATTGTCTTCCCAGCCAGTATGACAGGCTCGAAGCCTAAGGTCCCCACAGTGGCTTCAGAATTCAAGAAAACTAGAGCAGCTGAAGCCGAAGCCAGAAAGCGCAAGACCAAAGCCACCACTGATGATGCTCCCCCAACCAATAAAATAAAAACAAAGAAGAGAGACTGGGTTGCTTCCACAGAGCCCCTTGTTGTCGAGCCAATTTCTGTTGCTCGTCCTACGTCTGAACAACGTGAACGTCGTCTGGTAGTTCATGAGCCTGCTTTCACAGAGGCTCCTGAATCTAAAGAGAATCCAGCTGTTGACCCCACCACAGCTGAAGACATTGGTCCTCATGACAATGTTGAAGATGATGAAGTCCTTCCTCAGATCGAGCACAATTTGGTATCATCGCCTATTCTCACGAATAGCGAACTCATCAGCATTGGTCGTCCATTGACGCCAATTGCTCGGGATGACTCATGGGCTGATCACCCTCAAGAATCCCCTCATGCTGAAGAAACACCAGTCACTCCCCTACCACAGGTCACCACTCCGGTGATTGACAGTGAAGACTTTGAGGCCCAACCAACTCCATCTCCACAGGCGTCGCCAGCATTTCGCAGGCTTTGCAAAGGACCAAGGCCACAGGTCACATTGTCAAGTGTTCCAGAAGGAGAAGAGCGCCAATACTTTTCACGCGAAGTCTTTCCTGAAGCCTCTCCTACTGTGAACATTCCTAAATCTGAAGCCAAAACGGCTGAAGATATTCCGGCTGCATCAGCCGATGACCATGAAGAACCAAGAGAAGAAGACGTTTTGGTACACCCCCGTCCAACCCTGAAGTTGTTCTCGAGGAGAACATGACCGACCCTCCAGCTCCTGAAGTGGAGGTTACCAATACTGAGGCGGCCACCAACATCAACACTGAAGCCAATAACGTTGTCATGGTTGAAGCTAATGTGGCGCCTAAAGCTAATGTGGTGCCAGAAGTGAATGCACCTGAAGCCAATGGAGCACCCGAAGCAAATCCGCTACCTGAAGCCAATGCCTCTACTCCTGTACCTCCTCCAAGGCCACACACCACCGAGCAAGCATATGATCGTGGACAGGTTGTTACTGTCCGCTAGCCAATCCTGGTTCCTCCGCCTGCTCCCGGACCTCAGTTTGCCTATCATGTGGAGCACAGGCCTCAGGTCTAGAAGCCAAAGCCAAGGCTACCACGGTTTCCAGGTACTACAACTTCACCAGGATCATTTAATCTGAATGGATTCAAGGCACACAACACATTGTTCAACAGCGCCAAGAACCCCTACACAAGGCCAAGAATCTCTTCGGACTGATTCTGGAGTTATCAGAAGTGAAGCTATTATTCATGCATCTTGTACAATCAGGGACGCATCTTCCCTCACATGCATCTTGATTGTGAAGCCATTGCTGGACTGCCATGCCTCGAAGAAGCCCTTGACTGCTTACGTGATGCGGGTCTGCTTAATTTTGTGACCGGCAAGGAACACTGGAATGAAGAACTTTTGCTTCAATTCTATGCTACCCTCCACATTCGTGGATACAACAGGGATCCGAAGACTTGGATCCTTGAGTGGATGACAGGAGATGTTCATCATGAAGCTAAAGCTCAAGACATCATTGAGCTCACAGCCCTGCCCACTCCTGGTGAATACTATGAACCAGGTTGTCAACAACACCAGAATGCTTTGGAGAGCATTTTTCAGAAGCCAGAACCCAACATGAGCCAAATGCTAAGCATGATGAAGCCTCTGCCACGCGATGCTAATACCCAATGGAATTCTTTGTCGAAGACCTAGAGTATCTGCCCCGTACCATTTACCATATCATCAGGAAAACTCTATGGCCTGTCAAAGTATATTCATCTGCAGCGAAGCTTGAAGGAGCAATGAAGACTTTGGTTTTCTATATCTTTAATGGCATCAGCTTCAATTCTCAAGACTTCTTCATTAGGCAGTTGGCTGCATCTGGCTCCGACATTTTTGGTCTGAAGTTCTATGCTCCATGGGTAATGCGTCTTATCAAGCTTCACACTGCCTTTAAATATCAGCCGTCTGCGCGCAATCATCTTGTATTCTTGCCAGAGGTTGATATGTCTGTTGAAGCTATTTACCCAGAGCCTGCTGAGGATCCGATTTATCTTCACAATGTTGATCGTCAAAGCTTCACCCATCCCATTGAAGGAGTTCAGGCAATCTCTCGTGTTTATCCCTTGGCTGGTAACACACGCGCCCCTGCGCCCAAACTGGCGCCACTGGAAGCACCATTGCCCAAAGGCCTCGGAAGCGATCTCGTGTTCTCAATGACCGAGAGCTTCTCGTCGTGCTACATCAGAAACAGGATAAGCATCATGACTGGCTTAAGCGTCAGATGCAAAGCCTCTTGGTGGACGTCAATCGCATTCGCAAACTTGCCACCAAGAATTCCTTTGTTACACATGAAACCTGTCGGAGGTCTTGGAAGAGTTTGACTTTGCTCACTGCTGAAGAAGATCTTCAATACGATGGCTTCACAGAAAGATTCAAGTTTGACTCCACTCCTCCAAGGAATGCTCACTTGCGTCGGACTCCCTCCCTTGAAGACTCTGACTATTCTTCCTCAGCTGCCACGGTGAATGCCAGAGTTATCGATGATCAAGATGATGCCACTTCACAACCCCCACCTTCAGCGCGTCTCGACACTGCACCAAGTTCTTCTGCACCACCGGACCTCAACGACGACCATGCTGCTTCGCTTGCACCTCATGGGAACGAGTAGAAGCTCTATGTCTTCAAACCTTTTTGGTCCTTACTGACAAAAGGGGGAGAAGCATATGAGTTGATAGTCTTCAAGTGGGTCCATATGGGTGGTTGCTTTAATTTTTTCTACTTTTGCCAAGTGCTTACAACTCCCACTTTTGAAACATTTGGTTTGTTTTGAGTTGTAACACTTAAACTTGATGGTCGTCTGCTACCTTTTTCGACACTATGTGATGCGATGATAAATTCCGCATGTGCGACGATAAATTCCGCACAAAGTCATTTTGCAGACATCCATTTTTCATTATGCATGTCATTAAGTTCGATATATCCTTTCATGCATGATGAATTGTCTTCATAAGTAAAAGAGGAGCTCCGCAAGTACAACCTGCCATGTGCATTTGCATTCAAAAGCAAAATACTTATATGCACATCTTCAGGGGGAGCCTTTCTGCTACTTACGAAGACAATACTTAAATCCTTTACAATTTCACATATTTGTATCCCCGTTGAAAACTTCAACCATTTTGTCATCAATCACCAAAAAGGGGGACATTGTAAGTGCATCTAGTGCCACCCCTAGTTGGTTTTGGAGTATTGACGACAAACCTGGTTGAGGGACTAATGTGTTTGTGAGAATTGCAGGATAACACAGGTAGAAGTCCCTCATTGATTCAGTTTTCCTTCTAGAGATGACCCCTAAAAATGTATGAAGACATTGAAGTCAGAGGTGGTATGTGAAGACATTCACATTGAAGACTATGACAAGAGAACACATCGCGTGAAGACAATGGAGCGCGAAGACTTAGTTGTTTCGTCGTTCTTTTTCTTCTTTGTTGAGTCATAGGAACCACCGTACTATTAAGTGGGGTCCAAGTAAACCAGCCAGAATGACTGAAGTTATACTTAACCAAAATCCTATGTCTTCGAGCGAAGACAATGAGAGCAAATCTTATCCAGAGCTGGATAAGTCAGCTTTGCTTGTAGCTCAAGTAAAGTTGCCGTGTGTGTTTGAAATCTGACCGTTCGAACACGTGTCAGTTCCTTAGTGACCCAGGGTCATTTCGAACAAATCAGGTTGGGTTGCCTAGTGGCTATAAATAGCCCACCCCTACACCATAAATTGGTTGGCTGCTCAGAGTTAGTGCACGGCTTTTGTCGTTTGAGAGCAACCCACCTCGAAGCCTTTGAGAGAGAAATCCTTGCGAGGACAAAGCCCTAAACACCCAGAGCCAAAGAGTGTTAGTCATCACTTAAGTCTTATTGTCTGTGTGATCTGAAGACTTATTACACTTGAGGACTGTGAATCCTCCAGCCGGTTAGGTGTCGCGTTCTGAGCATCAAAGAGTCATTGTGGATCGCCAGTGAACGAAGTCTGTGAAGGTTTGGAAGTCTACCTTGAAGACTTACCAGAGTAATTGGGAGAGGACTGGGTGTCCTTAGCTCAAGGGCAATAAGGTGAAGACGCGGTCTTCTGAGTTGAATCTCAGCCTCCCTAACCAGACGTACAGTTGTCATAGCAACTGGAACTGGTCCACCAAATCATTGTCTTCAACGAGCCACTGGTTCTATCCTTCCCATCTCTTTATTTGCATATTGTTCCTTGTGAAGTCATTTCTTGTTTGCATTATATATTTGTCTTCACTGTGTGACTTCTTGTTCTGATTGGCTTCATACTATCTTCCATCCTGATCTATACTGCCTAGCTGCTATTAGTCTTTGTGCTTTCATTTCATTGAATACTTGACTATGGCTTGCTTAGTGTAGTCTACCTTCCGCTGCATGGTAATAGGTTTATTTCTATCATTTGTCTTCGAAACCTTCATGTTTTGAATACTTTCATAAAAATCGCCTATTCACCCCCCCCTCTAGTCGATCACTAGCACTTTCAATTGTACCCCTGGGGGTTGACCTATAAAACCCCCAGGAGCCCTCATGCAGAGAGAGAGAGGAGAGATATAGACACACCAGAGAACTCATTCCATCACACTGGCCAAGTTAGTAACACCTAAGGAGAGGGAACTGCCTAATCCTTGGCCAGTTTCCTTCCTCTTCCATACAGCTCCAGGAGCGACATTGTACTATCGATCATCCAACAACACTCGGCAGGACTAGGGGTGTTATCTCTCCGGAGAGCCCCGAACCTGGGTCTGTCCGGCGTCCCGCGCCCGCTCATGCCAACCTCGTCTCTGGAGCCCACCAGCGCCCTCGAGCCTCCTCCTCTCTTTAGCCATCCCTTGGCATCTGCCGTGCACCCACCACGACAGTTGGCGCCCACCATGGGGCAGCTCGAGGACCTGGTCGGGAGCATGCTTCAGACGAGGCCCTTTTCCTACACCGACGAGTCCGTCGCGCTGGCGGACGATGTCATCGGTGCGCTCGCCGCCTCCTTCGCCGCGCTGCGCATCTCCGATGGGTTCGCGACCGACGAGTACCCCAGCGAGGTGCTTAGCTACTCCGACTCTCCCCTCTACCTCGACGGCAGCGCCCCCGTCGGGGCAGCGGAGGTTCATGTGGAGGTCTTTGCCACCGGTGACGGCGTCTCCTCCTCGTCGAGCGAAGCGAGGAAGGTCGCCGAAGCCAGGGCCGCGGCGGAACGGATCGAGCCATCCGATCCATTGCGCGCTGCAATGCGGAGCCTCCGCATCCCCATCAGCACCGATGTCGATGCCACCAACATCGCCGAGGCCCGAACCCAGCTCGAGGAAAGGCGCCAGCAGATACTGGACCTGTCCGAGACGCTCGCCGCCACTCGGCGTCGCCTGGACGCTGCTCAACTGGAGCGCAATGCCGCCTACAGATTCACACCCGCCGCGGCCGACCCAAGCCGGGTCGCCGATGTGCTTGCCCGGGGAGGAGCGATCGGTCGGGCCCTCGGCACCGTCCCAATCGTCTACGAGACCCCAGTGAAGAACATGCGCGCTGCCCAGGCAGCCGCAGCTGGCCTGGACCAGCTCGCGGGTGAGGAGCTGAAAGAGCGCATCGGGCGGATGCGCGAACTCCTCCACGCTGCCAACGCCCAACAGGACCGCCTCAACCAGCTCGCCAAGCCGACGGGATCCGGCTCCGCCCGCCTTGGCGGGTCCGGCGAACTTCTGCACACCGCTTCCTCGCCACCCGGCGAGGCGCACTCTGGCTGAACCCGGACTCGGCGTGACCCGGCCGCTATAGCCGCCGATGGATTGGGTGATGAGCCCGTCCTAAAGATCCAGCGCGGACCCGGCCAGCACGACCGACGTGCGGCTCCAACCGACCCGGCCCCCCGTGGCCTGGGCGCAAGTCGACTCGGCCCGCTCGCCACGACGACGCCGATGCTCGCCACCGCCTCGATCGGCTCACTCACTCCCTAGAGATGGAGGGGAGCGGCGCTATCGGGTCGGCGTGCTTCGGACCCCGCATCCGGGAGGAGCCTTTTCCCAAAGGATTCATGCTCCCACGCGACACCCCCAAGTACAACGGGACGGTGAAGCCAGAAGACTGGCTCACCGATTACACCACGGCCATTGGCATCACCGGTGCCAATCGTCATCTCGCCGTGCGCTACGCACCGCTCATGCTCCAAGGGTCGGCCCGCACATGGTTGAACAGCCTGCTGAAGGGCAGCATCAACACGTGCGTGGACTTCGAGGAAGCCTTTATCCGCAACTTCACGGGTACCTACAAGCGGCCCGGCCGCCCTAGCCAGCTCACCATGTGCGTGCAAGGGCCTACGGAGACTGGCCGCGAGCACCTCGCACGCTGGACCGAGCTCCGGAACAGCTGCGACGGCGTCCATGAAGTCCAGGCGATCCAGTACTTCGTCAGCGGGTGCCGAGACGGCACCCTCCTCAAGCACAAGCTCTCTTACGCTCCGAGCCGACCACCATGGCCGCACTCATGGTGACGGCGGACAAGTACGCCAACGCCAACTCCGCCATGAAGATCCAGGTGGCGCTGGATGAAGTCGGCAAGGCAAAGCCGGTTCCCCCTCCGAAACCAGCCGGCGAAAGCAGCCGACAACAGCATCACCAGAACAACAAGCGCAAGGCCGACAAGCCGGAGCCGCGTCGCGACAACCGGCTCGTCGCGGCCACCGAGCCGGCGGTGGACCCGGTGGCGAAGCACCGGCAAACCGGCAAGACGGCATGGCAACCCGCCATGAGCTTCGAGCAGATGCTCGACGCCCCTGCAAGAACCACAGCCCCTCCACGCACAGGCTTCGGCAGTGCGCCATCACCAAGCACATCATGAGGGGCGACGTCCCGCCCCCTCCGGCTCCGGCTCCGGGCGTTGGACAGCCGCCACCTCCTCCACCGCCGCCTCCAGCTGGCGGCGCGATGCGCGACGACGCCTACCCGGACCAGAACGCGGCCTACATCGTCTTCACCAGCCTCGGCGACGACAAGCGTAGCGAGTGCCTCCTTCGGCAGGAGGTGAACACCATCGTCCCGGCCAAGCCAGAGTGCATGCATTGGTCGGATCGCCCAATCACCTGGACCCGGGAGGAGCACACGGCAGTCATGCCAAGTCCGAGTGGTTACGCCCTCGTCCTCAACCCCACCATCATCGCGCGGCGCACATGCAAGTTCTCCCGAGTCCTCATAGATGGCGGTAGCAGCATCAACATCCTCTACCGCGGCACGATGACCAAGCTCGGCCTTAAGGCCGAGGACCTGGAGCCGACCCGGACGATCTTTCACGGCATCATGCCCGGCCTCTCCTGCTCCCCCATTGGCCGGGTCCGGCGAGACGTCTTGTTCGGTGACAGCAGCCACTTCCGGCGCGAACCGATCTGGTTCGAAGTGGTGGACCTGTCCAGCGCGTATCACGCGTTGCTGGGCCGGCCCGCGCTCGCCAAATTCATGGCGGTTTCCCACTACGCGTACCTGAAGATGAAGATGTCGGGTCCCAAGGGCCTCATCACCATCACAAGCGATTACCGCAAGTCCCTGGAGTGCGCCCGAGACGGCTCCAAGTTGCCGAGTCGCTGGTCATTGCTGAGGAGCGTCGCCAGCTCGACCAGATCGTCGCCCTGGCAGGCGAGGCCTCCGCTGCGTCGATCCCGAACTCGGACCCGGCCGACGAGGCCGCCTTCAAGCCCTCCAAGGAGATCAAGAAAGTGAAGCTCAACCCAGAAGACCCCAGCTGCAGCAAGTACGTTGTCGTAGGCGCCCGCCTCGACAGCAAATAGGAAGGCGAGCTCGTCGACTTCCTCTGTGAGAATCGGGATATCTTCGCATGGACCCCCAAGGACATGTCGGGTATCCCGAGGAAGTACACTGAGCACAAACTTCACGTCCGCAAGGATGCCAAGCCCGTCCGTCAACCTCTACAACGATTTTCCGAAGAGAAGTGAAGAACCATTGGTGAAGAGGTCGCCAAGCTTCTGGCGGCCGGCTTCATAATGGAAGTGCTTCACCCCGAGTGCCTGGCCAACCCAGTCCTCGTCCAGAAGAAGAACAAGACCTGGCACATGTGTATCGACTACACCAACCTCAATAAGGCCTGTCCCAAGGATCCATTCGCCCTCCCACGGATCGACCAAGTCATCAACTCGACCGCCGGATGTGAGCTCCTGTCCTTCCTGGACGCTTACTCCGGCTACCACCAGATCAAGCTGGACCCGCCCGACGCCCTGAAGACGTCCTTCATCACGCCCATCGGGGCGTATTGCTACGTCACCATGTCGTTCGGCTTGAAGAACGCCGGCGCCATCTTCCAGGGCTGCATGCAGAAATGCCTGCTGTCGCAACTCGGCCGCAATATCCACGTGTACATGGACGACATCGTGGTGAAGACCAAGCAGCACCTCACGCTCCTCGACGATTTGAAGGAAACATTCACCAACCTCCGCGAATACAAGGTCAAGCTTAACCCGGAAAAATGCATCTTCGGCGTTTCGGCCAGAAAGCTACTCACTTTCCTCGTCTCGGAACGCGGCATTGAGGCGAACCCGGAGAAGATCAAGGCCATCGAGCGCATGCGCAAGCCGGCTCGGTTGCGCGATGTCCAGAAGTTCACTGGGTGCTTGGCCTCGGTCAGCCGGTTCCTAAGCCGGCTGGGCGAGAGGGCGCTACCCCTATACCAGCTGATGAAGAAGACGAGCCCGTTCGAATGGAACGGCAAGGCAGACAAGGCCTTCCAAGACCTCATGCACATGCTCTCCACCGCACTAGTCTTGGCCGCGCCGACCGACAAGGAGCCGCTATTGCTCTACATAGCCGCGACCCCGCGGGTGGTCAGCACGGTGCTGGCGGTCGAGCGACCGGAGAAGGTCAAGATCCAAGCCGTCCAGCGCCCAGTCTACTACCTGAGCAAAGTGCTTTCCAACTCTAAGCAGAACTACCCGCACTACCAGAAGATGTGTTCCGGCGTGTACCTCACCGCCAAGAAGCTGAAGCAATATTTCCAAGAGCACATTGTCATTGTGGTCAGCACGGCGCCTATCGAAGAAATCATTGGGTGCCAGGACGCCTCTGGCCGGGTTGCCAAGTGGGCAATCCAGCTAGCCGGCCACACCATCCTCTACGAACCCCGCACCTCGATCAAGTCTCAAGCCCTGGTCGACTTCCTCGTTGACTGGACCGAGACCCAGTACTTGCCACCGCCTCCCGACTCGACGCATTGGCGCATGCACTTCGACGGGTCCAAGATGTGACTCGGCTTAGGGGTCGGCATCGTACTGTAATCCCCGAAGGGCGACCGGCTCCACTACGCGCTCCAGATCCACTTCGCCGCCTCCAACAACATCGCCGAGTACGAAGCCCTTGTGCACGGCCTTCGGCTTGCCAAGGAACTCGGCATCCGGCGCATCCTGTGCTACGGCAACTCGGACCTGGTGGTACAGCAGTGCTCCGACGAATGGGACGCCCGCGACTCCAACATGGCAAGCTACCGCTTTCTCGTCCAGAAGCTGTCCGGATCCTTCGAGGGCTGCGAGTTCCTCCACGTCCCGCGCGCGGAGAACGAAGCAGCCGACACGCTCGCCAAGATCGCCTCGTCATGACAAGCCATCCCATCCGTCGTCTCCCTCGAGCACCTGCGCAAGCCGTCCGTCAAGCCATCACCGGACTCTGAGTCTATCCACGTTCCAGACAACCCGGCCGCACCTCAACCCGGCCCGAGGACTGCTCAGCCCAGCCCGGGGACTGCTGAACCCGGCCCAGGGGCTGCCCAGCTCAACCCGGCCACCATCTTCCCAGACCCGGCCGTCGCCATACCCGACCCGGGGACTGCTCAACCCGGCTCGGGGGCTGCCGACTCGGAACCCACCCTGGTGGCCGTCCTCGCCGTGGTTACGGCTCCATCTTGGGCCCTTCCAATATCAGCATTTTTGGAGAATGGGGTTCTCCCCATGGACGAGACCGAAGCTCGGCAAGTGCAGCTTCGGGCGTCCGCCTACAACATCATCAACAACGGGCTCGTCAAGCGCAGCTCCACCGGCGTGTTCCAGCGCTGCGTCGAGCAGGAACGGGGCATCGACATCCTCCGCGACATACATCAGGGCGAGTGCGGGCACCACGCCGCATCACGATCCCTGGTGGCCAAGGCGTTCCACCACGGTTTCTACTGGCCCACGGCCCTCGAAGATGCCGAGTTGCTCGTCCTCAGGTGCATGGGATGCCAGCGCTTCAGCAAACGCAGCCACCAGCCGGCGTCAGCACTCCGCACCATACCGATCGCCTGGCCCTTCGCGCTGTGGGGACTCGACATGGTGGGACCCTTCAAAACCGCTCGAGGCGGCATGACGCACTTGCTAGTGGCAGTGGACAAATTTACCAAGTGGATCGAGGCAAGACCAATCAAGAAACTGGACGGGCAAACAACCGTCCAGTTCATCAAAGACATAGCGGTGCGCTATGGCATGCCAAACAACATCATCACCGACAAAGGCACCAACTTCGCCAAGGGTGCGCTCGAACAATACTGCTCCGTCTCCGACATCCGCCTCGACCTGGCCTCCGTTACGCATCCGCAGTCCAATGGGCAGGTCGAGCAGGCCAATGAACTCATCCTCTCCGGCATCAAGCCGCGACTCGTCGAGCCACTCATCCGCTCACCCGGTAGCTGATACGTCTCCAATGTATCGATAATTTTTGATTGCTCCATGCTATATTATCTACTATTTTGGACATTATTGGGCTTTATTATCCACTTTTATATTATTTTTGGGACTAACCTATTAACCGGAGGCCCAGCCCAGAATTGTTGTTTTTTGCCTGTTCTAGGGTTTCGAAGAAAAGGAATATCAAACGGAGTCCAAACGGAATGAAACCTTCGGGAACGTGATTTTCTCAACAAACAAGACCCGGGAGACTTGAACCCTACGTCAAGACACAAAAGGGGAGGCCACGAGGTAGGGGGCGTGCCCACCCCTACCAGGCGTGCCCTCCAACCTCGTGGGCCCCTTGTTGCTCCACCGACGTACTCCTTCCTCCTATATATACCTACGTACCCCCAAACGATCAGATAGGGAGCCAAAAACCTAATTTCACCGCCGCAACTTTCTGTATCCATGAGATCCCATCTTGGGGCCTGTTCCGGAGCTCCGCCGGAGGGGGCATCGATCACGGAGGGCTTCTACATCAACACCATAGCCTATACGATGAAGTGTGAGTAGTTTACCTTAGACCTACGGGTCCATGCTTAGTAGGTAGATGGCTTCTTCTCTCTTTTTGGATCTCAATACAATGTTCTCCCCCTCTCTTGTGGAGAACTATTCAATGTAATCTTCTTTTTGCGGTTTGTTTGTTGAGATCGATGAATTGTGGGTTTATGATCAAGTCTATCTATGAATAATATTTGAATCTTCTCTAAATTATTTTATGTATGATTGGTTATCTTTGCAAGTCTCTTCGAATTATCAGTTTGGTTTGCCCTACTAGATTGATCTTTCTTGCAATGGGAGAAGTGCTTAGCTTTGGGTTCAATCTTGCGGTGTCCATTCCCAGTGACAGTAGGGGCAGCAAGGCACGTATTGTATTGTTGCCATCGAGGATAACAAGATGGGGTTTTCATCATATTGCATGAGTTTATCCCTCTACATCATGTCATCTTGCTTAAGGCGTTACTCTATTTTTAACTTAATACTCTAGATGCATGCTGGATAGCGGTCGATGAGTGGAGTAATAGTAGTAGATGCAGGCAGGAGTCGGTCTACTTGTCTCGGACGTGATGCCTATATACATGATCATACCTAGATATTCTCATAACTATGCTCAATTCTGCCAATTGCTAAACAGTAATTTGTTCACCCACCGTAGAATACTTATGCTCTCGAGAGAAGCCACTAGTGAAACCTATGGCCCCCGGGTCTATCTTTATCATATTAATCTCCTACTACTTAGTTATTTCCTTTGCTTTTTTACTTTACCTTTATTTTACTTTACATCTTTATCACAAAAATACCAAAAATATTATCTTGTCATATCTATCAGATCTCACTCTCGTAAGTGGCCGTGTAGGGATTGACAACCCCTATTCGCGTTGGTTGCGAGGATTTATTTGTTTTGTGCAGGTACGAGGGACTCACGCGTAGCCTCCTACTGGATTGATACCTTGGTTCTCAAAAACTGAGGGAAATACTTACGTTACTTTGCTGCATCATCCCTTCCTCTTCGGGGAAAACCAACGCAGTGCTCAAGAGGTAGCAAGAAGGATTTATGGCGCCGTTGCCAGGGAGGTCTACGCAACAGTCAACATACCAAGTACCTATCAAATACCCTTATCTCCCGCATTACATTATTTGCCATTTTCCTCTTGTTTTCCTCTCCCCCACTTCACCCTTGCTGTTTTATTCGCCCTCTCTCTCTATCCTCCCTCTCTTTCTCTATTTGCCTCTTTTTGCCCGCTTGCTTTTTGTGTTAGTTTGCTTGCTTGTCACGATGGCTCAAGATAATACTAAATTGTGTGACTTCAACAATACCAACAACAATGATTTTATTAGCACTCTGATTGCTCCTCTTACCGATGCTGAATCTTGTGAAATTAATACTGCTTTGCTGAATCTTGTCATGAGAGATCCGTTTTCCGGCCTTCCTAGTGAAGATGCCGCTACCCATCTAAATAGCTTCGTTGATTTGTGTGATATGTAAAAGAAGAAAGATGTGGATAATGATATTGTTAAATTGAAGCTATTTCCTTTTTCGCTTAGAGATCATGCTAAAGCTTGGTTTTCGTCTTTGCCTAAAAATAGTATTGATTCATGGAATAAGTGCAAAGATGCTTTTATCTCTAAGTATTTTCCTCCCGCTAAGATCATCTCTCTTAGAAACGATATTATGAATTTTAAGCAACTTGATCATGAACATGTTGCACAAGCTTGGGAGAGAATGAAACTAATGATACGTAATTGCCCTACTCATGGTTTAAATTTGTGGATGATTATACAAAATTTTTATGCCGGATTGAATTTTGCTTCTAGAAATCTTTTAGATTCGGCCGCGGGAGGCACTTTTATGGAAATCACTTTAGGAGAAGCTACTAAACTCCTAGATAATATTATGGTTAATTATTCTCAATGGCATACTAAAAGATCTACTAATAAAAAGGTGCATGCGATAGAAGAAATTAATGTTTTGAGTGGAAAGATGGATGAACTTATGAAATTATTTGCTAATAAGAGTGTTTCTTCTGATCCTAATGATATGCCCTTGTCTACTTTGATTGAGAATAATAATGAATCTATGGATGTGAATTTTGTTGGTAGGAACAATTTTGGTAACAAGGCGTATAGAGGAAATTTCAACCCTAGGCCTTATCCTAGTAATCCCTCTAATAATGATGGTTATTCCTACAACAATTCTTATGGAAATTATAACAAGATTCCCTCTGATTTTGAATCTAATATTAAAGAATTTATTACTTTGCAAAAGAATTTTAATGCTTTGATTGAAGAAAAATTGCTTAAGATTGATTAGTTGGCTAGGAAGGTTGATAGAATTTCTCTTGTTTTTGATTCTTTGAAACTTAGATCTATTCCACCTAAGCATGATATCAATGAGTCTCTCAAAGCCATGAGAATTTCCATTGATGAGTGCAAAGAAAGAACTGCTAGGATGAATGCTAAGAAAGATGCCTTTATCAGAGCATGTTCTTCTAGTTCCTATGAAAATAAAGATGAAGATCTAAAAGTTATTGATGTGTCCCCTATTAAATCTTTGTTTTGCAATATGAATCTTGATAATGATGGGACTGAATATGGTCCACCTTTACCTAGAAGGCGTTCCATGAATTTGGAATTTGTTGATCTTGATGCTAAAATTGATAAAAGTGGGATTGAAGAAACTAAAACCCTAGATGTTGCTAAACCCACTATTATGGATTTCAAGGAATTTAATTATGAAAATTGCTCTTTGATTGATTGTATTTCCTTGTTGCAATCCGTGCTAAATTCTCCTCATGCTTATAGTAAAAATAAAGCGTTTACTAAACATATCGTTGATGCCTTGATGCAATCTTATGAAGAAAAACTTGAATTGGAAGTTTCTATCCCTAGAAAACTTTATGATGAGTGGGAACCAACTATTAAAATTAAAATTAAAGATCCTGAATGCTATGCTTTATGTGATTTGGGTGCTAGTGTTTCCACGATTCCAAAGACTTTGTGTGATTTGTTAGGTTTCCGTGATTTTGATGATTGCTCTCTAAACTTGCACCTTGCGGATTGCACTATTAAGAAACCTATGGGAAGAATTAATGATGTTCTTATTGTTGCAAATAGGAATTATGTGCCCGTAGATTTTATTGTTCTTGACATAGAATGCAATCCTTCATGTCCTATTATTCTTGGTAGACCTTTTCTTAAAACGATTGGTGCAATTATTGATATGAAGGAAGGAAATATTAGATTCCAATTTCCATTAAGGAAAGGCATGGAACACTTTCCTAGAAAGAAAATTAAATTACCTTATGAATCTATTATGAGAGCCACTTATGGATTACCTACCCAAGATGGCAATACCTAGATCTATCCTTGCTTGTTATGCCTAGCTAGGGGCGTTAAACAATAGCGCTTGTTGGGAGGCAACCCAATTTTATTTTTATTCCTTCCTTTTTGCTCCTGTTTAGTAATAAATAATTTATCTAGCCTCTGTTTTGGTTGTGTTTTTTGTGTTTAATTAGTGTTTGTGCCAAGTAGAACCGTTGGGAAGACTTGGGGAAAGTCTTGTTACACTTGCTGTAAAAAACAGAAACTTTAGCGCGCACGAGAACTGCTGTCATTTTTATTTGGAAAGTTCTATTTAGTTAATTATTTTTGCAAATAATTAATAGATAAATTCCTCACGTCCAACAATTTATTTTAGAATTTTTGGGGTTCCAGATCTTGCGCTAGCTACTGATTACTACAGACTGTTCTGTTTTTCGTGTGTTGTTTGCTTATTTTGATGAATCTATGGCTAGTAAAATAGTTTATAAACCATAGAGAAGTGGAATACAGTAGGTATAATACCAATATAAATAAAGAATGAGTTCATTACAGTACCTTGAAGTGGTCTTTTATTTTCTTTCGCTAACGCAGCTCACGAGATTTCCTACTTTAAGTTTTGTGTTGTGTAGTTTTCAAGTTTTGGGTAAAAATTTGATGGATTATGGAACAAGGAGTGGCAAGAGCCTAAGCTTGGGGATGCCCATGGAACCCCCAAGATAATATAAGGACACCTAAAATCCGAAGCTTGGGGATGCCCCGCAAGGCATCCCCTCTTTCGTCTACTTCTATCGGTAACTTTACTTGGAGCTATATTTTTATTCGCCACATGATATGTGTTTTGCTTGGAGTGTCTTGTATGATTTGAGTCTTTACTTTTTAGTGTACCACAATCATCCTTGTTGTACACAACTTTTGAGAGAACCATACATGATTTGGAATTTGTTAGAATACTCTATGTGCTTCTCTAATATCTTTTGAGTTATGTAGTTTTACTCTAGTAGTTCACTTATATCTTTTAGAGCGCGGTGGTGGATTTGTTTTATAGAAACCGTTGATCTCTCATGCTTAACTTAGATTATTTTGGGAGTCTTAAATAGCATGGTAATTTTCTTAAAATCCTAATATGCTTGGTATACAAGATTAACAATAAAACTTTCTTATGAGTGTGTTGAATACTATGAGAAGTTTGATGCTTGATAATTGTTTTGATATATGAAGATGGTGATATTAAAGTTGTGCTAGTTGAGTAGTTGTGAATTTTAGAAATACTTGTGTTAAAGTTTGTGATTCCCGTAGCATGCACATATGGTGAACCGTTATGTGATGAAGTCGGAGCATGATTTATTTTTTGATTGTCTTCCTTATGAGTGGCGGTCGGGGACGAGCGATGGTCTTTTCCTACCAATCTATCCCCCTAGGAGCATGCGCATAATACTTTGCTTTGATAACTTGTAGATTTTTGCAATAAGTATATGAGTTCTTTATGTCTAATGTTGAGTCCATGGATTATACGCACTCTCACCCTTCCACCTTTGCTAGCCTCTCTAATACCGCGCACCTTTCGCCGGTATCATACACCCACCATATACCTTCCTCAAAACAGCCACCATACCTACCTATTATGGCAATTCCATAGCCATTCCGAGATATATTGCCATGCAACTTTCCACCATTCCGTTTATCATGATACACTCCATCATTGTCATATTGCTTAGCATGATCATCTAGTTGACATCGTATTCGTGGCAAAGCCACCATTCATAATTCTTTCATATGTGTCAGTCATGCATCATTGCATATCCCGGTACACCGTCGGAGGCATTCATATAGAGTCATATCTTGTTCTAACTATCGAGTTGTAATTGTTGAGTTGTAAGAAAAATAAGAGTGTGATGATCATCATTATTAGAGCATTGTCCCAGTGAGGAAAGGATGATGGAGACTATGATTCCCCCACAAGTCGGGATGAGACTCCGGATGAAAAAAAAGAGAAAGAAAAGAGGCCATAAAAAGGGAAAAGTCCCAAATAAAAAAATGAGAGAAAAAGAGAGAAGGGACAATGTTACTATCCTTTACCACATTTGTGCTTCAAAGTAGCACCATGATATTCAAAGTAGAGAGTCTCTCATGTTATCACTTTCATATACTAGTGTGAATTTTTCATTATAGAACTTGGCTTGTATATTCCAATGATGGGCTTCCTCAAAATGCCTAGGTCTTCATGAGCAAGCAAGTTGGATGCACACCCACTTAGTTTCTTTTTGAGCTTTCATATACTTATAGCTCTAGTGCATCCGTTGCATGGAAATCCCTACTCACTCACATTGATATCTATTGATGGGCATCTCCATAGCCCGTTGATACGCCTAGTTGAAGTGAGACTATCTTCTCCTTTTTTGTCTTCTCCACAACCACCATTCTATTCCACCTATAGTGCTATATCCATGGCTCACGCTCATGTATTGCTGAAAATTGAAAAGGTTTTGAGAGTGTCAAAAGTATGAAAAAATTGCTTGGCTTGTCATCGGGGTTGTGCATGATTTAAATATTTTGTGTGGTGAAGATGGAGCATAGCCAGACTATATGATTTTGTAGGGATAACTTTCTTTGGCCATGTTATTTTGAGAAGACATAATTGCTTTGTTAGTATGCTTGAAGTATTATTATTTTATGTCAATATTAAACTTTTTTCTTGAATCTTTTGCATTTGAATATTCATACCACAATTAAGAAGAATTACATTAAAATTATGCCAAGTAGCACTCCGCATCAAAAATTCTGTTTTTATCATTTACCTACTCGAGGACGAGCAGGAATTAAGCTTGGGGATGCTTGATACGTCTCCAACGTATCTATAATTTTTGATTGCTCCATGCTATATTATATACTGTTTTGGACATTACTGGCTTTATTATCCAATTTTATATTATTTTTGGCACTAACCTATTAACCGGAGGCCCAGCCCAGAATTGTTGTTTTTTGCCTGTTTTAGGGTTTCGAAGAAAAGGAATATCAAACGAAGTCCAAACGGAATGAAACCTTCGGGAACGTGATTTTCTCAACAAACAAGACCCGGGAGACTTGGACCCTACATCAAGACACAAAAGGGAGGCCACGAGGTAGGGGGGCACGCCTACCCCCACCAGGCGCGCCCTCCACCCTCGTGGGCCCCCTATTGTTCCACCGACATACTCCTTCCTCCTATATATACCTACGTACCCCCAAACGATCAGATATAGAGCCAAAAACCTAATTCCACCACCGCAAGTTTCTGTATCCACGAGATCCCATCTTGGGGCCTGTTCCGGAGCTCCGCCGGAGGGGGCATCGATCACGGAAGGCTTCTACATCAACACCATAGCCTCTCCGATGAAGTGTGAGTAGTTTACCTCAGACCTACGGGTCCATAGTTAGTAGCTAGATGGCTTCTTCTCTCTTTTTGGATCTCAATACAATGGTCCCCTCCCCCTCTCTTGTGGAGAACTATTCGATGTAATCTTCTTTTTGCGGTGTGTTTGTTGAGACCAATGAATTGTGGGTTTATGATCAAGTCTATCTATGAATAATATTTCAATCTTCTCTGAATTCTTTTATCTATGATTGGTTATCTTTGCAAGTCTCTTCGAATTATCAGTTTGGTTTGGCCTACTAGATTGATCTTTCTTGCAATGGGAGAAGTGCTTAGCTTTGGGTTCAATCTTGTGGTCTCCTTTCCCAGTGACAATAGGGGCAGCAAGGCACGTATTGTATTGTTGCCATCGAGGATAACAAGATGGGGTTTTCATCATATTGCATGAGTTTATCCCTCTACATCATGTCATCTTGCTTAAGGCGTTACTCTGTTTTTAACTTAATACTCTAGATGCATGCTGGATAGCGGTCGATGAGTGGAGTAATAGTAGTAGATGCAGGCAGGAGTCGGTCTACTTGTCTCGGATGTGATGCCTATATACATGATCATACCTAGATATTCTCATAACTATGCTCAATTCTGTCAATTGCTCAACAGTAATTTGTTCACCCACCATAGAATACTTATGCTCTCGAGAGAAGCCACTAGTGAAACCTATGGCCCCCGGGTCTATCTTTATCATATTAATCTCCTACTACTTAGTTATTTCCTTTGCTTTTTACTTTACCTTTATTTTAATTTGCATCTTTATCACAAAAATACCAAAAGTATTATCTTATCATATCTATCAGATCTCACTCTCGTAAGTGGACGTGTAGGGATTGACAACTCCTATTCGCGTTGGTTGCAAGGATTTATTTGTTTTGTGCAGGTACGAGGGACTCACGCGTAGCCTCCTACTGGATTGATACCTTGGTTCTCAAAAACTAAGGGAAATACTTACGCTACTTTGCTGCATCATCCCTGATACGTCTCCAACGTATCAAATTTTTGATTGCTCCATGCTATATTATCTACTGTTTTGGATGTTTATGGGCTTTATTATACACTTTTATATCATTTTGGGACTAACCTATTAACCCAGAGCCCAGTGCCAGTTTCTGTTTTTACCTTCTTTTAGAATATCACAGAAAAGGAAAACCAAACGGAGTCCAATTGACCTGAAACTTCACGGAACTCATTTTTGGAAGGAAAGAAGCCCACAAGACTTCGAGTGCACGTCAGGGGACCTTCGAGGAGGCCACGAGGTAGGGGGCGCGCCCCCTAGGGTGCGCCCTCCACCCTCGTGGGCCCCTCGTGGCCCCCCTGACGTACTTCTTCCGCCTATATATCTCCATATACCCTAAAAACATCCGAGAGCACAATAGATCGGGAGTTCCGCCGCCAGAAGCCTCCGTAGCCACCGAAAGCCAATCTAGACCCGTTCCGGCACCCTGCCGGAGGGGGCAATCCTTCTCCGGTGGCCATCTTCATCATCCTGGTGCTCTCCATGACGAGGAGCGAGTAGTTCTCCCTCGGGCCTGAGGGTATGTACCAGTAGCTATGTGTTTGATCTCTCTCTCTCTCGTGTTCTTGAGGTGATACGATCTTCATGTATCGTGAGCTTTGCTATTATATTTGGATCCTATGATGTTTCTCCTCCCCCTCTGCTCTCTTGTAATGGATTGAGTTTCCCCTTTGAAGTTATATTATCGGATTGAGTTTTTAAAGATTTCAGAACACTTGATGTATGTCTTGCCGTGCGTATCTGTGGTGACAATGGCATATCACGTGATTCACTTGATGTATGTTTTGGTGATCAACTTGCGGGTTCCACCCATGAACCTATGCATAGGGGTTGGCACACGTTTTCGTCGTGATTCTCCGGTAGAAACTTTGGGCACTCTTTGAGGTTCTATGTGTTGGTTGAATAGATGAATCTGAGATTGTGTGATGCATATCGTATAATCATACCCACGGATTCTTGAGGTGACATTGGAGTATCTAGCTGACATTAGGGTTTTGGTTGATTTGTATCTTAAGGTGTTATTCTAGTACGAACTCTAGGACTGTTTGTGACACTTATAGGAATAGCCCAACGGATTGATTGGAAAGAATAACTTTGAGGTGGTTTCGTACCCTACCATAATCTCTTCGTTTGTTCTCCGCTATTAGTGACTTTGGAGTGACTCTTTTTTGCATGTTGAGGGATAGTTATGTGATCCAATTATGTTATTATTGTTGAGAGGACTTGCACTAGTGAAAGTATGAACCCTAGGCCTTCTTTCAACGCATTGCAATACCATTTACGCTCACTTTTATCATTAGTTACCTTGCTGTTTTTGTATTTTCAGATCACAAAAACCTTTATCTACCATCCATATACCACTTGTATCACCATCTCTTCGCCGAACTAGTGCACCTATACAATTTACCATTGTATTGGGTGTGTTGGGCACACAAGAGACTCTTTGTTATTTGGTTGCAGGGTTGCTTGAGAGAGACCATCTTCAACCTACGCCTCCTACGGATTGATAAACCTTAGGTAATCCACTTGAGGGAAATTTGCTACTGTCCTACGAACCTCTGCACTTGGAGGCCCAACAACGTCTACAAGAAGAAGGTTGTGTAGTAGACATCAAGCTCTTTTCTGGCACCGTTGCCGGGGAGGTGAGTGCTTGAAGGTATATCTTTAGATCTTGCAATCGAGTCTTTTAGTTTCTTGTTTTATCACTAGTTTAGTTTATAAAAGAAAACTTTAAAAAATGGAATTGAGTTTGTCTCATACGCTTCACCTTTTTAATATCTTTCATGAGTATGATGGAAAGGATAATTGTGCTTAAGTGCTAGAAGAAGAAATCTATAAAATGTTTGGCACTAAATATTTGAATGATGAGCATGATTGCAATGTTGTTAGTATGAATTCCTTGAATATCCATGATGCTAATGATATGCAAAGCCACAATCTTGGGGAAGCTATGTTTGATGAAGATGATATTTTTTGTCCCCCAAGTTTTGATGAGAAAATTTATTATGATGGAAGCATGCCTCCTATCTATGATGATTATTATGATGACACGTATGCTTTAAAGAATAATTATAACCATGAAACTTGTCATATTGATCTTAATTTTCAATCACATGATAGTTATTTTGTCGAGTTTGCTCCCACTATTATTCATGAGAAGAAATTTGCTTATGTGGAGAGTAGTAAATTTTCTATGCTTGTAGATCATGAAAAGAATGCTTTAGGTGCTGGTTATATTGTTGAATTCATTCATGATGCTACTGAAAATTATTATGAGGGAGGAATATATGCTTGTAGGAATTGCAATAATATTAAGTTTCCTCTCTATGTGCTTAAAGTTTTGAAGTTATGCTTGTTTTACCTTCCTATGCAAGTTGATTCTTGTTCCCACAAGTTGTTTGCTAACAAAATCCCTATGCATAGGAAAAGGGTTAGACTTAAATGTGCTAGTCATATTCATCATGATGCTCTCTTTATGTTTCAATTCTTATGTCTTATGTGAGCATCATTGAAATCATCATGCCTAGCTAGGGGCGTTAAACGATAGCGCTTGTTGGGAGGCAACCCAATCCTATTCTTGTTCCTTGATTTTTGTTCCTTTTTAGTAATAAATAATTCATCTATCCTATGTTTAGATGTGGTTTTATGCTTCTAATTAGTGTTTGTGCCAAGTAGAACCTTTGGGAAGACTTGGGAGAAGTCTTGTTGATCATGCTGTAAAAAACAGAAACTTTAGCGCTCACGAGAATTTCTGCCAATTTTATTTGGAGAGTGCTATTTAGTTAATTCTTTTTGAAGATGATTAATAGATAAATTCCTCAGGTCCAGAAATTTATTTGAGAATTTTATGAGTTCCATAAGTATACGTTTGATTCAGATTACTACAGACTGTTCTGTTTTTGACAGATTCTGTTTTTCATGTGTTGTTTACTTATTTTGATGAATCTATGGCTAGTAAAATAGTTTATAAACCATAGAGAAGTTGTAATACAGTAGGTTTAACACCAATATAAATAAAGAATGAGTTCATTACAGTACCTTGAAGTGGTGATTTACTTTCTTATACTAACGGAGCTTACGAGTTTTCTGTTAAGTTTTGTGTTGTGAACTTTTCATGTTTTGGGTAAAGATTCGATGGACTGTGGAATAAGGAGTGGCAAGAGCCTAAGCTTGGGGATGCCCAAGGAACCCCAAGGTAATATTCAAGGAAAACCAAAAGCCTAAGCTTGGGGATGCCCCGGAAGGCATCCCCTCTTTCGTCTTCATTCATCGGTAACTTTACTTGGAGCTATATTTTTATTCACCACATGATATGTGTTTTGCTTGGAGCATCAATTTATTTTGTTAAGATTTGCTTTCTGTTATTTATAAAAATGTCTTGCATCTTTTATTTCAATAAAAGTGTCATTGATAACCTTTACTATGCCTATGTTAGAAGTCCACATGTTGCTGTTTGAAAACAGAAAGTTTATCGCTGTTGCAATAATTCCCTAGAAAAGTTGGAATGTGATAAAATGTTGAAACCTTTTGCATATTAAGATCTGATAAATTTACTACAGTGGGAATTTTCTGTCATAATTTTTGGAGCTAGGGAAGTATGGATGTTGCTGCATTCTTTTAAAGACTGTCCTGTTTAGGCAGATTGCTGTTATGTTTGCATTGTTTGCATATGTTTGCTTCTTTAATGATTCTATTTGAGGATAGGACTATTAAATATGCAGAGGCATTTAGTATGCAATGTTGAATAATAATTTTAGTGATTTGCTACAGTAAAATATGATAAGGTTTTTGCAATGGTTTATACTAACTCATCTCACGAGTCCTTGTTGAGTTTTGTGTGGATGAAGCTTTTGAGATTTAGGGAGACCATGATATGAGAGGGATTATGGAGACACAAAATCTCAAGCTTGGGGATGCCCAAGGCATCCCAAGATAATATTTCAAGAAGTCTCAAGCGTCTAAGCTTGGGGATGCCCCAGTTGGCATCCCACCTTTCTTCTTCAACAACTATTGGTTAGTTTTGGTTGATCCTAAGTTTTTGCTTCTTCACATGATGTTTGCCATTCTTAGAATGTCATTTTATTTAGTTTTGCTTGCTGCTTGAATAAAATACCAAGATCTGAAATTATTAAATGTTAGAGAGTCTTCACATAGTTGCATAATTATTCGACCACTCATTGATCTTCACTTATATCTTTCGGAGTAGTTTGTCGTTTGCTCTAGTGCTTCACTTATATCTTTTTAGAGCATGGTGGTGGTTTTATTTTGAAGAATTAGATGAACTCTCATGCTTCACTTATATTATTTCGAAAGTCTTTAGAACAGCATGGTAGTTTGCTTTGGTTATGAAACTAGTCCTAATATGATGGGCATCCAAGAGGGATATAATAAAAACTTTCATATATAGTGCATTGAATACTATGAGAAGTTTGATACTTGATGATTGTTTTGAGATATGAGGATGGTAATATTAGAGTCATGCTAGTTGAGTAGTTGTGAATTTGAGAAATACTTGTGTTGAAGTTTGTGATTCCCGTAGCATGCACGTATGGTGAACCGTTATGTGATGAAGTCGGAGCATGATTTATTTATTGATTGTCCTCCTTATGAGTGGCGGTCGGGGACGAGCGATGGTCTTTTCCTACCAATCTATCCCCCTAGGAGCATGCGCGTAGTACTTTTCTTTGATAACTTGTAGATTTTTGCAATAAGTATATGAGTTCTTTATGACTAATGTTGAGTCCATGGATTATACACACTCTCACCCTTCCACCTTTGCTAGCATCTCTAATACCGCGCACCTTTCGCCGGTATCATACACCTACCATATACCTTCCTCAAAACAGCCACCATACCTACCTATTATGGCATTTCCATAGCCATTCCGAGATATATTTCCATGCAACTTACCACTGTTCCGTTTATTATGACACGCTTCATCATTGTCATATTGCTTTGCATGATCATGTAGTTAACATCGTATTTGTGGCAAAGCCACCATTCATAATTCTTTCATACATGTCACTCATGCATCATTGCGCATCCCGGTACACCGCCGGAGGCATTCATATAGAGTCATATTTTGTTCTAAGTATCAAGTTGTAATTGTTGAGTTGTAAGAAAAATAGAAGTGTGATGATCATCATTATTAGAGCATTGTCCCAGTGAGGAAAGGATGATGGAGAATATGATTCCCCCACAAGTCGGGATGACACTCCGAACAAAAAAAAAGAGGCCATAAAAAAGAGAAGGCCCAAACAAAAACAAAAAAATGAGAGAAAAGGAGAGAAGGGACAATGTTACTATCCTTTTACCACACTTGTGCTTCAAGGTAGCACCATCATCTTCATGATAGAGAGTCTCTCATTCTGTCAATTTCATATACTAGTGGGAATTTTCCATTATAGAACTCGGCTTGTATATTCCAATGATGGGCTTCCTCAAAATTCCCTAGGTCTTCGTGAGCAAGCGAGTTGGATGCACACCCACTTAGTTTCTTTTGTTGAGCTTTCATATACTTATAGCTCTAGTGCATCCATTGCATGGCAATCCCTACTCACTCATATTGATATCTATTGATGGGCATCTTCATTGCTCGTTGATACGCCTAGTTGATGTGAGACTATCTTCCCCTCTTTTTGTCTTCTCCACAACCACAGTTCTATTCCACATATAGTGCTATATCCATGGCTCATGCTCATGTATTGCGTGAAGATCAAAAAAGTTTTGAAAATGTCAAAAGTATGAAACAATTGCTTGGCTTGTCATCGGGGTTGTGCATGATTTAAATACTTTGTGTGGTGAAGATGGAGCATAGCCAGACTATATGATTTTGTAGGGATAGCTTTCTTTGGCCATGTTATTTTGAGAAGACATAATTGCTTAGTTAGTATGCTTGAAGTATTATTATTTTTATGTCAATATGAACTTTTGTCTTGGATCTTTCGGATCTGAATATTCATGCCACAATTAAGAAGAATTACATTGAAATTATGCCAAGTAGCACTCTGCATGAAAAAATCTGTTTTTTATCATTTACCTACTCGAGGACGAGCAGGAATTAAGCTTGGGGATGCTGATACGTCTCCAATGTATCTATAATTTTTGATTGCTCCATGCTATATTATCTACTATTTTGGATGTTTATGGGCTTTATTATACACTTTTATATCATTTTTGGGACTAACCTATTAACCCAGAGCCCAGTGCCAATTTCTGTTTTTACCTTGTTTTAGAATATCGCAGAAAAGGAAAACCAAACGGAGTCCAATTGACCTGAAACTTCACGGAAATCATTTTTGGAAGGAAAGAAGCCCATAAGACGTGGAGTGCATGTCAGGGGACCTTCAAGGAGGCCATGAGGTAGGGGGCGCGCCCTCCACCCTCGTGGGCCCCTCGTAGCCCCCTGACGTACTTCTTCCACCTATATATCTCCATATACCCTAAAAACATCTGAGAGCACAATAGATCGGGAGTTCCGCCGCCAGTAGCCTCCGTAGCCACCGAAATCCAATCTAGACCCGTTCTAGCACCCTGCTGGAGGGGGCAATCCTTCTCCGGTGGCCATCTTCATCATCCTGGTGCTCTCCATGATGAGGAGGGAGTAGTTCTCCCTCGGGGCTGAGGGTGTGTACCAGTAGCTATGTGTTTGATCTCTCTCTCTCTCGTGTTCTTGAGGTGATACGATCTTGATGTATCGCGAGCTTTGCTATTATATTTTGATCCTATGATGTTTCTCCTCCCCCTGTACTCTCTTGTAATGGATTTAGTTTCCCCTTTGAAGTTATCTTATAGGATTGAGTCTTTAAAGATTTGAGAACACTTGATGTATGTCTTGTCGTTCGTATCTGTGGTGACAATGGGATATCACGTGATTCACTTGATGTATGTTTTGGTGATCAACTTGTGAGTTCCTCCCATGAACCTATGCATAGGGGTTGGCACACTTTTTCGTTGTGATTCTCCGGTAGAAACTTTGGGCACTCTTTGAGGTTCTATGTGTTGGTTGAATAGATGAATCTGAGATTGTGTGATGCATATCGTATAATCATACCCATGGATAGTTGAGGTGGCATTGGAGTATCTAGGTAACTTTAGGGTTTTGGTTGATTTGTGTCTTAAGGTGTTATTCTAGTACGAACTCTAGGGCTGTTTGTGACACTTATAGGAATAGCCCAACGGATTGATTGGAAAGAATAACTTTGAGGTGGTTTCATACCCTACCATAATCTCTTCGTTTGCTCTCCGCTATTAGTGACTTTGGAGTGACTCTTTGTTGCATGTTGAGGGATAGTTATGTGATCCAATTATGTTATTATTGTTGAGAGGACTTGCACTAGTGAAAGTATGAACCCTAGGCCTTGTTTCAACGCATTGCAATACCGTTTACGCTCACTTTTATCATTAGTTACCTTGCTGTTTTGTATTGGGTGTGTTGGGGACACAAGAGACTCTTTGTTATTTGGTTGCAGGGTTGCTTGAGAGAGACCATCTTCATCCTACGCCTCCTACGGATTGATAAACCTTAGGTCATCCACTTGAGGGAAATTTTCTACTGTCCTTCAAACCTCTACACTTGGAGGCCCAACAACATCTACAAGAAGAAGGTTGTGTAGTAGACATCAATCCCTTCCTCTTCGGGGAAAACCAATGTAGTGCTCAAGAGGTAGCAGTAGCTGGCTCGACGAGTTGCCAGCCGTTCTTTGGAGTCTACGCACCACGCCGAATCCGTCGACGGGGTTCACCCCGTTCTTCCTCGTCTACGGAGCCGAGGCCATCATCCCGACCAACGTCGAGTTCAACTCGCCGCGCGTCGCGATATACACCGAAGCCGAAGTCAGGGAAGCCTGCGAAGATGGTGTCGACCTGCTTGAAGAAGCACGCCTCCTGACGCTAAGTCGCTCGGCCATCTATTAGCAAGGCCTGAGGCACTAACACAGCAAGAAGATCAAGCCCCTCGCGTTCCGCGAGGGCAACCTCGTCCTCCGACTTGTCCAAGAGCAGGAAGGACGAACAAGCTGTCCCCTCCATGGGAGGGCCCATTCATCGTGAGCAAGGCCTTGCGCGACTGCAACGCCTACTACCTCATCGACGCGTGCAAGTCAAGGAAGCGCAAGAAGGACACCGCCGGTGAAGAAACGACCCGGCCGTGGAACGCGGAACTCCTCCGCCCGTTTTACAATTAGCCGCACGAGCGTATGTATCGTTGCCTTTTGTAAATGCATGAAACCATGGGGTCCCCGAACGAGACTCGGGGGCTGCATTTTGTCGACCAATTTATTGTGTCCATATTTTCTTGCATCACTATACCACTGAACCCAACCACCGGTCTGACTCGCTCGACCCGGGGGCTCGGGGGCTGGCCGGCTCGGTCGCCACCCTGTCGCCTTACTTGGTGATTCCTGATAAAGTTAGGATGCCGCGGTCCCCCACTTCGCCCTAAAGCCACAGATCCAGCTTTGGCTGTCGGCTGGCAAGTACAACGGGCAAAAGCGCCTTTACGCTTCATACACTAAGTCAAAGGCTGCCGGGTCGATCAACCCAGCCCACCATTCATCAAATGAACAGCCGCACGACCGGCTGCTCGCCAACCAGCTTCGCCGGATTGCCGCCAGCCGGCCCAGTGGGTGTTTCGCTCGCGCTCAAACGTTTCGAGGGACCCAAGTCCTGCACGCAACTCTCAAAGAACCAAGCCCCTTGTCACGGACCGGAGCCTCGGCCGTCTGACTCGCGGGGGGGAGGTTTGAGAAAGGAAAAACGCATGAAATCGGTCCAAAAACGGAAGGCAAAAAAGCAAAAGCACCCACGACATCCACACAAATATTTAAATAAAGGCCCACAGCCCGAGTTCATTACACCCTAAAAACCCCCAGTGGGTGGGTGGACCTGCTATTTAACAAATTCTACAAAGTGTCTCAGGCATCTCTAGCGCCGCGTCGCAACGTCGATGGCTCTCCCCTTGCAGCCTCCGGGCCCGCCATGGCGCCGGTGTCCTCCTCAGCACCCGCGTCGCGGTAGACGCCCGTCTCCTCCGAGCTCCCCTCCGGATCATGGAGGAGCAAGCCGTCGTCTTCACCGTCCACGGCCCTGCAGTCTTTCGTCCGCTCCGGATGGAACTCATCGTGGAAGGCGAACTCGGTGATGTAGCTAGCCCGGGAGGCGATCCGGCCGGCTTGCTCCTGCAAGTGCTGCTCCAAACTGGCCCGCTGGCCCATCAACGCGTCCAGCTGCAGGTCCGGATGCCAGGACAGTGCGAACCGGAGCGCCATCTCAGCACCAGCGTGAGCGGCGGAGACGCGCCACTCGGCAAGCCGGTCCGGCCCCATCTCCAACCAATGCGCCAGGCGCGAGAAGCTGCTCGGCTGGACAGAGCCCGGCCATAGGGCCGCCGTCATCGCAGTACCGGCCTGGGACAACCGCCCTAGCTGCATCCCCGGGGCCTCCAGGCGGGCCTCGGTGGCGGCGATGATCTCCGGGAAGGTCCAGGCCACCCGTGGATCCGTCCCGGACCCAACCACGCCGGCCGGGTCGCGCTGATGGCGGACGGCTTCCTCCGCTAGCCGCTGCGTCTCCGGGAAGGCCCCTGCTAATAACCCACAAGTATAGGGGATCGCAACAGTTTTCGAGGGTAGAGTATTCAACCCAAATTTATTGATTTGACACAAGGGGAGCCAAATAATATTCTCAAGTATTAGCAGCTGAGTTGTCAATTCAACCACACCTGGAAACTTAATATCTGCAGCAAAGTATTTAGTAGCAAAGTAATATGATAGTGGTGATAACGGTTGCAAAAAGGTAACAGTAGTAAAAGCAATGTTTTTGGTATTTTGTAGTGATGATAGTAATAGCAACGGAAAAGTAAATAAGTGAAGCACAATATATGGAAAGCTCGTAGGCAATGGATCGGTGATGGAGAATTATGTCGGATGCGGTTCATCATGTAACAGTCATAACCTAGGGTGACACAGAACTAGCTCCAGTTCATTGATATAATGTAGGCATGTATTCTGAACATAGTCATATGTGCTTATGGAAAAGAATTTGCATGACATCTTTTGTCCTACCCTCCTGTGGCAGCGGGGTTCTTACGGAAACTAAGGGATATCAAGGCCTCCTTTTAATAGAGAACCAGAACAAAGCATTAACACATAGTGAATACATGAACTCCTCAAACTATGGTCATCACCGGTAAGTATCCCGATTATTGTCACTTCGGGGTTAACGGATCATAACACATAATAGGTGACTATAGACTTGCAAGATAGGATCAAGAACACTCATATATTGATGAAAACATAATAGGTTCAGATCTGAAATCATGGCACTCGGGCCCTAGTGACAAGCATTAAGCATAGCAAAGTCATAGCAACATCAGTCTCAGAACATAGTGGTCACTAGGGATCAAACCCTAACAAAACTAACTCGATTACATGATAGATCCCATCCAACCCATCACCGTCCAGCAAGCCTACGATGGAATTACTCACGCACGGTGGTGAGCATCATGAAATTGGTGATGGAGGATGGTTGATGATGACGATGGCGACGGATTCCCCTCTCCGGAGCCCCGAACGGACTCCAGATCAGCCCTCCCGGGAGGTTTTAGGGCTTGGTGGCGGCTCTGTATCGTAAAACGTGATGATTTCTTCTCCCTGATTTTTTTCGCATCAAAACTCAATATATGGTGGTGGAGTAGGAGTCAGAGAGGCAACAGGGGGCCCACAAGGTAGGGGGTGCGCCCCTCACCCTCGTGGCAAGGTGGTGGGCCCCTTGGCCTTCATCTTTGGCAGGTATTTTTCTTATTTTCTGAAAAGTGTCTCCGTGAAGTTTCAGGTCATTCCGAGAACGTTTGCTCCTGCACATAAATAACACCATGGTAGTTCTGCTGAAAACAGCGTCAGTCCGGGTTAGTTCCATTCAAATCATGCAAGTTAGAGTCCAGAACAAGGGCAAAAGTGTTTGGAAAAGTAGATATGTTGGAGACGTATCAACTCCCCCAAGCTTAAACCTTTGCTTGTCCTCAAGCAATTCAGTTGACAAACTGAAAGTGATAAAGAAAAACTTTTACAAACTCGGTTTGCTCTTGTTGTTGTAAATATGTAAAGCGAGCATTCAAGTTTTCAGCAAAGATTATAACTAACCCCATTCACAATAACGCATAGGTCTCAAGTTTACTCATATCAATAGCATAATAAACTAGCGAGCCATAATAATAAAACTCGGATGATAACACTTTCTCAAAACAATCATAATATGATATAACAAGGTGGTATCACGCTAGCCCTTTCTGAGACCGCAAAACATAAATGCAGAGGACCTTTAAAGACCAAGGACTGACTAGACATTGTAATTCATTACATGGTAAAAGAGATCCAGTCAAGTCATACTCAATGTAAACTAACAATAATGAATGCAAATGACAGCGGTGCTCTCCAACTGGTGCTTTTTGATAAGAGGATGATGACTCGGCATACAAGTAAATAGATAGGCCCTTTGCAAAGGGAAGCAGGGATTTGTAGAGGTGCCAGAGCTCGGTTTTGAAACAAAGGTGAATAATATTTTGAGTGGTATACTTTCATTGTCAACATAACAACCAAGAGATGGCGATATCTTCCATGCTACACACATTATAGGCGGTTCCCAAACAGAATGGTAAAGTTTATGCTCCCCCTTCCACCACAAGCATCAATCCATGGCTTGCTCGAAACAACGAGTGCCTCCAACTAACAAGAGTCCCAGGGGGAGTTTTGTTTGCAATTATTTTGATTTAGTTTGCATAAAGCATGGGACTGGGCATCCCGACCAGCCATTTATCTCGTGAATGAGGAGTGGAGTCCACTCCTCTTGAGAATAACCCGCCTAACATGAAGATACAAACAGCCCTAGTTGATACATGAGTTATTTGAGCATACAAAATAGGATACTTATTTGAAGGTTTAGAGTTTGGCACATACAAATTTACTTGGAACGCCAGGAAGATACCGTATATAGGTAGGTATAGTGGACTCATGTGGAGTAACTTTGGGGTTTAAGGAGTTTGGATGCACAAGTAGTATTCCCGCTTAGTATAGGTGAAGGCTAGCAAAAGATTGGGAAGCGACCAGCTAGAGAGCGACAACAGTCATGAACATGCATTAAAATTAATCAACATCGAATGCAAGCATGAGTAGGATATAATCCACCATGAACATAAATATCGTGAAGGCTATGTTGATTTCGTTTCAACTACATGCGTAAACATGCGCCAAGTCAAGTCACTTAAATCATTCAGAGGAGGATACCACCCTATCATACCACATCATAACCATTTTAATTGCATGTTGGCACGGAAGGTAAACCATTATAACTCATAGCTAATCAAGCATGGCACAAGAACTATGATCTCTAGTTGTCATTGCAAACATGTTTATTCATAATAGGTTGAATCGGGAATGATGAACTAATCATATTTACAAAAACAAAAGAGGTCGGGTTCATACCAGCTTTTCTCATCTCAGTCAGTCCATCATATATCATCATAATTGCCCTTCACTTGCACGACCGAACAATGTGAATAATAATAATAATAGTGCACATGCATTAGACTAAGCTGGAATCTGCAAGCATTCAATAAACAGAAGAGGACAATGCAATATGGGCTCTTTTGTCAGATCAACAATAATGCATATAAGAGCCAATTCAACAATTTAATCATGGTCTTCTCCTATCGACCCCCAAAGAAAAGAAAAGAAATAAGACTATATACACGGGAAAGCTCCCAACAAGCAAAAGAAGAACATGAAATATTTTTGGGTTTTCTTTTTAATTACTACTACAAGCATGGAAGGTAAATTAATTAAAAGCTACAACTAATTTTTTTGGTTTTTCTTAAGGTTTATTAAACACACAAGAAGAAAGCATGAAAAGGAAATTAAACTAGCATGGATGATACAATGAAAAAGTATGAGCACCGACATCTAGCAATGAGTGTGTGAGCATAAATGTAATGTCGGTGGGAAATACGTACTCCCCCAAGCTTAGGCTTTTGGCCTAAGTTGGTCTATGGCCACGGCTGGCCTGGAGGATATCCATAATAATAGTTGTTGGGGTCGTACTGTGACGCAGCAGCTATCACCTGCTGAGCTGCAGCATGGCGACGAGCGGCCTCCTCTCTCCTCTCGTACTCATCTGCCTCCTCTCTGGTAATAGTATATCCTCATCTTGCCTGGTAATCAAAGAAAGCAGGAGCAGGGAGAGTAATACGGACAGCACGGCGTCTGTCAAAGATTAGTCGATACTGGAGAGGTGATCCATTCCTCTCGACAAACTGGTGGTGAACCATAGCATTAGAATCTAGATAGGCAGGAGGTAATTCAATATCATCTTCGCGCACATCTATACCAAGAAAATTAGCTACGCGGGTTGCATAAATTCCACCAAAGAAATCTCCATTATGTCTATTAAGATGCAACCTACGCGCAACAATGGCTCCCAAATTATATGATTTGTCTCCTAACACAGCACTCCTAAGAATACTGAGGTCAGGGACACACATGTGACATGCCTCATCTTTACCATTTATGCATCTACCTATGAAGAGAGCAAAATAATGTATGGCAGGAAAGTGAATGCTCCCTATGGTAGCTTGTGTAATATCTCTAGATTATCCCACAGTTATATCAGCAAGAAAATCTCTAAATTCAGATTTGCGAGGATCCCTTATACTACCCCATTGTGGAAGTTTGCATGTGGTGGTAAAATCCTCTAATACATGGTATAAGATTTATCATAAAGATCAAATAGGACAGTTGGAGAATTACGCGAAGTGGAAAATCAAACCTCCTCACAAAGGAGCTAGTGAGTTCATGATACTGAGTGCACTTCTCTTCCTCGAAGCTCATGAGCTCAGCGTTATGCAAATATGAGTTGAATTCTTCTTTTATTCCCGCTTGATCCATAAAATTTTCAGAAGGCCACTCACAAGGACGCACTGGAGCGTCTCTCGGTGGCTCTTCGTCAGGATCCACTACAAAAAAGACACATCTGTGACATTTTGGGCCGAACGAATTTTTTTCTGTCATACATATGACACTTCTATGACGATAATTGTGACAAAACCCGGTATCATCATAGATGTGGTGGGCTCCTACTTCTATGACAAAAAATCATGATAGAAAATGGGTTTTTCGTCCTGGGCGGGCCGGAGACGTAGCTGCATGACATTCTTTGGGCTGTCCATGACGGAAAAAAAAACTATGGTAGAAGCGAGGGCGAGGAAAATTTTGGGGAGTTCCCGGTTACGGTGGGAGGTCGGGGGCCGAGCGATGCGCGCTTCTCGTACACGTACGCGTGTGTGTGTGTGTGCGAGGCGTTGGCTCTAACTGAACCCGAGCGAGGCACTGGGCTCTAACTGAACCCGAGCGATTGCACTGTAGGCTACGCATTACTGAACCCGAGCGATCGATCGATGGCTGTTAACTGAACCCGATCGAGCGATTCCTTCGCTACTGCTGCTAACTGAAGCCGATCGATGCTGCCTCTGGATGAACAGTGAGTGTTGCAGGGGGGTTTGGATGAACAGTTCCCGGTGGGGGTGGATGAACAGGACCCCGTGGTGTTGCCTCTGGATGAACAGGACCCCGATCAATCGAGCCAGTTGGGGCAGGATGAACAGGACCCCGTGGAGGGCTGGATGAATAGGACCACCCCGTGGAGGGCAGGATGAACAGTAGCCCGTGGAGGGGCGGTTGAACAGTAGCCCGTGGAGAGGGCTGGTTGAACAGTAGCCGGTGGAGTAGCGCGCGGTGGAGGCTGGATGAACAGGAGCCCGTGGATGAACAGTCGCAGGTGGAGGCTGGAGGAGGTCAACGGTGGATGAACAGTAGCTCGTGGAGGCTGGAGGGGGTCGACGGTGGAGTTGAACAGTATCCCGTGGAGTCCCATTTTGCGGTACGCCACACCCCTCCCGATGAACAGGACCCCCGTTTCAACCGTATCGCTCCAACACAAGTCCGTTTCCTTAGTTTGGCGGTACGCCACACCCCTCTCGATGAACAGGACTCCCGTTTCGACCGTAGGAGGTTTGTTTCCTCCGTTTTGCGGTATGCCAAACCCCTCCCGATCAACAGGACCCCGTTCCGAACGTAGGAGGTCCATTTCCTCCGTTGTGTGGTACGCCAGGCCTCGTTTCCATCGCCTGTTCCGTCCAAGCCCTCCCGATGAACACGACCACACATTCCGTTCCGACCCAGTCGGTTGGCTCCCACGCATTCCGTTGCCTCCCCATGAACACGATGCATTTCGTTGCCTCCCCATGAACACGACGCATTCCGTTGCCTCCCCATGAACACGACGACGACGCTGTTTCTCCGTTCCGACCCAGCCATGTACATGAGCCCTCGCCGTACGTATGCGCGAGTAGGCGTTCCAGACCCCGCCCGTATGTACACATACGTGGCCGTATTTTCATTCTTGCACCCTGGCCGCTGTACGTACGTGTACATGCTACATGCACGCCTCTACTACGACACGTGCACGCCTCTACATCGACCAGTATGTACGTACATGTTCGCGACCAGAATGACAACGCTACGTACGCTTCGACCAGGTGGGTCCCGACTGTCAGGCACTTCCTTGTCTGTGAAGATGTAGCTGGTGGGTCCCAGCAGTCAGGGGGCGAATCTTTTTTTGCCTGGATGCACTTCCTTGCGTGCGAAGATATAGCCGGTGGATCCGAGCTGTCAGCGGCGGTAATGTTTTTTTCGCGAAATACAGAGGCCGTTTTGGTGGGTCCTAGCTGTCGGGTGGAGGAAATCATTATTTTGCGTGTAATAAGGAGGCATTTCCTTGCGTGCGGCCGTGGACCCAGCTGTCAGCCTCTCCACGTACAGTCCACTTCAGATGCATGTCGGTCGTTGACCACGCTGACCACGCCACGCCGAGAGCACCAGGGCGGTGGACGATGGCGAGGCCTAGGAAGGGGACGAACGGAGGCATGGAAGACTCGGCAGTTGTTTCCCACGCGGAGGGGAGTACGACTGTACGAGGGTTTACTGGTTCTTCTGCCGTCGCCGGAGAATAACAGCAGGTGTGGGTGAGTAGAGGGATGGCTAGGCCAGCGATGGGAGTACGGTCGGGCGGTGAGGCCTGCGCGGCAGCACAGCCGGCCACGAGGAGGAAGGAGCAGGCAGTCCCGCCGGCGCTTGTTTGAGCGGCTGGAGCAGGAGGAGCAGAGATTGAAGAAGCACGACAGCCGTTGGATGGACATCCAACAGTCAGTGCTTGTGCGTCAACCTTTTTTTAGGAAAGCCTCAAATCTATGGAAAACAGAATACAGCCCATCTGCCATTATTTCTAATAATTTACAGCCCATTTGCTAATTCTTAAGGTTTTTTTGGAGCCCATATTCTTTTTGTTAGCATTACAGCCCATATTGTGGCAACGGTTAAAACATTATATGAAATTTTGCATATTTCGATGCGGTCCGAACTGTTTTTAATCCCGAAATTTCAACTCACATTCAAACTGATTTTAAAAATAAATGTATATCAATATAAAATCCAACAAATTCTCCATGCATAAAAATTAATGTAATTTAAAATCTTGAAATGAAAAAAAAGATATTTGAAACTAATTGTCGGTTTGATGTGTTTTAAAAATGTACAACCCATTTCTCATTACTGATGGGCCATTTTCTCGGCCAGCCGAATGAAAGCTCTCCTCGTCTTGAAAGATTTGCAGCCCAACAGGCCTGACAAAGCGACTTACTTGGCAAATCACAAAAAAACTGGGATGTGGCCGTGGACCCAGCTGTCATCCTCTCCACATACAGTACTCTTCCGATGGAAGTCGTTCCTTGACCACGTTGACCACGCCACGCGGAGAGCACCACGGTGGTGGACGACGGCGAGGCTTAGGAAGGGGACGACGCGGCAGTGGAAGCCCGCGCAGAGAGGACTACGAGGGTTCACTGGTTCGTCTGCGGTGTGAGGCTGCCGTCGCCGCAGGGCCTGGCCAGCGGTGGGAATAGTAGGGGGCGGTGAGGCCTCTGCGGCAGCACAGATGGCCACGGGAGGCAGGAGCATGCGGCACGACCGGCGCTCCTTTGGGCAGCTGGAGCAAGAAGACCAGAGGTTGAAGAAGCACTACGGCCATTGGATGGACATCGTACGGTCAGTGGAGCTAGAATCGTTCATATTGACTAACTTGACAAAGCCCTTTGTCCCTGTCAACTTAGTAGGCCCACAAGTTAGCCTCCCAGCAAGGTGGGTCCCAGCTAGCCGGGGGAGTATTCTTTTTTGTGCGTAATAAGTAGGCACTTCCGGTGGGTCCGAGCTGACAGCAGGGGGACGTTTTTTTTTTGCGAAATACGGTGGCCCGTCCGGTGGGTCCCAGCAGTCAGGGGGAAACAATTTTTTCGCAAAATACTGGTGTCCCATCCGGTGGGTCCCCGCTGTCAGGTGGAGGAATAATTATTTTGCACGTAATAAGGAGGCACTTCCTTGCTGCGGCCGTGGACCCAGCTGTCAGCCTCTCTACGTACAGTCCACGTCCGATGGAAGCCGTTCCTTGACCACGTTGACCATGCCGCACCGAGAGCACCAGGGCGGTGGACGACGGCGAGGCCTAGGAAGGGGACGACGCGGAGCCGGGGAAGACGCGGCAGTGGATGCCCACGCGTAGAGGAGTACGAGGGTTCACTGGTTCTCTGCGGTGTGAGGCTGCCGTCGCCGCAGAATAACAGGGGGTGTGGGTGAGTGGAGTGGAGGGATGGCCTGGCCAGCGGTGGGAGTAGTATGGGGGCGGTGAGGCCTCTGCGGCAGCACAGCCGGCCACGGGAGGCAGGAGCAGGTGGCACGACCGGCACTGCTTTGGGCGGCTGGAGCAAGAAGACCAGAGGTTGAAGAAGCACTACGGCCATTGGATGGACATCGTACGATCACTGGAGCTAGAATCGTGCATATTGACTAAGTTGATAAGGCCCTCCATCCCCATCAACTTAGTAGGCCCACAAGTCAGCCTGCCACTAAGGTGGGTCCCAGCTAGCAGGGGGTATTCATTTTTTGTGCGTAATAAGGAGGCAGTTCCGGTGGGTCCGAGCTGACAGCAGGGGGAATGTTTTTTTCGCGAAATACGGTGGCCCGTCGGGTGGGTCCCAGCAGTCAGGGGCAAACTTTTTTTTTGCGATATACTGGTGGGTGTCTGGTGGGTCCCTGTTGTGAGGTGGAGGAATAATTATTTTCCGTGTAATAAGGAGGCACTTCCTTGCGGCTGTCATGGACCCAGCTGTCAGCCTCTCCACGTACAGTATTCTTCCAATGGAATTCGGTCGTTGACCACATTGACCACGCCGCGCCGACAGCACCACGGCGGTGGATGACGGCGAGGCCTAGGAAGGGGACGACGCGGAGCCGGGGAAGACGCGACAGTGGATGCCCACGCGGAGAGGAGTACGAGGGTTCACTGGTTCAGCTACGCTACCGTCGCCGCAGAATAACAGGGGGTGTGGGTGAGTGGAGTGGAGGGATGGCCTGGCCAGCGGTGGGAGTAGTATGGGGGCGGTGAGGCCTCTGCGGCAGCACAGCCGGCCACGGGAGGCAGGAGCAGGTGGCACGACCGGCACTGCTTTGGGCGGCTGGAGCAAGAAGACCAGAGGTTGAAGAAGCACTACGGCCGTTGGATGGACATCGTACGGTCAGTCGAGCTAGAATCATGCATATTGACTAAGTTGAAAAAGCCCTTCGTCCCCGTGAACTTAGTAGGCCCACTATACTGGGTCCCAGCTAGTAGGGGGAGTATTCATTTTTTTGTGCGTAATAAGGAGGCACATCCTTGCGTGCGAAGATATAGCCGGTGGATCCGAGCTGCCAGCGGCGGTAATGTTTTTTTCGCGAAATACAGAGGCCGTTTCGGTGGGTCCTAGATGTCAGGTGGAGGAAATCATTATTTTGCGCGTAATAAGGAGGCATTTCCTTGCGTGCGGCCGTGGACCCAGCTGTCAGCCTCTCCACGTACAGTCCACTTCAGATGCATGTCGGTCGTTGACCACACTGACCACGCCACGCCGAGAGCACCAGGGCGGTGGACGAAGGCGAGGCCTAGGAAGGGAACGACACGGAGGCAGGGAAGACTCGGCCGTTGTTTTTGTTTCCCGCGCGGAGGGGAGTACGACTGTACGAGGGTTTACTGGTTCGTCTGCCGTCGCCGGAGAATAACAGCAGGTGTGGGTGAGTAGAGGGATGGCTAGGCCAGCGATGGGAGTACGGTGGGGCGGTGAGGCCTGTGTGGTAGCACAGCAGGCCGCGGGGAGGAGGGAGCTGGCAGTCCCGCCGGCGCTTGTTTGAGCGGCTGGAGCAGGAAGAGCAGAGATTGAAGAAGCACGACGGCCGTTGGATGGACATCCAACAGTATACAGGCCATCTGTGGAAAGCCTCAAATCTGTGGAAACAGCATACAGCCCATCTGCCATTATTTCAAATAATTTACAGCCCATTTGCTAATTCTTATGGGTTTTTTTGGAGCCGATATTCTTTATGTTAGCATTACAGCCCATATTGTGGCCACGGTTAAAAAATTATACGAAATTTTGCATATGTCGGTGCGGTCTGAACTGTTTTTAATCCCGAAATTTCGAGTCACATTCAGACTGATTTTAAAAATAAATGTATATCAATATAAAATCCAATAAATTGTCCACGCATAAAAATCAATGCAATTTAAAATCTCGAAATGAAAAAAAGATATTTGAAAATAATTGCCGGTTTGATGTGTTTTAAAAATGTACAGCCCATTTCTCATTACTGATAAGCCATTTTCTCGGCCAGCCGAATGAAGCTCTCCTCGTCTTGAAAGATCTGCAGCCCAGCAGGCCTGATAAAGCGACTTACTTGACAAATCACAAAATAACTGGGCTAGCCATTTTCAGAAAGAAAAAAAACTACTGGGCTGGTCTGTGGTAAACATAAAAGAAAATGTTGTCTAGAGAGGTCAGAGTGTCCCGCACAGCCCAGTTGACACCCTGCTTCCGTCTCAAAAACAAATTAGATAAATGCCACTCCAATTATGGCGATTCATAAAAATGCCACTGCAATTTCCAAACTTTGAAAAATGCCACTATAATTTTTGCAAACTTTGAAAAAAGCCACTGCAGTTTGCAAACTTTGAAAAACGCCACTCCAGACTTCGAAAAATGCCAATAGAAATGGCACGAAATGGCATTTTTCAAAGTTTGGAAATTGCAGTGGAATTTCTCGGATACACCAGATTTGGAGTGGCATTTATCAAATTAACTCAAAACAAAAATAACTGGGCGAGCTGCTGGGTCCCTGGTGTCAGCCGCTCGTTGTGCAATTCTCTCGTGTATTGACTACGTTGACAATGGCATGGGACCCAGATGTCAGAAATCCACTAGGAGGAGCCATTTTTTATTGGCTTGAAATAAGGAGGCACTTGCTTGTGTACTGCCATGACCTTGGCGGGTCCCTGCTGTCATCCTCTCCACGTAGAGTACCAGTTAGTCGTGCTTCAAAACTGATCGGCATGCCATTAAAAATTAAAGGTCGATAACTAATGCGGCACCTCAGGACAACGCGGCCAGATCACATTTTGCACGAGAAATTACACACCATGTTTCATTGACATGTGGTCCCGTTCCAACATATCAGTGAGACGACGGCGAGTAGTAGGAGTATTTTTGAACGGACGTGTAGGCCGGGGCGCCTCTTCGTGAACCGTGGCAAACTCGCAACTGTCCACCGACTCTTCGCCTTTCCCTATCGATTTGGAACTGTTGTCGCACACTCTTCCTCTCCCTCCTCCATTTTCCTTCAGCCCTTCACCCTTTCTTCTGCCATTGTTCGATCGTCTTCTCCATGGAGGGAACAGGCTGGAAATGACCCCATTATTCTTGCCCCGATCTAAAAGATGACGTGGTGGAGGAACTCATTGATCGGTGCGACGTCATCACCTAGGCTAGCATGGCAGGTTCGTTCAAGCCCATTCTCGACTCAACTAATAACATCATTACAAAGAACCCAAGAGTCAAGGAGCGGTTTGATCTCCCCTATCTTCTTCGCCGTGACCCTGATGACTGGCGCCGGCACGACGGAGGCCTGGCCCTATGCAAGTTGATGCCGCTTGATAGTGATACGTATGATGTTAAGATGCCATCGCTTGAGGGCAAGGCTTGGGCGGGCGCAAATGGAGATTGGGTTGTTTACATTGGGTCCAACTACGAGTGGGAACTTGTGAATGTGTACATTCGTCACCGGGTTCCACTTCCAAAAATCTCAGCACACTGCCCAGAGGTTGAGCACACCGGTAATGTACGCGCGTTCAAATACGATCATGGTGACTGTCTTCTACGGAAGATAGCAATTTGTCGAGTTCCCAACCGCTCATGGAATTACAACAACTATGAAGTTATTGCTATCTTCGACAAGCTTGTTGCCATCCTTAGTGGTTTGACTCGATGGACATTGCTCAAAAATCAGTTTTTGTGCACGAATGAGTACTGTGATGCAATTCAATACGAGGGCCTTGTGTTTGCTGCCACCACTCGTGGAACTCTTTTTGCATGGTATCCTCGTAGTTTCGGTACGTTTGTCTTCCACCGTAATTATAATTGTTTCATCCACATGCATGCGAGTTAGCAAGTTTCCCTTTACTAATTAACCTTTTTCTTGTGTTTCCAAGGTCCTGTGAACAACCCACCACCTATACTTGAAAATTTTTATAACCAAGGGGGAGCTGCCGATGGTGATGATCACGAGCAGCGCCGATATACTCTGTGGCGCCTGGCAACTAATTCCGATGGATCACCTCTTCTTGTGTGTATACAGCCTACTGATGATGTTACTGCTAAGGAAGAAGGTGTCTCCCATGGTCGCACTCTCCGAACCTATTCCAACACCCGTTGCATGGTATTCGGGATGGATACTAGTGTGCTAGTGCCAACTCCTTCTCCCTGGCACAGAATTGATAGTCTTGGAGAAAACTCGCTCTTCCTTGGACAAAACTATCTGATGATGGTGAAAGGCGATCCAACTGTTGTTGACACATTTATGAGAAGCAACTATGTCTATACCTCGGACATTTGGGTGGTTCCCTACCCTGGTACTGATATAGTAGGCCACTTCAGCCTGGATGATTAGTCCTGCGTTGGTCTCCAGATCGACAATGGATGGCCCGTCCCAGAGAATCACTTGTGGTTCAAAGCAAGCGTTTCCAACGCCGCAGAATGGTTGAGTTGAAGTTCATTTCATGGCTTGTTATTTGTTGTGTGGTGAAAAATTTAGTATTTATAATGTATCCTCGTTGTCGATGCGGTTTGATGACCTGTTGTATGTAATAAAATGATATGCCTGTGATAAGCTTACTAAATTTATGAATGGCTTTCGAGTCGCTTCTCTAAATTTATACTACTAGCTTCACATGCTTCACGCGTCGGGCGTGTGTTTTTACTGTAGCCATATGTTAATGTGTTCGTTGTACATAACCAGTACCTCGAATCCTCGATACTAGTATACTATATACTAGTAGGAGTAAGTAGTAGGAGTAGTAGAGTGGCATGGGCCAGAACAAGCATTCAAGTCCAGGAGTACGGCACACGCCACCACCACGACATCCATCTGACACCATATTATTTCTTGGAGTCCATGCTAGAGCAATCTCTTCAACCTCGTCGTTTCTCTAACTTCAGCCAACGCGCGGTGGGCGAGGTGGGGGTTTGCCGATAGTCCGTTTCCTTCACTGCGGTCCCACTTGTAAGGCCAACTCCAATGCATGACCCCAAACGGACCTCTGTTTTGCACGAACTCCAACGATAATTTTGACTAGAAAAGCAAGAGCAAAGAAAACAAGAACCACAAGAATACATTTTACTACTCCTTTAAGTTGGATTAGTGCCTTCTCGATGCATTCATTGTTGATCTGCGGAGGCTCGATCTTGCGTGCTTCTTTCTTCTTCGAGTGTAAAGAATTAGACATTGCTTCCTCGCATCTAGTCTCATGTCTAGCCTCTATTCTAGTAGGAGTATCAACAAGTGCACTAATCTCATTCGAGAGCAGAACCGAAGATTTGGTCGGGTTCTTCCTCCTTTTGCCGACTCGTGGGACATCCAGCATCCAGGTCGTGTCATGAAAGAAAATAGAGTGGTAGTTGAAGCCACGAGATGTGCGTGTTGGGTTAAACTGTAAATAGAATCTTACTACTCTTGAGTAACTCCAAAAGCGGCCACCGAAGATCTTTATTGGATTTGTTTTTCATCACCAGCATGTCGAGGTGAAAGATGTGCAGGTTCAGTGGGTCCTCTTGCATTTTCACTGACATGTGGGGCCGCATGTGAGCAAACAGACGATGGGCTCCGCACGTCCACTGGCTGGCTGAGAAGAGAGATAGAGGAGGGCTGAGCACGGACTGCAGGAAATTTGTTCTACATACCTCGATATAGGCTCGATATAGGCCCTGTTTGGATACTCTAACACAGTTAGAGTTAGAGTTATTTTCTAACCCACTCTAACCCAAATAAGCACCTCTCCACCGGGATAGTTGGGTTAGATGAAACTAACCCACTCTAACCCTCCCTGTTTGGATACTTTTGGGTTATTTTAGCCTCCAACTAACCCAAACTAGCTCTAACACCATGATCCAAACAGGGCCATAGTGGGGTGGCATGGGCCATAACTCAGTAGCATTCACGTCTAGCAGTACGGCACACGCCACCCACACAAGTCCCATCCGACACCAATTTTCTTGGAGTCCATGCTACAGCCATCTCTTCTCCCTCCTGTTTTCTCAGCCATCGCGCGGTGGGCGGGGTGGGGGTTTGCCGATAGTCGGTTTGCTCAACTACGGTCCCACTTGTAAGTGAAAATGCAACACCGCACGCATTCCCGCTTGAGCGGCGTGCCGGACCAACCGTGTGGGGGTGCGACACGAACACGGCAGGCTTTTCCTTTTGAAATCGTAACTTGTAAAATTTGGTTCTGCTCCATGGCGCGATCGATAGATAGAAAATAACGATTTTGCCTAGAGTAATGAGAAGTTTGGTTCTGGTGTCGTTCATGCATGGAGTACGTACGAAAATTATGAAGTTGATGTGAAAGGTAAGATAATTACTGTAGTATCATATACTACTACATGGATTTGACGGAAAGATAAAAATACATACGGATCCATCAACGTTCAACGCATCCTCACGCCCTAGTGCGCCGGGTCACCAACCGACGTGTGAGGAGCAACGGCATTGGCGGCGAGCTCAACGTGCTTCTGAACAGTGTCGTCCAAGGTTGCCCTGCGCTCCAAGAAGGCCAGTGTCCTATCATCCTCCTCTTGCATGTAGTAGTCCTTGTGGACGATTTGTGCATAGACGTGGGTGATTATGTCGATGGTGTCTTGCTGCGCCAGGCGCTACGCGGCGAGCACGACCTCGAGGTGGACATTCTCCGGCGCGACGGCGGGCAGTCGCAGGGCCACCAGTGCATCGAAGAGGTTGTTACCATAGTGGCCCTTGAGGGTGGCGGGCATCGCAGAGCCTGGGCGCGTCGGCTGGAGGCTTACGTCAAAGTCGTCTGCAAGCTTCTTGACGACGGTGAACTTGTCGAGGAAACCGACGAGGACCTCGTCGAACAAGGAGACTAAGCTGTTGTCCAAGCGGCCCCTCGCCCTGGCGGCCTCAAGCAATACTACCTGGAGACGTTCCTCGGTGCCGGTGGACGTGGTAGTACTCCTAAATCCAGACGGTAGTGCTACAAGTACTAGTAGTAGTACTACCAATGTAGTAGTAGGAGTACTAGCACTGTACTACCCGTTGGTCAAATTATTACGTGCTGCTCCTCACAATGAAGTGACAAGACCCTGCGCCGGAGATGACACCTGAGTATAGGCGCCATGTTCGGCATACCATGGTCAGCCTCACCGTCTGCAGTCACTATCATCATGGCTGTAGAGCTAGCCTGCTTACAACTAGCCCTGTTCGACATAATTTCCCGTGCGTAGATGCTCGTGCATTGCACAAACACCAAGATTGGGGGTGGACGGCTCCGGCAGCGGCCATCGCGCCAGATTTTTCCACGGCTTTCTACTCCTAGATTGTGAGAGACAAGGAGTTGTTTGTAAATAGGGAACAAGTGCGGGCATCTTTTTGCAAAAATGGAGAAGCTTGGTTTGTATGCGTCAGATCTAGATCCCACGGCTATTGGTGAAAGATGGGAGGCACAACATCATCACCAACTCAGGACCTGTTTGATTCGCGGGATTTCGAAAACGCAGGAATAGGACACGGCAATATTATAAGTTTCAAACTGATATTACAAATGTTAGGAGTAATGCTGCACCTACGAAGAGGGAATACTAGGAAGTTTATGTAAGAACTTTCGTTACTTTAGGTGGATGCAGCATTATCGTACAAACTAAAATCCACCGCCCTGACAAGTCACTAATGGGCAAATAAGTTTTCGAGTCTCTAGCCACTTGATGTTTCAAAAACAAATTCAGCTTTTGCGGAGAAATGAGCTCCACCGTGTACCCGTGCGGGTGTGGCTGGGCACGAAGCGTGAGTACATGCACGGTGCACCTATTCTCTTCTTGTATACGTACACCACCTACGTGGGGTTGTGTGAGAGAGATACAAACCTAGAGAGATATAGTGTGTGGGTTCTTGAGAGTTTTTTTTTGTGGGGGGGGGTCAATCAAAAAATTTAACATATGCAATGTGTGTGAAATAGAGTCCTGGATATAACATATATATAGGGGACGATCCACGAGAAGAGAGTGGAGGTATAATCGGCTTGAGGTGTCCACAGAATCGAAGAGAGGGATGATGTGTGTGTGTGTGTGCGCGCGCGCATGATCGATAAAGAGAGCCATCGAATTTGTGTGTGCCCACGTCAAAGATATAGAGTGGCTGGCCTACTGGAACGTGAGATGGGACATGTGCAGTTTGTCTCTGTGGCATGGATACCTCCCTGCAGCGCTCGACTATCGGTGTGTGGTGGGGGAAGAGGGAGGCCCAATTAACTATAGAGGTACAATGGCTGGTATATGTGTGGAGGAGGAGAGAGGCCTACCTCATGTATTAAGGAGATCGATCTGCCTCATGTATTAAGGGAGATCGATCGGCATCCATGCATATGTGCAGGAGATGGATAAGGTTGGGAGAGAGACAGAGCTAGAGTGTTGGAGGGGATGGTAGTGGAGTTGCTTCTAACAAATGGTGGGATAGGCTTGCTAGACAAACGGAGGTTGCGCCCGCAATATCAATAAGAGAGGAGATGGCTGCTTGTTGTCTGTGCACGTGCGTGTGAGAGACGGGTCAGGAGGCATGCATGAATGATGAGGGGGGACGATGTGGCTGTGGTAAGCAGACGTAACTACATAGGAAGATCAATCGCCCTTTGTAAGAGAAAGGAGAGACATAACTTGTGAGGTACGTCGATCGATCGGGGGTAGTTAAAGTCGATCTAGGTATATGTTGGGAGATCGATCGGTATACATGCATGTGTGTGTTAGAAGCAAATGAGGCACGAGGAGAAGGATAGAGAGAGAGGGATGCATGTAGGAAGTGGTACGAGAGGCATACTATATCGAGGGGGAGGAGTGTGCGAGTACGAGAACGATGAAAAGAGTGGTGGGAGTGAGGCATGGACGGTGACAAGAGAAGAGGGGAAGCTTGTGTTTGTGCTAGGCACACCTGGCTAGAGAGGCATATCGATCGATGTGTGTCGTAAAGAAGGAGCTGGGGGGCCTACACACACCGTGGGTGAACGACCTAAAGTGAAAAGACGAATTTGCGTAATGGAGCTAGAGAATGCTGAGGGAGGGTGAGAGGGATGCGGGCGTGTGCACGCACAAGAGAAAGTTAGCGCTAGCTACAAAGATAAGAGGGTTGTGTGGGTGTAAAAGATGAATAGAGATCATATATACTTCATTATAAAAAGCGAATTCGGATATTTGAAGAATTTATCATAGTGTTTCAAACCGACGGATGTGTGAATATATATAACGGTGATACACATGGTGTGGTTATGAACATGGTATACTACATTTAATATATTTTATCTCTACTCTTATAAAAAACGAAGTTGTTGATGATGGTGTGCCTGCCATCCTGCATTATAGGCCGTCTGGTTTATATCTGGCGGATAGCAAGGAAACTATGATGGTTGAAGTTGGCAACAATCATGATTGTAGATTCTTATTGAAATAGAGAAACGAATTCAAAGTTAGTTCGAATTGCAGCGGTAGTATAGACATTTCGAATGCACTAAAATGTTGGTATGAGTAGATTACATGCATTATACAGCAAGCAAAAAAATTAATCGGACATAACATGGATTCATACTCCCTCCTTCCATCTATATAGGGCGTAATGAGATTTTTAAGACCGCCTTTGACTATTGACAAGATTAATAGTACATGACATGCACAATGTGAAAATTATATCACTGAAAGAACCTTTCACAGACGAATTTAACGGTGTGCTTTGTGTAAGTTGCATGTCATATATCATTGCTCTAATATCTGGTCAAAGTTAGCATCGAAAAACACATTAGGCCCTATATAGATGGAAGGAGGGAGTAGCTTTGAATAGCATTTGTATAGTAAAATGGGGCAAGACTCTCTCTTTGTGTGGTGTGAATAGTTTTATTTTTTCGTTTTCTTTTTGGTTGAGGGAAGTGCGAATTGATTTGGTACGTACAAGTACAATATTACTACACATTAGGCTTGTCCCTAAAATTAAACCCGCGTCTTGTTATATCCCGAAAATTCAGATATCGTGCTCCCAAAACTGGCGCCTTCACAACCCGCGCCTTGCTATCCCGAAATTACAATGCGCGCGAAAACTCCCTCCAGCTGCCAAATCCCGACACGCGAAATCCCCCTTCTAACCCTGAGCCGAAAGGGCCGCTAGTTCAAATCGGTGGGGGGTACTTTTGTAACACACCCTACATTTTGGACAAGCGCGTTCCTAAGTCATGCTTCACCCCCTCCCATCGGCCTCTTTTCGCCATTCGAAATCCCAAGCCGCCATAACCTCTCCATTCCTGCCGCGAAACCCCACCCTCCTTTGTCTGCCACGTCACCGCTGCCCAGCCGGAGCCTCTTCCCCGATGACGTCATCCACCGCAACAGCTCGATGTCCCTCATCCACCTCCCCAGATGAGGATCCGTCGTCCATCTTGCCGTCCCTCCGGTTCAGCCGCCCCGTCCTCCACCTCCAAGGAGCTGCTCTGACGATCGCCTCGTCTATTGCGGCTGCTCCATCCCCACAGCGCCGCCTTAACCTGCTCCACCGGAATCGCAGCATCCTCACCGACTCCTCGGACGAAGCCGAGGCCTACTCGGCGCCACCAAAGAGGTTGTACACTCATCGCATCGCACCTTCTCCTTAACTCGACCTCCCGGCGCCGACGGTGCTCCATCTCGCACCCCCATGGAGCGGCTACCTTGAAGCCGGCGCCGCGGGCGACATCTCCACGGCGGCTCTCCCCCAATGCGAGGCCCCTTCGGCGGCGGCGGCCATACCAGCCGGAACTGGTGCTGCTGCTCCGGCTCTCGCTCGAACGCTCGCTCGCCCAGCTACTGCTGCTGCTTCTCTCCCCCTCGCTCATGCTGCTGCTCTGCTCCGATTAAGCCACACTTCAGTCTGCTGAATCGACTTTTGGGTCAGTCGATTTTCAGGGGTTGGGGGGGCTCGCCGGAGTTAAGGAAGAACCACCCGCAGCGGAGACGGGGGCTCGCCGGAGAGGTACCCCACTATCTATCTTAGGGTTCAGGGTCGGGGGCAGGGGCCTAGAGGGCTGGCCGGGGAGGCGGTGGCGAGTTGTTTTGGGGCGGCGAGGCAGCGCTGGGGCCGGCGGTGGCTATCGGCTCAGGGGGTGCAGGTTGAAGATGAACTGCAGGCCCTCCCTAAACTACATGTCAAGTGCCTCTCTGCTACCATTGCGTTCAGTTCCGACAGTAGCATTCAGATTCCACAGTAAATTTCAGTTTTGACAGTTAAGTTCAGAGTCAACAGTTTTTACCTCATCTGTTGTAGTCAGGTGGTTTTTGGTGATGTTAATTTTACATCCATTTTACATCATCTATTGGAGATGCTATTAGAATACCACTTGAGATTGACGATGTTTGTCTTGTGCTGCTTCAGCCTTGACGTCTTACGGCTCACCGGAGCTGCTCCAATGACAGAACGGTCCGTCACAACAGAGCAGTGCCCTGGACGCCATCTACAGATTCCTCAGATCTTCCTCCACACCTCCGACAGCCACCTCTACCTCAACTGCTTCAGCGACCAACCCAATGATGCTGAGGTCGACACGGCTACAGCAAAGAGGTTGTACACTTGTTGCATCACTTATTACTATACATTCACGTCGATCCATTAGGGCTATTTTGGTTCAACGGAAAAATATCGATCCACTGGTTGTTACCATCACTCTAAATTTCTGCATGCTCTCCTTACATATCTCACCATATTTTTTCGTATGCATGTTAGATACAGTCATGCAGAACATGTAGAGAAAAAGAGAAGAGTTTTGCGCGGCAATACAATGTCATGCAGACATCGCTCCATGGTGGGTTCAATGGCAAACCCTCCCTACCCCTCTCCAGATTGTAATCCAGAGGAAGATATATGTTCTGAGGCGGATTCGGATGCCGCTGACCACTCCTATTTACCCCCAAGGTGTTTGCTCTACCTTGGCATGATGATGTTAGTCATATCATGCATACGTTGCCTTGCAGTGCCTAATTTTGACATCATATATGTCATCTGCTTAGTTTAGACATGTTCTGTAATGCCACCTGTTTAGTTTCTATATCATATATGGGAATTATGCAGTCTCATGTCTTTTAGCCAGCCATAATATATGTGAAATGTGCAATGCCATCCTATTTAACCATGCATCATATATTTGAATGATATCTTGCCCATCCTTTTCTTCATTACATTTCCATTTGTCGACAATGTTTGTACATTAAACTACTCTTCCTGTGAATCAGCCATTTTGGTGGGAGATGGAAAAATCTGGAGTGCAAACAAGGCCTTCAGAGCAGACAGTGCTACCTGTCGAAGCAGATCTCTTGTTGGGTCCCGATAGCTCCTCAGAGATGGATTCAGAGACAGATGACCAGTCCTATTCCCCCACTGAGGTGTATGCTCTAACTTGGCATGGTTATACTGCTCATATCATGCATACGGTGTCTTGCATTGCATAGTTTAGACATCATATACACAATATTCAACACCATGTTCTTAGTTCAGACATCATATCGAATGTCCTCTATTTAGCATATAAATCACATATGTGAATTAAATGATGCGATCCTGATTACTTAGATAACATGTAGGTGAATTATGTCATGCCATCTTGTTTAGTTATTCATCATATCTTTAAATTATGTTATGCTATGCTATCCAGTTTAGATAGACATCATATATGTGAAATTATGTCATGCTATTCGTTTTAGTTAAACAATATACATGTCAACTATTTCATGCCCTCTTTTTTCCACACTATCTATTGCATCTGTCTCTCATACAATGTCTGTACATTCAACTATGTTTCATGTTTATCAGCCATTTGAATTGGAGCGGGTGATGCCAGTATCTAGCAGACTAAAAACACAGTCTTCAAATAAAACAGTGCTACCTCTTGGTGGAGATAGCACCCCGGTTGTACATGCACCTACCACACATAACCCAAACTCTCGCAGATTGTACCCCTACTACGATGGACAGAGAACCAACTTCACCCAATCTAACCCCAACCCAGTTCCTGTTGACACAGCACCATCTCCACCACAGAGCTCCCAAACAAGAGCAGTTAGTAAGGCAGCTCCAGTGCCCAAAGGGCCAGTACTATCACGGCGAACCCCAACTCCACTAGTTAGTACGCCTATTCCTGTGGAGGAAGCACAACCAGCTAGTCGTAGTTTAGCATCTATCGCATTTGATGTTGTTAAATCGTATGTGCGTATCTTCCCATCTTGGAAATATTATACTGAAGATGAAGGAAAATGCCAGTTGCAGGTGTTTGTCCATGAGTTATGTGTAAGTAATGTTATTCATGGCAATTACTTTGCTTCGTCCCATACATCCTACCTCCATGATGGTTATAATACAGCAAATTTTCACATTTTTCTCTATAGAGAAGGACCGATTTGGAAAATCAGGATGAGGTAACCTGTGCTAATACCTCTGCTATCTTCAAGAATGCTTGGTGGCAGTATCGGAATTACCTGAAGAAAACATACTCCACCGGCAAAGAAACTCATCAAATTCCCTTACGTTCTCCTGAGACACATTTACTGAACGATGACTGGGAACGCCTTGTTCTGTACTGGTCCCGAACCAAGAATGTAGTAAGGTCTATGAGCTCATTTTCTATTTTTAAGTATTATATTCTTGCATCTTACTGTACTCTGTTCATGTAGAACAAGTGCCTAAACCTGAAGAACAATTGCTCCAATTTAAGATTCCATTGCTACCATAGGACATAGATATATGTTTGTTTGATGCTTTTATTATGTACTAGTACTTGGCAATAGAAGACTTGGTAGTTTAATCCTGTCCACCTTACTAATGAACTGGTTCACCGAAATGAGTTTCATATACTAGTACATGCTAAACTTGTTATGTGTCTGCTTGTTTCTTCTTTTAGAATGCTGACAAAATATTGGGGAAGAGTGCCTTATTAAGCAACGGTAAAGGAAGTAATGCAGATAAGGTTCAGGATAGTGACACATCCTGTCTTGGTTTAGTGTTGGAGTTACTGGCCACTACCGCTTGCACAAGCTATTCAAACTCACTGTCTGAATCAGTTCGGTTTCTTGAGTCTCAACTACAAGCTGAAAGACATCGATCAGCTGTGCTGCGACAAGAAGCGGAAGGACTGTGGAAGTCCCTGGAGCATTCAGATGCATACTTTCTGGTGCAACAACAAGCGTTGGAGGATTTTAGTGCCAAACAGGACAAAGCTAATCAGCTTGCTAAGCTTATTGCCAGCATGGTGGATACCCAAGATAACGTTTCATGAGCTCTTCTGAAGTTGTTTCAGTTATGCTCTTGTTTTGCTACCGCATTTATTTGCACCGGTGACCAATTTTGACGGCCAGTATATATGATATGCTGCTTTGTTACCTATATTTGCACTGGTGGCGAACTTTGATGCCCAGTGGGTGTAATATGTGTAATAGCCGTGATAGCCTAGCGTTAGTTGCTTGCTTATTTATTTCCTTGTTGTCTTTTTTATTTGTTTTCTTGTAGTCATTGCAGTTCTTTTTCCGCGGTTAACTAGTGGCTGCAATAACCTATTTTTTAAAACTAGGCCACAATAACCATGGGCTAATATTTACTGTAGTGACACTGGGCCTCCTATGGGCCGTAGAAACAGTGGGCCTTCTACGGGCCATAGAAACAATGGGCCTTCTACGGGCCGTATCATCAATGGGCCTTATACGGGCCGTATGATCGATTGGCCAAACATGGGCCAATAACAGGCCGCATTATGGTTGTAAACGGGCTAGAGATGGAATCGTCCGTTCATGGGCCGACCGTAACGGGCCATCGCTAATAGGCCATATTTGATGACGCTATGAAAACGGCCCAACATATTAATGGACCACAAATGGGTCGACTGTAACCATGGGCTGAATTTGGCCCACAAGCAGAAAATGACAGTAACGGGCCGTAAGTAAACGAATGCTGGAAATGAGCCCAAGAATAAATGGGCTCTAAGAAGGCCGAAAGATAACATGGGCTGGAAACGGCCCAACGAAATAACGGGCCGTTAATGGGTATAAAGTGATACACTATTCATTACGGGCCGTTAATGGGTGTAAAGTGATACAATGTTCATTACGGGCCAGTTTCACCACGGGCCGTTAATAGGCCAAGAGTTACATAGGGCCTCATATGGGCCGAAAGACGTCATGGGCCATACATGGGCCAGAAGTGAAAACGGGCTGGAATCATATTGGATGGCCCAGATGACGCTACTGGGCCTAATTCGGATAGGGCGTAACGGGCTGTAAATGGGCTATATGCGAACAGGTCGTTAACAGGCTTTACATGGGCCGGCCCGCCACCTTTTGACCAAGTCAAATGGGCCGGCCTTTTCACAGGAATGGGCCTCTGTTGGGCCGTGCCACATGTCAACGTATCATAGGCGCCTATCTGACCCACTAACGAGCTAACACGTGTTTCGTCTGGCCAATAAGAATTTTACACGTGGAAATTTCCCATTGGTCGGGGCTGTTAACGGATTATCGGATCCAAAACCCGACCCGATAGCTTAACGGCGTTCCGTTACGGTGGATGCCACGTGTCGGTCACCCTTGATGAAAGCACTTCTGTGACGCGCAATTTATCGTCATGGAAGTGGACACTTCCGTGATGATAATTTTGGTAATGTCATGGAACACTTCTACGACAGCACAGGTATGACTATCTTGATTCTGTCATAAATTTGTCATGGATGTACATGCATGACAAAAAAAGCGACCTACTGTGACAAACATGTATCATCACGGAAGTGTATTTTTTTGTAGTGATCACGCATTGCAAGCCTGGGTCCTTGCTTCTTTGAAGAACCACCTTGGAACATTTTCCTAAGCATTTTTCTTCCTCTGAAAAATTCTGAAAATTTTTAGTAACTTCAAAATAAAAGTAAACCAAACTCAATAATATTGATACTAACTACTCCTACAAGTGCCTAGGGCCTATATCATGCATCAAAACTACTTTTGACCATATAAATTTGACATGCAAGCTCAAGAATAGGGTCACCTAAGCAGCAAAAATTTGCTATGAATAAAGCACTAGAACAAAAACTAATTGGACCAATGGAGGAGTCACATACCAAGGAACAATCTCCCCAAGCAGTTTTGTGAGAAGTGCTTTGAGCAAGGAGATCGAAAATGGCAGCAAGATGAGCTAGAACTCGTGCTTGAGCTGGATATTCATGTTTGGGGAGGAATATGAAGTGTGTGGGTGCAGGAATAAGTGGAGGAGGGCCACCGTGGGCCCATGAGGCATGGGGCGCACCCTAGAGGGGTAGGCGCGCCCTCCACCCTCGTGGCAAGGTGGCTGCCCCCCCCCCCCCGGTGTTCTTTGTTCCATAAATCCTCAAATATTCTAGAAAAAATCATATTTAATTTTCAAGGTATTTGGAGAACTTTTATTTTCGAGGTATTTTTATATTGCACGGATAATCAGATAACAGACAGAAAAATATTTATTTTTATTTTATTTAATATAAATAACAGGAAGTAAAAGTGGGGTATAGAAGGTTGTGCCTTCTAGTTTCATCCATCTCATGATCATCAAAAGGAATCCACTAACAAGGTTGATCAAGTCTTGTTAACGAACTCATTCCGAATAACATGGAACCGGAGAAATTTCGAATAACACTATGTTACCTCAACGGGGATATGCACATCCCCAATAATAAGAATATCATATTTCTTCTTGACATTAGGAAGGGGAAATTCAAAACCTCCAAATATAATTGAAGGAATTTTTCCAATAGAGTTGATACTATGAACTTGAGGTTGTTTCCTCGGAAAGTGTATTGTATGCTCATTACCATTAACATGAAAAGTGACATTGCCTTTAGTGCAATCAATAACAGCCCCTGCTGTATTCAAAAAGGGTCTTCCAAGAATAATAGACATACTATCGTCCTCGGGAATATCAAGAATAACAAAGTCTGTTAAAATAGTAACGTTTGCAACTACAACAGGCACATCCTCACAAATACCGACAGGTATGGCAGTTGATTTATCAGCCATTTGCAAAGATATTTCAGTAGGTGTCAACTTATTCAAATCAAGTCTACGATATAAAGAGAGAGGCATAACACTAACACCGGCTCCAAGATCACATAAAGTAGTTTTAACATAGTTTCTTTTAATGGAGCATGGTATAGTGGGTACTCCTGGATCTCCAAGTTTCTTCGGTATTCCACCCTTAAAAGTATATGGGTTTTTATCATTTATGCCACTAGTTATGTCCCACTACTCAGTTTTGCCATTAGAAGTTACAACTGCTCAAAAATGCCATCAATCCGTGAGATGCTTGCTCAAAAATGCCATTAGATATCTCAAAAATGCCATCGTTCTGCTAGAGGTTTGCTCAAAAATGCCATTAGACATTGTTATTTTTACGTCAAACCCGTTGACCATGTTCTATGACAAAAATAAGCCTAGACCCACATGTCAGTTCTCTATATCTCACAATGATATGTGTGGCCCCACTTGTCAGGAGTAACCAAGCGAATAATTTTATAGGAAAATAAGAACGCTGTTGGGATCAAGTGAGCCCCATACTTTATTGTAGTGAGATAGAGGGAGAGCTGGCATGTTGGTTCATAGGTATTTATGTCATTATAACATGGCAAAAGAGATTTGAGATCACAATAATGGTGTTTAGTGGCATTTTTGAGCATGTGTCTAATGAAGAGATGGCATTTTTGAGCAGTTGAAATTTCTAGTGGCAAAACTGAGTAGTGGGACACAAAGTATAATTAGCAAGCATGGTGGAAATTTCAGCTTCCGGTATCTTTCTCTTATTTGTAATAATATCTTTCATATACTTAGCATAAGCATTGGTTTTGAGCATATCAGTTAATCGCATGCATAAAAAGATAGGTCTAATCTTTTCAGCAAAGCGCTCAAAATCCTCATCATCCTTTTTCTTGGATGGTTTAGGAGGAAAAGGCATGGGTTTCTGAACCCAAGGCTCTCTTTCTTTACCATGTTTCCTAGCAACAAAGTCTTTCTTATCATAACATTGATTCTTTGATTGTGGGTTATCAAGATCAATAGCAGGTTCAATTTCTATGTCATTGTCATTACTAGGTTGGGCATCATCATGAACATTATTATTAACATTATCATTAGTTTCAGGTTCATTTCCAGATTGGTGTTTCAGCATCATAAATAGAAATATCATTTGGATTCTCAGGTGTTTCAACAGTAGGATCACTAGAAGCATGCAAAGTCCTATCATTTTCCTTTTTCTTCTTTTTAGAAGAACTAGGTGCATCTAAATTATTTCTCTGAGAATCTTGCTCAATTCTCTTAGGGTGGCCTTCAGGATACAAAGGTTCCTGAGTCATTCTACCACCTCTAGTCATAACTCTAACAGCATTATCATTATTTTTACTATTCAATTCATTGAGAAAATCATTTTGAGCTTTAAGTACTTGTTCTACTTGAGTGGTAACCATAGAAGCATGTTTAGTAATAAGTTTAAGTTCACTTTTAACATTAGCCATATAATCACCCAAGTGTCCAAGCATATTTGAATTGTATTTTAATTGTCTACCAAAATAAGCATTAAAGTCTTCTTGCTTAGCCATAAATTTATCAAACTCATCTAAGCATGGGCTAGCAAACTTAGTAAACGGGATTACAGCTTTATCATATCTATAGAGAGAATTTACCTTTACTATCTGTGTCGGGTTATCAAGACCATGAGTTTCTTCAATAGGTAAAGGATTTGGATTATATGTTTCTTCAGCAGGCGGTAAATTAAGACCGTGTATTTCTTCAATGGGAGGTAAATGCTTAACATCTTCAGCTTTAATACCCTTTTCTTTCATAGATTTCTTTACCTCTTGCATATCTTCAGGACTGAGAAATAGAATACCCCTCTTCTTCGGAGTTGGTTTAGGAATAGGCTTAGGAATTGGCTCCGGAGATGTCCAATTATTTTCATTTGTCAGCATATTATTCAATAGAATTTCAGCTTCATCTGGTGTTCTTTCCCTGAAAACAGAACCATTACAAATATCCAGGTAATCTCTGGAGGCATCGGTTAGTCCATTATAAAAGATATCAAGTATTTCATTTTTCTTAAGAGGATGATCAGGCAAAGCATTAAGTAATTGGAGAAGCCTCCCCCAAGCTTGTGGGAGACTCTCTTCTTCAATTTGCAAGAAATTATATATCTTCCTTAAAGCAGCTTGTTTCTTATGAGCAGGGAAATATTTGGCAGAGAAGTAATAAATCATATCCTGGGGACTACGCACACAACCATGATCAAGAGAATTAAACTATATCTTAGCATCACCCTTTAATGAGAACGGAAATATTTTAAGGATATAGAAGTAGCGAGTTCTCTCATCTTTAGTGAACAGGGTAGCTATTTCATTCAATTTAGTAAGATGTGCCACAACAGTTTCAAAATTCATAACCATGAAAAGGATCAGATTCAACCAAAGTAATTATATCAGGATCAACAGAGAATTCATAATCCTTATCAGTAACAAAGATAGGTGAACTAGCCAAAGCAGGGTCAGGTTTCATTCTATCATTTAGGGATTGCTTACTCCATTTAGCTAATAATTTTTTAAGTTCAGTTCTATTTTTGCAAGCTAGAATGGCTAAAGAAGCATCTTGATCAAATACATAACCCTTAGAAATAGCAAGTGGTTCTTCATCATCACTTTCATCAGTATCATCAGATTCATTATTTTCAATTTCTCTAGCCCTAGCAAGTTGTTCATCAAGAAAATCACTAAGTGGCATAGTAGTATCAGGCATAGAGGTAGTTTCATCATAAGTATCATGCATAGCAGAAGTGGCATCATCAATAACATGCGACATATCAGAACGAATAGCAGAAGCAGGTGTAGGTGTCGAAAACTTACTCATAACAGAAGGTGAATCAAGTGCAGAGCTAGATGGCAGTTCCTTACCTCCCCTCGTAGTTGAGGGATAGATCTTGGTTTTTGGATCTCTCAAGTTCTTCATAATGATAAGCAGATATATATCCCAAGTGACTCAAAGAATAGAGCTATGCTCCCCGGCAACGGCGCCAGAAAATAGTCTTGATAACCCACCAGTATAGGGGATCGCAACAGTTTTCCAGGGTAGAGTATTCAACCCAAATTTATTGATTCGACACAAGGGGAGCCAAAGAATATTCTCAAGTATTAGCAGTTGAGTTTTCAATTCAACCACACCTGGAAACTTAATATCTGCAGCAAAGTGTTTAGTAGCAAAGTAATATGATAGTGGTGATAACGGTAGCAAAAAGGTAACCATAGTAAAAGCAATGTTTTTGGTATTTTGTAGTGATGATAGCAATAGCAACAGAAAAGTAAATAAGCGAAGCACAATATATGGAAAGCTCGTAGGCAATGGATTGATGATGGAGAATTATGCCGGATGCGGTTCATCATGTAACAGTCATAACCTAGGGTGACACAGAACTAGCTCCAGTTCATTGATATAATGTAGGCATGTATTCCGAACATAGTCATACGTGCTTATGGAAAAGAACTTGCATGACATCTTTTGTCCTACCCTCCCGTGGCAACGGGGTCCTTACGAAAACTAAGGGATATTAAGGCCTCCTTTTAATAGAGAACCGGAACAAAGCATTAACACATAGTGAATACATGAACTCCTCAAACTACGGTCATCACCGGTAAGTATCCCGATTATTGTCACTTCGGGGTTAACGGATCATAACACATAATAGGTGACTATAGACTTAAAAGATAGGATCAAGACCACTCATATATTGATGAAAACATAATAGGTTCAGATCTGAAATCATGGCACTCGGGCCCTAGTGACAAGCATTAAGCATAGCAAAGTCATAGCAACATCAATCTCAGAACATAGTGGACACTAGGGATCAAACCCTAACAAAACTAACTCGATTACATGATAGATCCCATCCAACCCATCACCATCCAGCAAGCCTACGATGGAATTACTCACGCACGGCGGTGAGCATCATGAAATTGGTGATGGAGGATGGTTGATGATGGCGATGGCGACGGATTCCCCTCTCCGGAGCCCCGAACGGACTCCAGATCATCCCTCCCGAGAGGTTTTAGGGCTTGGCGACGGCTCTGTATCGTAAAACGAGATGATTTCTTCTCCCTGATTTTTTTCTCATCGAAACTCAATATATGGAGGTGGAGTTAGAGTCGGAGAGGCAACAGGGGGCCCACGAGGTAGGGGGCGTGCCCCCACCCTCGTGGCAAGGTGGTGGGCCCCCTAGCCTTCATCTTTGGCAGGTATTTTTCTTATTTTCTGAAAAATGTCTCCGTGAAGTTTCAGGTCATTCTGAGAACATTTGCTCCTGCACATAAATAACACCATGGTAGTTCTGCTGAAAACAGCGTCAGTCCGGGTTAGTTCCATTCAAATCATGCAAGTTAGAGTCCAAAACAAGGGCAGAAGTGTTTGGAAAAGTAGATACGTTGGAGACGTATCACCTGCCGCAAAAGAAGAAGCAAGTTAGAAAAAGAATGACAAGGAAGAAAGGCCGGATCTCGACCCGGCGAACAACAAGAAAAAAGCACTTACTGGAGAAGGTCTCTTCCAGGTGCTGCGCTTCAAGCAATGTACCGCGCCGCTCCCGTTCGATGGCGCGATCGCGCTCCTTGAGCGCCTTCTCTAGATCGGCCGCCATGGCAAGGGCCACCTTCAGCTCGGCGCCCTTGTCCTCGGCCGCCTCGCGGCGATAGGCCTTGTCTTGACGAGCCCCCTTAGCAGTGGCAACCTGCTCCCACAGGCGGTCCACCTCGGCCTGGAGCTGGCCCTTGTCGTCGGCCAGCTGGCCGCGCTACTGGTCCGCCTCCACCAGGGCCCACTACGCCTCTACCGCCTTGGCGGCCTCCGCATTGAGGAGCTCCACCTAGGCCTCGAGGCTGCTCTTCTGACCCGCCAGCTGCTCATGCAGCCGGCTGGCCTCGTCGAGAGACCGCCGAGCCGCGGCCGCTTCCGCCCTTGCCTGCGCCGCCTCAACGCCAAGACGGCCGGTGTCGGCGACGAGCCGGTCGTAGTGATGACCAGCCCGGAGCAGACGAGTCCGCCAGGACAGCACCTCGGCTGTGAAGAAGAAGGACTCGGTAGAAGAAGAGATAAAACCAAGACTTAAGATTTGGCCCAACTACTACATAGTTGGCCCGAATCTCGGGGGCTACACCCAGTGGGTGCGCTAGCGCGCCCCCACTAGAAAAAAGCACAAGAAGTACCTGCGGCGATGCGGAGCTCCTCCTCCTTGGCGGCGAGCTGCTCCTTGAGCTCCCGGTGCTTGCCCAGGAGACGATTGAAGGCGGCGACCCGAAAAGCATCAAGATGCTAAAAGAAGCAGAAGTCGGAACAAGGCCAACACTCCAAAGATTTGACCCAACTACTACGTAGTTGGCCCGAACCTCGGGGGAAACACCAAGTGGGTGCGCTGGCGCGCCCCCACAAAGAAGAAATTACAAGAAAGCTTACCAAAACGGCGCGCTCCAGGTCGCGCGTCCGCTCCACCTCGGCCTCGAGCCATTCCGTCCGGCCTCGCAGGCGGCGGCTGATGGCGTGCATCGCTGCCTCCTCCTGGGTCTGGGGCCCGAAGACAACGGCGCTCCCGCTCCGCGCCGGCTGCGGCACGGCAGCTCGGCGCCCTCGCTGGCCGCTTGCGATGCGGCCAGCACCTCCTCCGACACCCCTCCCGGCACCGACGACGACCCAGACGCTGGCACGCCCTGTGTCGCCATCTCTAACCCGGACGCCGGGATGCCCTGCATCACCGGCTCCGGCCTAGCTGCCGGGGTGGCCTCCGGCACCATCGCCCGCGGCATCTCCTCCGGAACGGCGCCGCCTCCACCACCATCGGTCCCCGCCCGCTCGACCACGTTGGCCCGCGGCGGGGAGTCGTCCGCCACTTCCACGACCGCCCAGTCGGGGGTCACCACCGCAGCCCGGCCTCCACGGCTGTGCTCCCTCACCTGCGACGGCTCAATGACCGTTGCCGCCACCACCGTGCCCTCCGGCATCTCGCGCCAGGCCGGCTCCGCGTCGGTCCAAGCGCGGACCGACGTCGCCTTCAGCTCCGCCTCGGCCCGGTTCCTGTCCCGCCAGGCCACGGCTTCGGCGTCGTTTGGATCCAGGCCGAGGTCCGAGTCGGCCTGTTCCTCCACCTCGGCCTGGTCGGCGAGGTCGGATCGGCTCCTGCGGTACTCGGCCCCTTCGGCGGCCGCGGCTTCCGCCGCCGCCCTCGCCAGCGTGATTGGCGACCTAAAGAAGAAGATGGAATAAGAAGAAAAGAAACAAGACTAGCTCAAGAAAATAAAAGCCAAGCGCAAACAAGAGATGAGGCTTACCCTGCCAAGACCGGGACCGGGGTTGGCCCCCCGTGCCCGCTGTCGCGCTTCCTCTTGGTCGGCCTCCCGGCCCCGACTCGGTCCGCCGCGCGCTTCGGGGCCTGGGGCCGCAGCGCGACGCTATCTTTCCCATGCGGGCGGCTCGGCGCCGCCCAATGCGAGGATCCGGCTCCGCCCGCGTCGCCGCCTCCCCCGCCCAACGCCGCTACACCAACAACTGGAGCCAGCATTGACCGTTCCGAGCCGCGATCAGCAGTTCAAGACACATGAGACTTACCCGTACGACGCCCAGCGCCGGCGTCGGACTCGGCCTCCTCCTCCCCGCCTCGAGCCGCGGGCTCCTCTGGCGCCACCGGCGCCACCTGCGACGAGGCCCAGGCGTAAGGATACCGAATCGTGTTCAGAAGTACCACCCGCGTCGCGTCAGGATGGACGATAAGGTGCACGGTGGCAAAATAAGAAGACCAGACGCTCACCTGCGGCGCCGGGTTCAACCGGCTATACGGCGCCTTGCCGAACTCCCAGTCCTCCCCAAGGTTGGCCTTGGAGATATCATTCACTTCGCGCGCGACCTGTGCCGCGAATAGCCGCGTCGACCCCATGCGGTTAGGGTCTTGAAGGTCGACCATCTCGCGGATGAGGCAGGAGCGCCCCTGAAGCGGAAGAACCCGGCACTTGATCAACGCGGCGAGGAGGTCGGTGCTGGTGAGCCCCTCCTGCGTCCTCATCACTATCACCCGCTCGCAGAGATTGATGATCTCCTGCGACAGGCACCGGGGCAGGTAGCCCCAGTTCGTCTTGTTGGCCTTGGAGATATCATCTCACTTCGCGCGCGAGAAAATGCCGCGAATAGCCAAAAGTCACGGTTAGGTCTTGAAGGTCGACCATTCTCGCGATGAGGCAGGAAAAAGCGGAAGACCCGCACTTGATCAAGGCGCGACGGCACGTCGTGCTGCGTGAGCCTCCTGCGTCTCATCACTATCACCCGCTCGCAAATCGATGAGCTCACAACGAACAGGGGCAGGTCAAACATTCGCCCGCGGTCTGCGATGGCCGAAAGGCCCCAGAAGATATTGGGTGGTACAGGACACATAGATGCCACTGCTGCAGAACCTCAACAGAATCCTCCCAAAACGACCGATTCGAACGCCCGCCAGCTCCGGACCGACCGGAACCCTGCTGCTTGAAGAGAAGAAGTGCCACCGAGAGGTCGATAAAGAGGTACCCCACAGAGGGTGACGAAGCCGAAGCTGGAAAGAATGCCGGCAAAAGATAATGCGGCTGGAAGCCCGAAAGAACTCCAAGACCGCAAGGAAGAAAAGTGGTCACCAAAAGGAAATAGCCTCAAAAGACCACCACTCCTGCCCCTTGGGAAAAGAGAGCAGCGATGCTGACGTCCATCAAACGAAAAGGCGGTGATAACTCCGGAAGGTGACGTACGAGCCATACACCGTTGGAAGGAAGAGGAAACAGGACGAGAAGAGTTCTGCTCGAGCAGAAGAAGATCGTTGAGAGCAGGGGCAGAGAATATTGCAACATTTAATACTCGTTGGCGTGGGGAGGAGTGGAATGGCATGCACGCAGCCCGTCCACTACCCACATTCCACTCACATGCCGCACGGTACACTGCGCATAGTAACACGAGGAAAGCTGTCGCCACCGAGCGCAGAGCGCGACAAAGGAAGAAAAACAAATCCTGTCACGTGCGTGGCCTGTCAGGCCCCTCCGACTTCCGGGCACCACGTGGCGCCGCGAAGCCCAAGGGATTGCCCCAAGATTCGGAACTTCTCGGTCCCCGCCACGGCCGGGATGCCACGATCCGGTTTCCGAGAAAACCGGCACACATGGGTGTTGCCGGACCCGGCGCTCGCAGAATCCACCTTGCTTAAGGGGAAACTGCGAAGGCCCACTCATCCGAAGACGGCGGACCTTCACAGCTTCGGGGACTACTGTCGGGGGGATGGACCCCGGGCAGGCAACGGAACCCGGATCTTCTTCAAAAACAACGGGGTCAGCACTGCCCCTCAATACCGGCACGCGCTTGGCCGGGTCGCTCGACCCGGCCAAGCCCCGCAAGCCGGCCAGACTAGCCGACCCGGCAAGACACGTCGACTCGGCCTCAACAACTAGCGCAAGACAGCCGAACCCGGCACGACCAAAGCTTCCTCAACAAGACAGCAACCACCCGTGGCGTGCTACGCAATCCAGCCGCGGGTCAGCACCCGTCCCATCCAGGCCGTGCGATGGGACAAGCTTCAATCAATGATGACCGAGGCGACAGTGCCCCGCCCATGCCTCTGGTCAGCGGGTACGTAGCAACAGTGCTCCTCACCTACCCGCTGACCAAGGCCGGCGTGGCTACAGTGCCCCCGCCCCCGCCGCTGACAACAGCAAGCGGCGACTTGACGGAGAGCACATACACGACTCGACTCGGCCACGCCCTGACGATCGACAAGACGCGCACAGTCCCCCTAGGCACGCGGGGCCCGCACCTAGGGGAACCCGGCGAACCACAAGCCCTCAGCGGGACCCAGGCCGGGTCCCCGAACGCCGACACTATGGACCCACCAACTTGCAACATTACCATTGTACCCCTGGGGGGTTGACCTATAAAACCCCCCAGGAGCCCTCATTCAGAGAGAGAGAGAGAGGAGAGATATAGACACACCAGAGAACTCATTCCATCACACTCGCCAAGTTAGTAACACCCAAGGAGAGGGAACATCCTAAGCCTTGGCCAGTTTCCTTCCTCTTCCGTACAGCTCCAGGAGCGACATTGTACTATCGATCATCCAACAACACTCAGCAGGACTAGGGGTGTTATCTCTCCGAAGAGCCCTGAACCTGGGTATGTCCGGCGTCCCGCGCCCGCTCATGCCAACCTCGCCTCTGGAGCCCACCAGCGCCCTCGAGCCTCCTCCTCTCTTTAGCCATCCCTTGGCATCTGTTGTGCGCCCACCACGACACTTTCCTTAATGGAAATTGGAATATAAATATTTCCTTCCTTCATATCAATAATTGCCACCAATCGTTCTAAGGAAAGGTCTACCAAGAATAATAGGACATGAAGGATTGCAATCTATGTCAAGAACAATAAAATCTATGGGCACATAATTCCTATTTGCAACAATAAGAACATCATTAATTCTTCCCATAGGTTTCTTAATAGTGGAATCCGCAAGGTGCAAGTTTAGAGAGAAATCATCAAAATCACGGAAACCTAACAAATCACACAAAGTCTTTGGAATCGTGGAAACACTAGCACCAAATCACATAAAGCATAGAACTCATTCTTTAATCTTAATTTTAATAGTTGGTTCCCACTCATCATAAAGTTTTCTAGGGATAGAAACTTCCAATTCAAGTTTTTCTTCATAAGATTGCATCAAGGCATCAACGATATGTTTAGTGAACGCTTTATTTTTCTTAATAGTGGAATCCGCAAGGTGCAAGTTTAGAGAGCAATCATCAAAATCATGGAAACCTAACAAACCACACAAAGTCTTTGGAATAGTGGAAACACTAGCACCCAAATCACATAAAGCATAGAACTCATGTTCTTTAATCTTAATTTTAATAGTTGGTTCCCACTCATCATAAAGTTTTCTAGGGATAGAAACTTCCAATTCAAGTTTTTCTTCATAAGATTGCATCAAGGCATCAACGATATGGTTAGTGAACGCTTTATTTTGACTATAAGCATGAGGAGAATTTAGCACGGATTGCAACAAGGAAATACAATCAATCAAAGAGCAATTTTCAAAATTAAATTCCTTGAAATCCAAAATAGTGGGTTTAGCAACATCTAGGGTTTTAATTTCTTCGATCCCACTTTTATCATTTTTAGCATCAAGATCTAAAAACTCCGAATTCTTGGAACGTCTTCTAGGTAAAGGTGGATCATATTCAGTCCCATCATTATTAAGATTCATATTGCAAAACAAAGATTTAATAGGGGACACATCAATAACTTTTAGATCTTCATCTTTATTTTCATAGGAACAAGAAGAACACGCTCTTATAAAGGCATCTTTCTTAGCACGCATCCTAGCGATTCTTTCTTTGCACTCATCAATGGAAATTCTCATGGATTTGAGAGTCATTGATATCATGCTTAGGTGGAATAGATCTAAGTTTCAAAGAATCAACATCAAGAGAAATTCCATCAACGTTCCTAGCCAACTCATCAATCGTAAGCAATTTTTCTTCAATCAAAGCATTGAAATTCTTTTCCGAAGTAATAAATTCTTTAATATTAGATTCAAAATCAGAGGGCATCTTATTATAATTTCCATAAGAATTATTGTAGGAATTACCATAATTATTAGAGGGATTACTAGGATAAGGCCTAGGATTAAAATTTCCTCTATACGCGTTGTTACCAAAGTTATTCCTACCAACAAAATTCACATCCATAAATTCATTATTATTCTCAATCAAAGTAGACAAGGGCATATCATTAGGATCAGAAGAAACATTCTTACTAGCAAATAATTTCATAAGTTCATCCATCTTTCCACTCAAAACATTAATTTCTTCTATCGCATGAACCTTTTTATTAGTAGATCTTTCAGTATGCCATTGAGAATAATTAACCATAATACTATCTAGGAGTTTAGTAGCTTCTCACTAAAGTGATTTCCATAAAAGTGCCTCCCGCGGCCGAATCTAAAAGATTTCTAGAAGCAAAATTCAATCCTGGCATAAAATTTGTATAATCATCCACAAATTTCAAACCATGAGTAGGGCAATTACGTATCATTATTTCATCCTCTCCCAAGCTTGTGCAACATGTTCATGATCAAGTTGCTTAAAATTCATAATATCGTTTCTAAGGAGATGATCTTAGTGGGAGGAAAATACTTAGAGATAAAAGCATTTTGCACTTATTCCATGAATCAATACTATTTTTAGGCAAAGACGAAAACCAAGCTTTAGCACGATCTCTAAACGAAAGGGAAATAACTTCAATTTAACAATATCATTATCCACATCTTTCTTCTTTTGCATATCACACAAATCAACGAAGCTATTTAGATGGGTAGCGGCATCTTCCACTAGGAAGGCCGGAAAACGGATCTTTCATGACAAGATTCAGCAAAGCAGTATTAATTTCACAAGATTCAGCATCGTAAGAGGAGAAATCAGAGTGGCTAATAAAATCATTGTTGTTGGTATTGGTAAAGTCACACAATTTAGTATTATCTTGAGCCATCATGACAAGCAAGCAATCCAACACACAAGCAAACAAAAAGCAAGTGGGCAAAAGGAGGCAAATAGAGAAAGAGAGGGAGGATAGAGAGAGAGGGCGAATAAAACAGCAAGGGTGAAGTGGGGGAGAGGAAAACAAGAGGCAAATGACAAATAATGTAATGCGGGAGATAAGGATTGTGATGGGTACTTGGTATATTGACTTTTGCGTAGACTCCCCGGCAACGGCGCCAGAAATCCTTCTTGCTACCTCTTGAGCACTGCATTGGTTTTCCCCAAAGAGGAAGGGATGATGCAGCAAAGTAGCGTAAGTATTTCCCTCAGTTTTTGAGAACCAAGGTATCAATCCAGTAGGAGGCTACGCGCGAGTCCCTCGCACCTGCACAAAACAAATAAATCCTCGCAACCAACGCGATAAGGGGTTGTCAATCCCAACACGGCCACTTACGAGAGTGAGATATGATAAGATAATATTTTTGGTATTTTTATGATAAAGATGCAAAGTAAAATAAAAGCAAAGGAAATTACTAAGTATTGGAAGATTAATATGATGAAGATAGACCCGGGGGCCATAGGTTTCACTAGTGGCTTCTCTCAAGAGCATAGGTATTCTGTGGGTGAACGAATTACTGTTGAGCAATTGACAGAATTGAGCATAGTTATGAGAATATCTAGGTACGATCATGTATATAGGCATCACGTCTGAGACAAGTAGACCGACTCCTGCCTGCATCTACTACTATTACTCCACTCATCGACCGCTATCCAGCATGCATCTAGAGTATTAAGTTAATGAAAACAGAGTAATGCCTTAAGCAAGATGACATGATGTAGAGGGATAAACTCATGCAATATGATGAAAACCCCATCTTGTTATCCTCGGTGGCAACAATACAATACGTGCCTTGCTGCCCCTACTGTCACTGGAAAAGGACACCGCAAGATTGAACCCAAAGCTAAGCACTTCTTCCATTGCAAGAAAGATCAATCTAGTAGGCCAAACCAAACTGATAATTCGAAGAGACTTGCAAAGACAACCAATCATACATAAAAGAATTCAGAGAAGATTCACATATTGTTCATAGATAGACTTGATCATAAACCCACAATTCATCGGTTTCAACAAACACACCGCAAAAGAAGATTACATGAATAGATCTCCACAAGAGAGGGGGAGAACATTGTATTGAGATCCAAAAAGAGAGAAGAAGCCATCTAGCTAATAACTATGGACCTGTAGGTCTGAGGTAAACTACTCACACTTCATTGGAGGGGCTATGGTGATGATGTAGAAGCCCTTCGTGATCGATGCCCCCTCCGGCAGAGTTCCGGAACAGGCCCCAAGATGGGATCTCGTGGATACAGAAAGTTGCGGTGGTGGAATTAGGGTTTTGGCTCTGTATCTGATTGTTTGGGGGTACGTAGGTATATATAGGAGGAAGGAGTACGCCGGTGGAGCAACAGGGGGCCCACGAGGGTGGAGGGCGCGCCTGGGGGGTAGGCGCGCCCCCTACCTCGTGGCCTCCTCCTTTGTTTCTTGATGTAGGGTCCAAGTCTCCTGGGTCTTGTTCGTTGAGAAAATCACGTCCCCGAAGGTTTCATTCCGTTTGGACTCCATTTGATATTCCTTTTCTTCGAAACCCTAAAATAGGCAAAAAAACAATAATTCTGGGCTGGGCCTCTGGTTAATAGGTTAGTCCCAAAAATAATATAAAAGTGGATAATAAAGCCCAATAATGTCCAAAACAGTAGATAATATAGCATGAAGCAATCAAAAATTATAGATACGTTGGAGACGTATCACACTCCTCATCCTGGTAAAGCGGCCGTGCCACCTCATCGTACACCCACTCGCCGCAGGACACGTCGCCGCCCGCCCCACCGCGAACGGCAACGACACCACCGCCACCTCTGTCGAGCTGGAGCCCGTGACCTTCTCCTCCGCGGCGGCGACATGGGGATGGGCCCTAGGGTGGTGGGCGCAGCGGTTGCGGGGCGGTGGGGTGGTCAAGGAAGGGCTGGTGGAGCATGGAGGAGAAGGGGCGACAGGCATGCGGGAGAGAGAATTTTTTTTGCATGCATTGCACGTGGTGGACCTAGCCAAAAAAGGAAGAAGAGAAAGATTATAGAGGCTGGCAGTGGGCCTTTTGCAGCCAAAAAATAGTGTCGGCGCCCCCAGCTGCCTCTCGATTCCCTGAGTATGCCTTGCGTGCGCCAGTCATAGTTTTCATCAAATCCGGCAGAAAACGAGCCCATGGGGTGCGGCTGTGACACTTTTTGATTGTCGGTGCTAAAAAAAAGGCTCCTAAGGCCGTCTTGGGGGCTCGGCAGGAGATGTTCTTACTGCTCTAACTCGTGCAGTAAGGAAAAAAGAAAAAGAAAAAGCTGAGCGATCACCTCCCGCCCTCCCGAGTTAAATACTATGGGTTGTTTGGTTTAGCTGAATATCGGGGAGGATATTAATCCTAGCGCCTACTCCTAGGTCCTAGCACCCCGTATTGTAGGTGTCCTAATTAATCTCCAGCTGGAGTTAGAGCAAGTACAACGTTAACATAAGTATGCTATAAGGATTAAAATATTATATCTTTCTTAGTTGAAGGAGAAAGAAAGAAGCAGACTACACAAACGATGGGTTGTGCCTGATTTGTAGACGACAAGCTATTGGAGCCATCGATCACTTGGGTTCATGTGGGCCGTAGCCATCGATCATGACGTCGTCTGAAAATCGTCTGGCAACTTGTCGTGTGCATAGTAATTTTGCTTTAGTAGCCAGCTACAAAACGAGACCCAAGACAGTTTATGAGGTTGTAAGAGCATGGTTAATAGTATAGCCAGCTGTTAATTATATGGTCTTGCCACATCATTTATAACCAAGTTTATAGCCGGCAAGTACAATTAATAGTTGCATGTAAATATATACTACTTTTATTATATATGGCCCACATCCCTTTCTCACAACGTGCCTAGGAGCACGTGTTGCAGCCGGGTGTTAATCAATAACCTGCTTCTCTTCTATCAGCGTTGCTATACAGCCGACGGTTCCAGTCGATACGCAGTCGATGTGTCCCATCAGGCCGTTTGTAAAATTGATACTGGGCAATCTGACGGTGTAGAGCTTGTGTCGGCTGCACATCAGGCATTGCATGTCGTGTGCACATCAATTTCGCTTTTCTATTTCATCCTCTCTCTCGTTCAACTCATTCAAAATATAATATTTAAAGGCTTACAGTCCGCCTAGGTCATCCTATTATACTTGCTCTGAGATGGACCAACTATTCATAAAGTAGTACACATTAAAATGTACCATTATATATAGAGGTTGACTGTAAATAATATGGCAGCTCCTTATAGCCGATTGTTGGCTCTATTACTATTAACCATGCTCTTAGCCTCACACGAGCTGAGCGTGCACGTCGACCTCTTCTCACATTCACACGCTTCGGGCCACGATCGACCACAAAACCTAGCCCTATAGGATGACCTCGCCGCCCCTCACATTTCCCCTTTATAACCGCCGACATCGTCCCCCAATTGATGGTTGGCCCACATGTCATATGCACCAAAAGACAATTAACATTACGATACCGAAGCTACATCCGATTGGAAGATGGAGGCCATTCAGCGGGGTGTATGGTGACGGCGCTTTGTACTTAAGAAAATTCCTCATTTGACAACGGTAAATAACGACCACCTTATTTGACCCTCCAAATTCCGAACTTCCTTGTTTGACCCTGAAAAGTACTCCCACTGTTCCGAATTACTCGTCGCAGAAATGGATGTATCTAGAATGATTACTCGTCACAGAAATGGATGTATTTAAATGTTTTTTAGTTCTAGATACATTCATTTCTACGACGAGTAATTTGAAACGGAGGGAGTAACATTTGTAGTACTCCGTGAGAAGAAAAAAAGATCAAATGCAAACAAAAACGAGGGGATCCTGGTAGCACAAGTAATGTACTAGCTACTGCCTACCAGGTGGGAGGGGAAAGGTGGGGGTTTTCCAGAGCTACCAGATGCAGTTGCGATGGGGGCCTCGATGGCGTTCCCCCCGGCTGCTAGTTCCAGGCGGCGGCGGACCGGGCCTCATCAGCGCGCTCCCCAACGACCTGCTCCTCCTCGTCCTCACTCGCTTCCCCTGCGCCGGTGCCGCCGCGCGCACAGGCGTCCTCTCCCGCCGGTGGCGTGGCCTCTGGGCCCGCCTCTGCCGGATCGCATTCCGCGACGTCGCGCTCCCCTCGCTGGAAGCAGCACTCGGCCGCGTCCCCGGGCCCCCGCCCGCGGTTTCCCTCCTCGACATCCGCGTGCCCAGGCAGCGCGGGCGTGTCACCGAGCAGCACAGGGCCGACGCCGCCAGCAGCTTGAACTTGCTGCTCCGCGCTGCCGCGCGGCTCGTCCCGGAGGAGTTCGTCTTTGAGCTCAAAGGCTTTGGTTCCCACGTCGTTGATCTGCCTCGCTTCCACCGCGCCACCTCCATCGTGCTGGACCTTTCCCCCACCATCCGCTGCGTGCCAGCCGGCGTCGAGTTCCCCGCACTCGAGACGCTGTCTCTCTCGTACTGCACTGCCGACATCGAGCGCTTGCTCTCCTGCTGATCGCGCCTGCGCACGCTCCGCCTCATCAACGTTTATTTCGACAAGTGCAACCTGAGGGTCAACTCGGCGATGCTGCAGGAGCTTGTCGTGGATCACGGGAAATGGAGGCAACGTGTCAATGGTGTGAACATCGTTGCTCCCGTGCTGAAGAAATTGATCGTGGCCTTTTTCACCTCCAAAGTCAGCATTTCCATCTTGGCACCAATGGTGGAGAAGGTTTCGTGGCACTGCTTCTTTGGGGTGTCTATTGTGTTTGGTATTTGGCGACCCAAGCAGGTGGAGTGAATTGCAAGAAACCACCACATTTGGGGCTTATCTTGCAGAAAACAACGTGGTCGCTAATCATTTGCAAAAGCCACCGCGGATTCAGTAACAGTTTTGCAGATTGCACTGAACATGTCATTTGGCTCGGTTGAGGGCGTTTCCGACATGTGGGGCCCAATATGCGTGACATGGCGTAATGGACGCGCTGACGGCGCCGTTTGCTTAAGACAGACGCAGTCGGGTCGCCAGAGACAGACCGCCCGCGCCCGACCACATCTCGCTCGATTTCTCTGCTCTCACGCTCGCTCTCTCTGCTCCCACACTCGCTCGCTCCCCTCCCATTTGCTCCTCTCCTCTCCGGTCACCGTCGGCCGCCATCCGCCATGGTGTCCTGGACCGACAGTGAGAGCACAAACGGCTCCGCCGCGCAGTACATCTCCTCCGACGACTCCCCTGTCAAGGTCAGAACATTCTATTCCTCATTTCTGTTCTAGGGTTTGTAGGGTTGAACATTTGCTCGATTTGAACACATTTTTGTTGGATTTCTCAGATCCCAGCTACAATTGATGAGCCGTCGTTCGAGGGTCTTGCTGACGACTTGAATGTGATTTGTGAGCATGGGAATCCAGGGAGGAAGTATGTTGCATTTGAGGGGATAAGCACTGGTAGGAGGTTCATTGCTTGTGCCACTGAAGTAAGTTTTAAGTTGTGTTTGCAGCATTCCAATTCTTGTTCTAGGGTTTGTAGTAACTGTTCTTGTTCTAGGGTTCATAGTTACTGTTCATGTTTTAGGGTTCATAGTTACTGCTCATGTTCTAGGGTTTATAGTTACTGAATTTAGTTCTAGGATTCATAGGTAGTGTTCTTAGTTGTAGTTTTCATAATTATTCATCATTAAATGAATGTGATTCTGGTACATTAATAGATCAGCTATTTAACTGAATCTGTAAGTAATGTCTGTATTTTTGAACTGATTTTTTCTATTGTAGGGTGTTGCAAATTGTGGATTAGTGCAGTGGGTAGATGAGCATTGGCCAGAGCATCTGCAGAATGCTATTCATAAGCTCTAGCTTATGTATGAGCATAGCCAGCATGAAAACGGGATGGCATGCCTGGAGCATGCAAGCACTGTACACAATCTCACACAGCAGAAAAAAGAGTTGCAGGAGACATATGAGAAGCTTGTTGAAGATGTGAACAACCTCTTGGATTATAAGGATAGCCAGCCTGAGGTAAACCAGAAGAATGATGCTGACAACATTTCAGTTAGTGTGGAAAGCAGCATGACAAAGGATGCTGAGATAAAAAAATTAAAGGCTGTTGTTGACCAGTTAAAGCAAATTCAAGTAGCTCAAGCCACTGTCATTAGGAATTTGAAGTTCAACCATCTTAAGGAGAAGGAAAAGTTGAGCTCTGATAAGAGGACTTTGGAGATTTGCTATGCTGACCTGAAGAAAGAGAAGGATGACCTGAAAAAAGAAGGATAAGCTAGATTGTTGCATTGCTGAGCTGATGAAAGTGAAGGAGAAGTTGACCATGGAGAAGAGTACTCTTGCTTCCTGCATTGTTGAGCTCAAGACAGCAGGTGATAGCAACAAGAGGAAGCTTCACCAGATTAAGGCTATTTGTGATGAGGACTAATTTGTGTTGCTGTCTGACCATGTGTGTCAATGATGTCTTTTGTAGTAGCTATGGAGGAAAGCTTGTAATGTGTTAAGCTTTATTGTGGTGAACTCTATTATGTCTGTAGCAATGAACCTTGGATTGTATGTTGTTTGTGAGAGTACTATGTTTGTGATGAATTATCAGCTTTTATTAAGTTCAGTTTGTGATGAATTAACAGCTTGGATTATAGCAAGTAGATAGTGAACATAGATAGCAAGTTCATAGTGCATAGATAGTCTGACATAGATAGTGGCATACTAACATAGATAATAGCTGCATAGATAGTCTGACATAGATAGTGGCATACTAACATAGATAGTAGCTGCATAGATAGTCTTGCATAGATAGTGGCATACTAATTAGATAGTAGCTGCATAGATACAACTGAAATAGATAGAACTGGCAAACTAACATACTGACGAAACTGAACTTTTTCTTCTTCTGACGAAACTGAAGACAGCATGTCACTCCTCCTTCTTCAGCATCTTCAGGCATAGGGAGCGCCGCACGTCATTGATGTTCACCGCCGCCCTCTTCTTCTTGGCCAGCGCTGGCTCCACCACATCTTCACCGCCTCCCTCCTCTTCTTGCTTCACGACGATGAGCTCTGGGTTGTCGGCGACCTCCGGTGGCTTATCCATATCAATTGGGCTATTCTTCTGCCCCTCGACGGCGTGGAGGACGGGCTCCAGGAGCTGCACATCAGGCTCGATGGAGGAGGAGTCGGAGGAGAGTACGACGACCTCATCCACCTCATCGTCAGAGGAGTAGCCGTCAGATTCGTTAGAGTCGTAGTCGTCAGAGGACTCGGACTCGGCGTCGGAGTCGTCGTCTGGCCCGAGCACCCTGTTGGGGAACGTAGCATAAATTCAAAATTTTCCTACGTATCACCAAGATCTATCTATGGAGAAACCAGCAACGAGGTGAAGGAGAGTGCATCTACATACCGTTGTAGATCGCGCGCGGAAGCGTTCAAGAGAACAGGGTTGATGGAGTCGTACTCGTCGTGATTCAAATCACCGATGATCCTAGCGCCGAACGGACCGCACCTCCGCGTTCAACACACGTACGGAACGGAGACGTCTCCCATGCCTTGATCCAGCAAGGAGGAGGGAGAGGTTGATGGAGATCCAGCAGCACGACGGCGTGGTGGAAGTAGCGGGATTCCAACAGGGCTTCGCTAAGCGCTGCGGGAGGAGGAAGATGTGTCACGGGAGGGAGAGGGAGGCGCCAGGCCTTAGGTTGGTTTGATCCTCCTTTTCCCCACTATATATAGGGCCAAGGGAGAGGGGGAGGTGCAGCCCTTTCCCCTTCCTCCAAGGAAGGGTGCGGCCAAGGGTGGGGAGGAGTCCATCCTCCCCAAGGCACCTCGGAGGTGCCTTCCCCCTTTAGGACTCTCCCCTTTTTCTCTCTCTTGGCGCATGGGCCTCTTGGGGCTGGTGCCCTTGGCCCATATAGGCCAAGGCACACCCCCTACAGCCCATGTGGCCCCCCGGGGCAGGTGGCCCCACCCGGTGGACCCCCGGGACCCTTCCGGTGGTCCCGGTACAATACCGATGACCCCGAAACTTGTCCGATGGCCGAAATAGCACTTCCTATATATAATTCTTTACCTCCGGACCATTCCGGAACTCCTCGTGACGTCTGGGATCTCATCCGGTACTCCGAACAACTTTCGGGTTACCGCATACTAATATCTCTATAACCCTAGCGTCACCGAACCTTAAGTGTGTAGACCCTACGGGTTCGGGAGACATGCAGACATGACCGAGACGTTCTCCGGTCAATAACCAACAGCGGGATCTGGATACCCATGATGGCTCCCACATGTTCCACGATGATCTCATCGGATGAACCACGATGTCAAGGACTTAATCAATCCCGTATACAATTCCCTTTGTCTATCGGTATGTTACTTGCCCGAGATTCGATCGTCGGTATCCATATACCTTGTTCAATCTCGTTACCGGCAAGTCTCTTTACTCGTTTCGTAACACATCATCCCGTGATCAACTCTTTGGTCACATTGCGCATATGATGATGTCCTACCGAGTGGGCCCAGAGATACCTCTCCCCGCTTACACGGAGTGACAAATCCCAGTCTCGATTCGTGCCAACCCAACAGACACTTTCGGAGATACCTGTAATGCACCTTTATAGTCACCCAGTTACGTTGTGACGTTTGATACACCCAAAGCATCCTACGGTATCCGGGAGTTGCACAATCTCATGGTCTAAGGAAATGATACTTGACATTAGAAAAGCTTTAGCATACGAACTATACGATCTTTGTGCTAGGCTTAGGATTAGGTCTTGTCCATCACATCATTCTCCTAATGATGTGATCCCGTTATCAACGACATCCAATGTCCATGGTTAGGAAACCTAACCATCTATTGATCAACGAGCTAGTCAACTAGAGGCTTACTAGGGACATGGTGTTGTCTATGTATCCACACATGTATCTGAGTTTCCTATCAATACAATTATAGCATGGATAATAAACGATTATCATGAACAAGGAAATATAATAATAACCAATTTATTATTGCCTCTAGGGCATATTTCCAACAAGTCTCCCACTTGCACTAGAGTCAATAATCTAGTTCACATCGCCATGTGATTAACACTCACAGGTCACATCGCCATGTGACTAACACCCAAGAGTTTACTAGAGTCAGTAGTCTAGTTCACATCACTATGTGATTAACACTCAATGAGTTTTAGGTTTGATCATGTTGCTTGTGAGAGAGGTTTTAGTCAACGGGTCTGAACCTTTCAGATCCGTGTGTGCTTTACAAATCTCTATGTTATCTCCTAGATGTAGCTACCACGTTCCATTTGGAGCTAATCCAAATAACTGTTCTGCTTGGAGCTATTCTAAATTGTTGCTCCATTATATGCATCCGGTATCTTTACTCAGAGCTATCCGGATAGGTGTTAAGCTTGCATCGACGTAACCCTTTACGACGAACTCTTTTACCACCTCCATAATCGAGAAAAATTCCTTAGTCCACTAGTTACTAAGGATAACTTTGACCGCTGTACTGTGATCCATTCTTGGATCACTCTTGTACCCCTTGACTGACTCATGGCAAGGCACACTTCAGGTGCGGTACACAGCATAGCATACTGTAGAGCCTATGTCTTAAGCATAGGGGACGACCTTCGTCCTTTCTCTCTATTCTGCCGTGGTCGAGCTTTAAGTCTTAACTTCATACCTTACAACTCAGGCAAGAACTCCTTCTTTGACTGATCCATCTTGAACACCTTCAAGATCATGTCAAGGTATGTGCTCATTTGAAAGTACCATTAAGCGTTTTGATCTATCCTTATAGATCTTGATGCTCAATGTTCAAGTAGCTTAATCCAGGTTTTCCATTGAAACACTTTCCAAATAACCCTATATGCTTTCCAGAAATTCTACATCATTTCTGATCAACAATATGTCAACAACATATACTCATCAGAAATTCTATAGTGCTCCCACTCACTTCTTTGGAAATACAAGTTTCTCATGAACTTTGTATACACCCAAAATCTTTGATCATCATCAAAGCATACATTCCAACTCCGAGATGCTTACTCCAGTCCTTAGAAGGATTGCTAGAGCTTTGCATACCTATCAGCATCTTTTAGGATTGACAAAACCTTTCGGTTTGTATCACATACAACCTTTCCTCAAAAATCGTCGAGGAAACAATGTTTTGACATCCTATCTGCAAGATTTCATAAATAATGCAGTGATCGCTAACATAATTCCAACAGACTCTTAGCATCGCTACGAGTGAGAAAATCTCACCGTAGTCAACTCCTTGAACTTGTCGGAAAACATCTTAATGACAAGTCGAGCTTTCTTAATGGTGACATTTACCATCATTGTCCGTCTTCCTTTTAAAATCCATCTGTACTCAACAGCCTTATGACCATCAAGTAGTTCTTCCAAAGTCTACACTTTGTTTTCATATATGGATCCTCTCTCGGATTATATGGCCTCGAGCCATTTATCGGAATCCAGGCCCACCAGCGCTTCTCCATAGCTCGTAGGTTCATTGTTGTCTAGCAACATGACTTCCAAGACAGGGTTACGTACCACTCTGAAGTAGAACGCATCCTTGTCATGCTACGATGTTTGGTAGTGACTTGATCTGAAGTTTCATGATCACCATCATAAGCTTCCACTTCAATTGGTGTAGGTGCCACAGGAACAACTTCCTGTGCCCTGCCACACACTAGTTGAAGAGACGGTTCAATAACCTCATCAAGTCTCCACCATCCTCCCACTCAATTCTTTCGAGAGAAACTTTTCCTCGAGAAAGGAACCGATTCTAGAAACAATCCTTTAATGCTTTCGGATCTGAGACAGGAGGTATACCCAACTGTTTTTGGGTTGTCCTATGAAGATGCATTTATCCGCTTTGGGTTCGAACTTATCGGCCTGAAACTTTTCCACATAAGCGTCGCAGCCCCAAACTCTTAAGAAATGACAGCTTAGGTTTCTCTAAACCATAGTTCATACGGTGTCATCTCATCGGAATTACGTGGTGCCCTATTTAAAGTGAATGTGGTTGTCTCTAATGCCTAACCCATAAACTATTGTGGTAATTCGATAAGAGACATCATGGTATGCATCATATCCAATAGGGTGCAGTTATGATGTTCGGACACACCATCACACTATGGTGTTCCAGGCTGTATCAGTTGTGAAACAATTTCCACAATGTCTTAATTCTGTGCCAAGCTCGTAATTCAGATATTCATCTCTATGATCATATCATAGATATTTTTATCCTCTTATCACGACGATCTTTCAACTTCACACTGAAATTACTTGAACCTTTCAATAATTCAGACTCGTGATTCATCAAGTAAATATACTCAACATCTACTCAAATCATCTGTGAAGTAAGAACATAACGATATCCACTACATGCCTCAGCACTCATTGGACTGCACACATCAAAATGTATTACTTCCAACAAGTTGCTTTCTAGTTCCATTTTACTGAAACGAGGCTTTCAGTCATCTTGCCCATGTGGTATGATTTGCATGTCTCAAGTGATTCAAAATCAAGCGAGTACAAAACGGTCCATTTGCATGGAGTTTCTTCATGCATATATACCAATAGACATGGTTCGCATGTCTCAAACTTTTCAAAAATGAGTGAGTCCAAAGATCCATCTACATGGAGCTTCCTCATGCGTTTTATACCGATATGACTTACGTGGCAGTGCCACAAGTAGGTGGTACTATCATTACTATCTTTTGGCATGAACATGTGTATCACTACGATCGAGATTCAATAAACATTCATTTTAGGTGTAAGACCATTGAAGGTATTATTCAAATAAACAGAGTAACCATTATTCTCCTTAAATGAATAACCGTATTGCGATAGACATAATCCAATCATGTCTATGCTCAACGCAAACACCAATCTCGATGGTAGAGGGAGCGTGCGATGCTTGATCATATCAACATTGAGAACACTTCCAACACATATCGTCAGCTCACCTTTAGCTAGTCTCCGTTTATTCCGTAGCTTTTATTTCGAGTTACTAACACTTAGCAACCAAACCGGTATCTAATACCCTGGTGCTACTAGGAGTACTAGTAAAGTACACATCAACACAATGTATATCCAATATACTTCTATCGACCTTGCCAGCCTTCTCATCTACCAAGTATCTAGGGTAATTTTGCTCCAGTGGCTGTTCCCCTTATTACAGAAGCACTTAGTCTCGGGTTTGGGTTCAACCTTGGGTTTCTTCACTAGAGCAGCAACTGATTTGCTGTTTCATGAAGTATCCCTTCGTGCCCTTGCCCTTCTTGAAACTAGTGGTTTCACCAACCATCAACAATTGATGCTCCTTCTTGATTTCTACTTTCATGGTGTCAAACATCACGAACATCTCAAGGATCATCATACATGTCCCCGATATATTATAGTTCATCACGAAGCTCTAGCAGCTTGGTGGTAATGACTTCGGAGAAACATCACTATCTCATCTGGAAGATTAACTCCCACTTGATTCAAGTGATTGTTGTACTCAGACAATCTGAGCACAAGCTCAATAATTGAGCTTTTCTCCTTAGTTTGCAGGTTAAGAAAATCGTCGGAGGTCTTATACCTCTTGACGTGGGCACGAGCCTGAAATTCCAATTTCAGCCCTCAAAACATCTCATATGTTTCGTGACATTTCAAAAAACATCTTTGGTGCCTCAATTTTAAACCATTTAACTGAACTATCATGTAGTTATCAAAACGTGTATGTCAGATGTTCACAACATCCACAGACAACGTTTGAGGGTCAACACACTGAGCGGTGCATTAAGGACATAAGCCTACTAAGAAGCAATGAGGACAATCCTCAGTTTACGGACCTAGTCCGCATAATTGCTACTATCAACTTTCAACTAAATTTTCTCTAGGAACATAACTAAACAGTAGAACTAAAGCGTGAGATACGACATAATTTGCAAAATCCTTTTTGACTATGTTCAGGATAATTAAGTTCATCTTATGAACTCCCACTTAGATAGACATCCCTCTAGTCATCTAAGCGATTACATGATCCGAGTGAACTAGGCCGTGTCCGATTAACACGTGAGACGGACTAGTCAACGTCGGTGAACATCATCATGTTGATCGTATCTTCTATACGACTCATGCTCGACCTTTCGGTCTCTGTGTTCCGAGGCCATGTCTTCACATGCTAGGCTCGTCAAGTTAACCCTAAGTGTTTTTGCATGTGTAAATCTTGCTTACACCCGTTGTATGTGAACGAAAGGATCTATCACACCCGATTAACACGTGATGCTTCGAAGCGACGAACTGTAGCAACAGTGCACAGTTAGGGGAGAACACTTCTTGAAATTTTAATGAGGGATCATCTTATTTACTACCGTCGTACTAAGTAAACAAGATGCATAACATGATAAACATCATATGCAATCAAATAGTGACATGATATGGCCAATATCATGTAGCTCCTTTGATCTCCATCTTGGGGCTCCATGATCATCTATTACAAGAACATGATTAATCTCATACATTACATATATCATTCATCACATCCTTTTGGCCATATCACATCACATAGCATACCCTGCAAAAACAAGTTAGACGTCCTCTAATTGTTGTTTGCATGTTTTACATGGCTGCTATGGGTTTCTAGCAAGAACGTTTCTTACCTACGCAAAACCACAACGTGATATGCCAATTGCTATTTACCCTTCATAAGGACCCTTTTCATCGAATCCGATCCGACTAAAGTAGGAGAGACAGACACCCGCTAGCCACCTTATGCAACTAGTGCATGTCAGTCGGTGGAACCTGTCTCACGTAAGAGTACGTGTAAGGTTGGTCCGGGCCGCTTCATCCTACGATGCCGCCGAATCAAGATAAGACTAGTAACGGCAAGCATATTGAACAAAATCAACGCCCACAACTACTTTGTGTTCTACTCGTGCATAGAATCTACGCAATAGACCTAGCTCATGATGCCACTGTTGGGGAACGTAGCAGAAATTCAAAATTTTCCTATGTGTCACCAAGATCTATCTATGGAGAGACTAGCAACGAGGGGAAGGAGAGTGCATCTACATACCCTTGTAGATCGCTAAGCGGAAGCGTTCAAGAGAACGGGGTTGATGGAGTCGTACTCGTCGTGATTCAAATCACCGATGATCCTAGCGCCGAACGGACGGCACCTCCGCGTTCAACACACGTACGGAACGGAGACGTCTCCCATGCCTTGATCCAGCAAGGAGGAGGGAGAGGTTGATGGAGATCCAGCAGCACGACGGCGTGGTGGAAGTAGCGGGATTCCAACAGGGCTTCGCTAAGCGCTGCGGGAGGAGGAAGATGTGTCACGGGAGGGAGAGGGAGGCGCCAGGCCTTAGGTTGGTTTGATCCTCCTTTTCCCCACTATATATAGGGCCAAGGGAGAGGGGGAGGTGCAGCCCTTTCCCCTTCCTCCAAGGAAGGGTGCGGCCAAGGGTGGGGAGGAGTCCATCCTCCCCAAGGCACCTCGGAGGTGCCTTCCCCCTTTAGGACTCTCCCCTTTTTTTCTCTCTCTTGGCGCATGGGCCTCTTGGGGCTGGTGCCCTTGGCCCATATAGGTCAAGGAACACCCCCTACAGCCCATGTGCCCCCCCGAGGCAGGTGGCCCCACCGGTGGACCCCCGGGACCCTTCCGGTGGTCCCGGTACAATACCGGTGACCCCGAAACTTGTCCCGATGGCCGAAATAGCACTTCCTATATATAATTCTTTACCTCCGGACCATTCCGGAACTCCTCGTGACGTCGGGATCTCATCCGGGACTCCGAACAACTTTCGGGTTACCGCATACTAATATCTCTATAACCCTAGCGTCACCGAACCTTAAGTGTGTAGACCCTACGGGTTCGGGAGACATGCAGACATGACCGGAGACGTTCTCCGGTCAATAACCAACAGCGGGATCTGGATACCCATGTTGGCTCCCACATGTTCCACGATGATCTCATCGGATGAACCACGATGTCAAGGACTTAATCAATCCCGTATACAATTCCCTTTGTCTATCGGTATGTTACTTGCCCGAGATTCGATCGTCGGTATCCATATACCTTGTTCAATCTCGTTACCGGCAAGTCTCTTTACTCGTTCCGTAACACATCATCCCGTGATCAACTCCTTGGTCACATTGTGCACATTATGATGATGTCCTACCGAGTGGGTCCAGAGATACCTCTCTGTTACACGGAGTGACAAATCCCAGTCTCGATTCGTGCTAACCCAACAGACACTTTCGGAGATACCCGTAGTGCACCTTTATAGCCACCCAGTTACGTCGTGACGTTTGGCACACCCAAAGCACTCCTACGGTATCCGGGAGTTGCACAATCTCATGGTCTAAGGAAATGATACTTGACATTAGAAAAGCTTTAGCATACAAACTACACGATCTTGTGCTAGGCTTAGGATTGGGTCTTGTCCATCACATCATTCTCCTAATGATGTGATCCCGTTATCAACGACATCCAATGTCCATGGTCAGGAAACCGTAACCATCTATTGATCAACGAGCTAGTCAACTAGAGGCTTACTAGGGACATGGTGTTGTCTATGTATCCACACATGTATCTGAGTTTCCTATCAATACAATTCTAGCATGGATAATAAACGATTATCATGAACAATGAAATATAATATAATAATAACTAATTTATTATTGCCCTCTAGGGCATATTTCCAACACATCCCATGGATTGCGCCTTTCCCAGTAGGCGTTGTTGATGGGGGCTGGGAGAGCGAGGACGGCGTCGATGATGTCATCCGCGGCGGTCGGCGGCGTGGTGGATGAGCGGTACATCCACCAACGGGCGCGCTGCCTGGGGTCGGGGGAGCGCTGCACCCCACGCATCGCCCACAGGAGAATGGTCGCCGGCGGGACGGTGCAGCCGGCAGGGAATGCACGCTGCCTTTCGGCAGGTGTCATCACCTTCACCAGGCCGGGCATGGTTCCTCAGCATCTCCGCGCTGGGGAACCAGCGCGCGATCTCCCTGTACTGCACGCGCAGCTTGCGGTTGTTGCCGGCGAGCTCTTCGATGGCCAGCTGCCAGTCCATGGCGACGGCGGGGGGTGGCTCTCGGCGGTGGTTTCGACGGGAGAAAGGGGGAATAGGAGTGGGCGGTGCGGGCGGCGAGTGGGCGAGTGATCGAAGAGAGCGGTAGGTGGACACGTATTAAAGGCAGAAACCGAAACGACTAGTTATACTAAACGGACGTTCACCACGCTGGCAGCCTCAACGCACTCTCAACATAGTGCGTGCCTAACTAAATATAAGTAAAATTGCGGATGGTATTAAAACAACATCACTAGCACTATCCTATTGGTATTGAACCCTTGGTTACTACCCACTGGTCCTGGGTTCGATCCCCAGGCCAAACTATTTTTGTGCAATTTTTTTGGATTTACAAAATTAATATGTCAGTAACTTCTTAGGGTTTTTATTTTTGTGCAATTTTTTTGGATTTAAAAAATTAATATGTCAGTAACTTCTTAGGGTTTTTTCGACTCCGAGGCACCCTACATGCCCAAGTGGAGACATTTTGGATTTTGTCGATGCCGAGGCACCCTAAATGCCCAAGTGGAGACATTTTGGGTTTTGTCGATGCCGAGACACCCTAAATGCCCAAGTGGAGACATTTTGGGTTTTGTCGACGCCGAGGCACCCTAAATGCCCAAGTGGAGACATTTTGGGTTTTGTCGACGCCGACGCCGAGGCACCCAACTTCTTGCAACACATCATAACACATCATATCAACAGCATGAAAACTAAGATCATCATCATATCAACAATGAAACTATGCTCATCATCACAACAACATAATGAAAACTTCTTGCAAAACATCATAACTAATAAGTTCATCATCAATAACCAGAGTATCATAGTGCATCACAACCATTAGGTACATTACATAGTCCACCACTTGGACTTGAACTAACTGGTTTCAACATGAAATTCTTAATATTCTTCATCACAAACTAGCCAAAAAAGGCTGAATTAAACATGTTTCAACATTACATCACTTCTTGCTGCCTTGAGAACAATTGAACCATTCAGACATCTTGTATGATGGCTTTCTCACTCTTCCAGTACCTGACAGTCTTGGTGGTATGAATGTTTTCTTTGCACTTGACCTAGCAGCAGTAGCAGAAGATGAACTAGGCCTATCAGGCAGCAGAAGAGATGAACTTGGCCTTGTTGGAGCAGAGCAGAAGGAGCTGCCCTAGGTACAGCCCTAGTTGCAGTCCTTAGCTGCAGCTGGAGGCTCTTGCCTTGCTACTAAGTGGAGCTGTCCTTGGTGGTTGCAACTGTTGGCAGGCAGGAAGCTCTTGCCCTTGCTGCTGGTGGGAGCAGATTAGAGCCTTCCATTGGTGCATCAACTCTCCTGTTTTCCTGCAGGTGAGAACATATAGACAGATTAAGAACATAGTATTAAATATACACAAGGATTTAACAATGCAGTGACAACATATATAAACAGATTTAACTTGGTGTGGTTTCCTTCTCATTGCTAGGGCCTGACTTTAGATTTTTGTGGCAGCTAGTATACTTTTGCCCTGTCAAGTTGCATTTGCTAGCGTTATTGTTGCCATCCCTTGAAGTATCTTTGGGAGTTGACTTCTCAAACCTGATCTTTCTTCCTCTCTTAAGTCTGCTTCTTTCCTGGCTTGGTCTCTGAAAACTGGTGGCTCTATGTCAAGGGTCCCAGTATTGGCCATAGATCAGGCACAGGATACCACAATTGGATTGTAGGGCTGCTTGGTACATTGGTTTCTGAAGAAATCAACTAACAAAATCTTCTGGATGAAGTTTTGCCTGTTAAATTGCAGAAACACCATGCTTGCAAGGAACACCAGTCATGTCCCATTTGCTACACCCACATGTGTGCACTTGCAGATTTACTGCATGTGTGCTTTCTCCACTGCTAACCTGGTATAGATCAGGTCCTGCTTTGATTGACTGACAATATCTAGCATGGTGTTTTGCTTCTTCTAACTTCTCAGCATATGTTGGGCATATCCGCCACTTGGCTGTCTCAGTCTTGGTCCTATTGGCATTGAACTTAACTAGCAATTTTGTTCTGATGCCATCAACGATGGTTTTAATTGGTTTCCCTCTCACATCAAGTATCATTTTGTTGAACACTTCACTAATATTGTTAACAACCAAATCAGTTTTACAATTCTTGTCCATGGCATGTCTAGCCCATGTATGCTTGGGTATCTTTCTAAGCCATTTCCAAGCTGCCTCACACTCTCTTTTCATGCCTTCCATTGCTTGTTCAAAACCATGCTCAGTATATGAATAACTAGCCTGATCCATATACTTCTTTAACTCTTCACCTCTAAAGCCAGCTGTTTGAAAGTTCTGATAAATATGTCTAAGGCAGTATCTTTGAGGGCAATTTGGGAAGACATTGTTTATGGCTTTAAGAAGGCCCTGTTTAAATAACTAGTGTTCAAAATATAGTATAACAACACACTATTTGACAGTACTAAGCATGGTAAAACTTCAGTAAAAATAAGAATTATGATGTATGAGGTACCTTTTGTCTATCAGATATGATAGTGTACTTGTCATACTTTCCTGACTCACCACCAAGAGCATACTTGAGCTGGGTTAGAAACCAGGACCAGCTGGCAGTGTCCTCCTTGTCAACAATAGCAAATGCAATGGGAAAGATTTTGTTATTACCATCTCTTCCAGTTGCAGCCAATATTTGTTTCCCTGTTGTCAACTTAACAAAGCAACCATCAACACCTACAACCAAACATAACACATTAGCACCAAACATAAACAAAAGCAATGGCAAATATGTTGGGAAAATAATTATGCAAGTACCTATGAAGGGTCTGCAACCATTTAGGAAGCCCTCTTTGCAAGCATTGAGGCACATGAACAAGCCATGAAATCTAGGGTTTTTGCTAGGATGAAGCTTTAAATGCTTTGTTGTCACAATGCATCTACTTCCAGGATTGGTATCCAGCACAGCTTGGAGGTAATCCCTTATCCTAGTGTATTGTGCCCTCTGATCTCCTTGGACAACTTCCTTAGCTGCTTTCCTTGCCCTGTAGGGCATGTGAATGGACACTTCAATTCCATGTTTTTTCTTCAATTATTGTTAAGAGGTCTCATTGGTGGCAACAGAAATTCAGTTTAGAGTGTTAAAATCCAGTTAACAGTGTAAACAAAATTCAGTTAACAGCATACAGTTATCAATAAATTCAGTTAACAGTTAACAGTGTTCACAATATTCAATTAACAGAGTTAAAATTGTTGGCAACAGAAATTCAGTTAACAGTGTTAAAATCCACTTAACAGTCTTCATAAAATTCAGTTAACAATATACAATGTTCAATAAATTCAGTACACAGTTAACAGTTTACTGAAAATTCAGTTAACAGCTAACACTAACCCTAATGCTAGAACCCTAACACTACAACCTTAGCCGTACTACAACTACCCAAGAACACCAACCATAGAACCCTAACACTACAACCCTAACCCTAGAATACCAATCAGGGAAATGACAAAGGAGGAGGAGGATGACTTACTCCACACCGCCAAAGGAGGAGGCAAAATGGTGGCTGCCCGTCGGATTGGCCTTCACCGCCTGGGCGAACGTAGTAGCCACCGCGTATTCCAACGACTTCGGCGGCGACGGCGGTTGGGGAAGAGGCAGCGCGCTCGACGGATTGGAGCTCCCGCAGAACTCCGGTGGATCTCTAGCACCGCCGCCCGGAGCATCCCCACCGGCAGCAACTCCCCCGCCGCCGTCCACACCACTAGGTTTCGTCGTCGCCATGGATTGGAGCTGGAGGGAGAGGACGGAGCAGATCTGGTCTGGTCGGGCGCCGTCGGTCGGTCGGTCCGGCTCGACAAGATGTACGCTCAAATGGCACCGTCAGCGCGTCCGTTACGCCATGTCACGCATATTGGGCCCCACATGTCGGAAACGCCCTCAACCGAGCCAAATGACATGTTCAGTGCAATCTGCAAAACTGTTACTGAATCCGCGGTGGCTTTTACAAATGATTAGCGACCACGTTGTTTTCTGCAAGATAAGCCCCAAATGTGGTGGTTTCTTGCAATTAACTCAAGCAGGTGTTGCTAAAGACAGCAGAGAGACAAGGGCAGCCCCCCTCGCTGTGCATTCATGCCTCTGTTCGTCCCTTCCCCTGCTCAATTTACTGCATTCATTGACCACTAAGTTCTGTGATTGATATATATATCCTGCTAATTTGTTTTCTCAGTGCTTCTCCGTTTCCAATGGCGAGGCGGATACCTTTACACAGGAGATAGAGAAGCATATGATTGCTGCCTTCTCTGTTTTGGAGCTACGTCTCACAACCAATGGCCATGTTTATGGAGCATTTGTGTTTAAACTCCTTGGGATGGATCAAATTCATTGTGGTATGCAGAAGCTTAAGATCTTCCTGCAGATATCAGTGGTAATTCTCTGCTCTTATCGTAATCGTATAACCTGATAATACATTGTGTGGTAATTATAGCTTTCTGGTTTTAGATGAAAAAGAAGATGCCCACCAGCGGTGGTGGACCTTGAACGAAATTTGAGAGGGGGGTGGGCATTTTTTTCTCTTCATAAGATATGTGGATTTTTTGGGTGATGATGCACACTGCTTAGGAAAAAATCAACACCACGGCCTGCTGCATGCTTCTTGTTTTGCCTTTTTTTAAGAAGCTATCACCTGAAAAGAGATTGGGCCCATGAAGCAATTACATGCCTGCTTATAGTAGTGCTCCAATGGTGCAATGTGCTTGCCTGTTCGGCCTATAAAGCAGATAGGCCCAAGGTGTTCTAGGCACTTGGGAAAGGCTTCTCATTTGTACAACCAAAAAGAACGGGCCATCGATTGGTCAAATGGCATATTGCAGAAACGGCTGACGGGTTATTGGAAAACTTTCAATTTTGCAGGAGGGGCGACAGCCCATGTTCTCCCCACTGAAACTCCACCACTGCCCACTAGATTGTCACTGTGATTCTTCAGACTGGAGGTCACAAACTATCTCCTTGACTGCTCTTGAAGAAGTGGAGATCAACGGCTTCAAAGGAGCAGAACATGAGTTTGATTTATTGAAACTGATACTTAGATCTGCACCAATTCTTAAGAAAATGACTGTGAAGCTTTCATAGGAAGCCTCATCAAGTACGGATGGATGCGCAAAAATATACAACATCCTCAAGGCTTGTTCTTCCGTGGAATTCTATATTTATCATGGCTCTGGTGAGTATGTGTTTTGTATGTTAGTTTAGCATGCTCCTAAACGCGTTAAGGATATAACTGTTAATCCTTGTAAGTTTGGCCAAAACCTGAAGTCAAGCAGTTAGTTGCTTTCATGTTTTGCAAAATCTCTAGGGTGATTCAAATGTGGCATTGACATGTGCAAATTATAAAGGCTGGTGTATAGTTTTATCCTAGTTATTACTGAATATGCTTTACTGCTGAAAGTGTGTGTGCAAACTCTGGTATCATTATCAAATAGAGTTGAATGGTGTAGTGGGCGATAAACAATTTGAATGTTTTTATGCAGTCTTCCTTGCCTTTTTCTTAATGCAATCTGCGCGTTGAATATTTTATTATGCCATTGTATTTTGCATCAGTATTTCACTATTCAGTAGCAAAATGCCATTGTATTTTGCGATATGTATTTCACTATTCAGTAGCAAAAGGACAGTTTCTAGCTTACCTGAACTTAATGTCTCATCTGAATTTCATTGTCCTTGTTTAGTTCCAGTCAAATTCTGTTTGAGTACTACTCTGGTATTTGGCTCTGCCGTCAGCATGTACTGTGTTTTATTTGCCAGTGACAGTAAATCTTTATTCATGCAACGACATTTCGATGCTGACCAGAGCGTGTTTGGTCTTGCCGCCTCTGCAGGGTTAATGCTGGGCAGCCAAAGTTGGTCCACGACTTGATTTTCATGCTTACGTCGTCTGTGGATCCGTGGTGCGCATCGACAAGACCTTTCTTTCCCACGGCGGCCAGTTCTGTAACCTGGTCTAGGAATTACGATTTTGCTGTGTTGCTTCAACCGGTTACCTGAGGTGTTGTTGTTGTTCTGTCAGTGTGCTGTAGCTTTATATATGGCTCTAAGTGGTGGACTCTTAGTTAGATGACATTCAGTTATCCATGTAAATGCACTGAACCAATGCCAGTCATGTACTCCAGGCTAGCGACCAGCTAACCCTATGATTTCAGTTACCTTCATCTTGGCAACGCACTGTGTGTTGCCACCAGCAGGAGATGTTAGCTTTGTGATTATATGAGCCACATTCCCTCTGTGGTCTGCTCACCCTCTTAACTTGGGAGTTGCTTTCGGTTCCCTTGCTTTTCTCAACTACTGCACCCTAGTGAATGTGCTTCACCCACCCAAAACCAACCCTATCTACCCAGGAGCCACACTTGAGCACAAACACATACTGACCGGAACCCCTCCAGCGACCTAACACTCACATCTCTCACTCATTTCCCCTGAGATTGTTGCAGTACACTTCTGCAGCATGTTTCCACACGTGTGACACGGTGTGAGGAGCAAGAGCAAGATACAGGACAAGTTCACGCGGTGACCATGCGGGCTGACGGCCAGAGCGGCGCGCTCTGCAACATTGCACCACACGCGCGGGCAGCCCAGAGTACTTTGCGCCAGCCTCATCCTTGCAACCTTTCGCAGCACCAGCGCTGGCTTTCCCCCTCGGCCATTTCCTCCTCGTGACGCCACAGCCGACCGTTGCTTTGCTTGCACTTCTCCCTTAGAGCAACTATAATAGGGCGACCCATTTCGTCCGCCCGCGTTCGCTTGGGTCGGCGCGGACAAAAATGAAGGCCCAACGTGCCGACCCAAACTCAAATCGTGTTCGCCTGGCGTCCGCGCCAACCCATTTCCGGCCCAAAATTGCGCCTGGAATGCGTCGGCGCGGACGTGCCGCGCGTCTCCTCGCCGTCCGCCGTGTCTCCACCTGACGGCCGTCCAACTACGACGGTCAACATTATTTATGACGACCGTTCACCTTGGGCCCATGCGTCAGCGACGGCGGTCGTCCTTTTTTAAGCCGGGCGTGCGGCGGGGCCGTCCTCATCCACTGCCACTCGCCCCCGTCCCCATCTGGCCACCCCTGCCCCATGCCGGCGACAACCCTAGCCACCGTTAGCATGGGCTTCTTCTCCGGTATCGGCAGCAACGGCAAGGGCAAGGCCCCCGCCCTCCCCGCGCCGCCACGCGCTCCCCGGCAGAGGCAACGCATCAATGTGCCAGTACACCAGCCGAGTGGCACTAGCAGCACCGCGTGCCTCTGCCGTACCCCGACGCGACGCTGACACATATGACTGGCATTTGGATCCGGAGAGGATCCCAGTGCCGGCGGGCGTTGCTGACGCCGGAGCAGCGCGCCGAACCGCACTACGCCGTCGACTCGCCCAACTGGGCTCCGTCAAAAAATGTTTCAGTTATAATTGTCTTGGCTGGTATCATTTGGATCTGTGTGTGTGATCCTGCTTATGTTTATCCGAGAGTGCATACTCCTTTACTGATCAAGAATTGGCCAGACAAGATTTATTTATAGCCAGTTAACTGAGGGCAATCTTGAGCTGAATCTTTGAGTTGCAACCCTGACAGCATGTTCTCTTTTCTTTTCTTTGCGTTTCCCTTTCTTTTGGTCCTGTGAATATTTACCTTTCTTTTTGCAATAGAACTATGAAGTAGGGCATTGCACTGCTGTTTTCTGGGTCAAAAGATATATAATCTTGAGCCGAAAAGAACATCTCTACAAGCTGCTGGGGTGGCTAGCTAGCATGGTGGGCGGTGTCTCTCCACCGACGCGCCTTTGTTCTGCGGCACCGACAACGATCGCCTCCTCTCCAGGGTTCGTCGCCATGCCAGCCCTGAATCTACCTGCCTCTCAGCCATCGCCACTATGGCATGGCATACTCTCTGATCATCGCGGCAGCCGCTAGTTCTGGCGTGGAAACCGTCGACTGTCCTGGACTCAGTGGCCAGCAACTTGTCCCTAGATGCCTGCTCTCATCAGCCCTCACCAAATTTAGCCCATTTTCCATAGCTAAAGAGACCGGACGAAGATATAAGTCATTCAGCGTATTCTTTTTGGCAGAGGCAAAAGATTTGCCCCATCGATATCAATTTAGAAGATAATTGCCCACTTAATTCAGCGTATGTTCGTTTCACTTTGAAACAACGATATTGTATATGTATAGTATACACATGCATGCCTGGTACCGCGCGCTTGCCTTGCCGGTGGGCATGAAATCGTTCCTGAAATACTGTTTCATTTAAACAGAAGCTTCCATCTACTATACTCTGTGAGCAACAATACGTGCTGTCTTCACAGTGGCGGCAATTATGGTGTTGATGATTTCACAGGAAGCATAACTTCATGGTCTCTTGTCTGGAGAAAAGAACAGGAAGATTGAGAATCATGGAAATTGGTAGAAAAAATAGAAAAATAATAAGTCCTTTTTAGCTAGTCCCACTAGGACAAGTGGTACTTGATTGTTGGCCCTGCATATTAATCCGTGTGCTGATGCCTGAACCTGAGCATGATCCAGCTTCAATGCTCCAGAGCAGCTTCTCTGATGCAAGAGATTGCGCATGAATGTCAAGTGATCCCGCTTGGAAGCGATTTGCTGTACTAACTCGTTTATTAACTTGCCGCATGCATGAATATAAACACTTTCTTCAGTATGAATTGTATAACTAGGTAAGTATTTGAGTACTGCAATTTTTTGTATGGACTTGCTAATTCCTATCTACTCCCCCGTTCCTAAATACAAGTCCTTTTAGAGATTTCATTATAAACTATATACGAAGCAAAATGAGTGAAACTATATTTTAAAAGACGTCTATATACATTCGAATGTAGTCTTTATAGTGGAACCTTTAAAAGGACTTATATTTAGGAACAAAGAGAGTAGATGAGAAAGAATTGACAAACCGTCTAATTTGTGGGCGTGGTGCAGTCGGCGAGGTGGTGTTGGGCTCTGTGGCGGTGGCTCCAGTTAGCGGCGACCTCATCTTCTCATCCTCCTCGCGGTGGAGGCGCGTCGACGTGCTGCTTTGGCGGTGGATCAGGGCGACGTGCCCTGATCCGGTGGGTGTCGGCCATCAGCGGGATGCAACAGCGCTGGCTATTCGGAGCCGTGCGAGTGGCTGCTCTGGTCGGCTCTCGGCTGCGAGGGAATTGGAGTTGCTACTCCCGACCTACATGGCCCGCCAGGCGTCACTGCTCGGTCGGGGCGGTGCTTTGGTGAGGTTGTGGTGGTGTGCTCTGGCTGGCGTGGTGCTGGTTTGGGCTACTGGACTTCCCTCTTAGAGCTAGTTTGCATGGTGGGTGTGGGAAGCGTTGGTGGCTTGACGGAGCCCTTGCTGCAATGGTGGCTTGTCGGAGCCCACGCTCTCCATGGCTGAGCGTTAGGGTGGGTTCTAGACCCATGCAACATGAAAATCCTTCATAAAAGCGTCGATGGAGGGTGAATGCTTGTCATGCTCCTTATATAAGTGACCCAACATCTCACACACCGCACACCAATCGAAGAGCTATCATACTTCACTAGGAAGTTTTTCCTTTTACCACCCCTTATGATCCACACCGCATTTTTGGTAGGTTTGCTCACATGAATTTTCCGTCGAGCACAGAAGAAATTGCCCGAGAAATCAAGTGAGCTACCATTCTCAGCAACAAACTCGCCCACCTTGGATGTAAGAGATGGCACACGATGACCATACATGCCTGCAAGATCATGTATCTGAATCCACAACTTCAGGCGGTTAAGTTGAATACTACATGGTTTGGAGAATTCATCGTCAGGAGCCATGAGCACACTGTCGTCGTGGAAAGTCCACGGTCCACCCTCCATTACCTTTTCCCAATCACCCGAGCAAGAAAACTACTCCCTCCGTAAACAAATATAAGAGTGTTTAGAATAGTGATCTAAACACTCTTATATTTCTTTATGGAGGGAGATCTAAACACTCTTATATTTCTTTACGGAGGGAGTACATGCTTGTGTTTTTCCTGTTTTTTGTTTGCCTGTTTAGGCCGGTTTTAGTCATTTTTTCATTATTTTCTTTTTCTTTTACATTTCAGTTTACTTCTTTCATTTAAATTTTAGTGATGTTTTTTTTTCAAATTCATGAACTTATTTTCTTGACTTTATGAACTTTTATCAATTTCAATTCCTTTTCAAATTCACGATTTTTTCTTAAATTTGTGAACTTTTTGTTCAAATTCATAATCCTTTTACAAAATTTTGAATTTTTTCTCAAATGAGTAATAATTTTTTCAAATCTATGAACTTTTTTAAAATTTCAAGAAATCCATGAACTTTTTCCAACCCATGATCATCTTTTAAACTCGTGAACTTCTCTCAAATTCATGAATTTTTTTCAAATTTATGATTTTATTTAATTTTCGCAAAATACATTATATATTTTTGAAATCCATGAACTTGATGCAAGCTCGTGAATTTTTCTCAAATTCATGATTGTTTTTTAAAATTTATGATTTTTGTTTCAGTTATCCACAAACTTTTTCAAATCCATGAACAATTTATATACCGTATAATTTTTTCCAAACAGGTGAACTTTTTTCTAATTCATAAACTCTCTTCAAATTCGTAATTTTTTAGATCCACGAGCTTTTTCAAATGATTGACAGTGCGGAACCAAAGAAGCTACTAATGAGTTTTTTTTTAGAAGAAGCTACTAATGACTTTTTTTAGGGGGGAGCTACTAATGACTCGTGAGGGCGAAATGTTTTTTTTTTAGACAAGGGCGAAATGTGGTGGAAACGGAAGAAGCGAGCAACGAGCCCGCTGGCTGGGCCGGCCCACGCGAGATGGCTGTGAGCGCCAGCTTAGCGAACTCCTTTCCTACAGAGGCCCATCAAGGGCCCACGCGTGACCGCTCCAAAACCCACCTCCTCCTGCCCCCTCGCAGAACGAACGGAACGGAACAAACCCCATCGCCATGGCCGCCGCCGCCGCCGCCGCCGCGAGGTCGCGCGCCACCGCCGCCGCCGCGTGGGCTCGCCTGATCTCCCACCGCCACGTCGCCGCCGCCGGCGCGTCCGGATCGCTGCTGCCCCACCTGGCAGGCCCGCAGATCGCGCCCCAGCGCCGCCACTTCGCCTTCTCCTCCGTCTCCCCCGGCGCCGGCGGCGGGGGCAGGGACAAGGAGCCGCTGTTCACCGAGCAGACCGTCTACGACCTGCTGTTCCAGCTGGAGCGGGAGCGGCAGAAGGAACGCGAGGATCGGCGCAAGGCCGGGGCCGGCGGCGGCGGCGAGAAGGGGGACGAGGGGGAGGAGGAGGAGGAGGAGGAGGACTTCATGGGCGTGAAGCCGCTGATCGAGAAGCTGGAGCGGCGGAACGCCAAGGAGGCCAACCTCCCCGACGAGTCCTTCCTGGAGCCCAGCGACTCCGAGTCCGACGAGGACGACGAGCGCTTCTCCTCCGACTCCATCCGCCGCCGCGTCGACGAGTTCGACCGCAAGTGCAAGCGCCAATCCGAGCTCCTCCGCTCCTTCGCCGAGGCCGGTATGCATAGCTTCCCCTCCCCCCTCCATTCCTCTCCATTTCCACCACATTTCGCCGTCATGAGTCATGTGAATCCATGGCTGTCCTCTTATACAATGCATCAAGCACACGGCATGCCACACGTATATGTAGGAAAATATAGGGTTGATTGTTGGAGAGGAAAAGTACATCCTCTAATAAATTCGGTATAAGATACCACATCTGTAAAGCCTCACATATATATTACCATGACCTGACTGAGGTATTTGGTTTGTGTATGTAGCAGTGAGCAAATGTACTATAACTGTCGGAGCGATCTCTGTAAGCACAAATAGCTTAATGGCCCCAATATCTTAATTAGTAAATTGTAAAGGAATCCATATATGTTTTGCTCTGCCTGACCACAGGCAATTTTGCGCTGACAACCATCAGTCACAGATACAACAAGTGATGCATTTCCATTTCCTGAATGTTGCTTTGTTCCTGAATGTCGCTGACAGCCATCACAGTCACAGATACTAGTCATGTATTTCCATTTCTTGAATGCTGCCATGTTCCTGAACAAATCTCCTTCTGCGTTGATGTTGATGTTGCCGAACAGAGACCCTTGATGATGCTCACAAGATCATGACGAAGATCGACAAGTTCGAGCAGCGCCATCTGAGCCTGCCGCTGGAGTACAGGGTCATCGGGGACATGATGAACCGCCTCAAGGACTCCACGGGGAAAGAGCGCTTCATCCTCCTGCAGAAGCTGAACCGGGCCGTCAGGCTCATGGAGTGCAAGGAGGCATACGACCCCAGCAACCCCGCAAACTTCGGGCTTATCCAGCACCAGCAGGTCGACTCTCCGGACGATGTGATTGATAACGCTGGCTTCGACAAGGAGAAGCAGATGATCCAAGGAGAGAGCCTCGATGACGAGGATGAGGAGTTCAATGAAGACAAGGAGAAGGACGATATGCTCATCGAGAAACTAAATGCTATTGAGAAGAAGATCGAGGACAAATTGGCGGACCTGGATCATACGTTTGGTAAGAAGGGCAGGGTTTTGGAAGAGGAAATAAAGGATCTGGTGGAGGAGAGGAACTCCCTGACGGACAAAAAGAGGAGGCCTATGTACAGAAAAGTAAGTGATGCTTTATCACTGGAGTTCATTGAATTGTTATAGCAGGCACCTTATGGCTGGGCGTGCCCTTCATTGATGTTCTTAATTTTACATTTGTAACTCCATTGTGCCAACCGCATTGTTGCCTATACTAACACATTTGGTATGCTTTTGACAGGGTTTTGATGTGAAGGTCATTGATGTTAATCGGACATGCAAAGTTACAAAGGTGAATGCTCTTTTTCTGGATGTTCATAAATACTAGTTATAGATTATCCCTATGATTAATTCTGCATTTCTCTTCTCAGGGAGGCCAAATAGCAAAATACACAGCATTGTTGGCAACTGGAAACTACCATGGTGTTGTAGGTTTTGCAAAAGCTAAAGGTCCAACAGCAAAGATTGCAATACAGAGGGTATGGATGTCCCCTGTTCCAAACAATATATCGAACTTATATTTGAGCTATTGAATCATTTCCTTCCTCTCCATCTATATCATCCATTCCACTATTAGCTCATTTTCTTTTCTCGTTTGTGGTTTACACATGCGAGTCTCAAGCGATGGTGACCAAGCTGTGCATATGTGTGTACAGTACAGGGTTAGCATGCAGATTAATAATATTGATAGTGAAACATGGGTTATATATCTTATTCATTTCAGAACTGGGAATTCAAATTGCTGAATATGTCCAGCTTTATATTTTTTTTGATGCAAGATGCTAAATCTGGTAGATTCATATGACATTTGCTTCCACTGGAAACAAAATTTGCTGGTCCAGTACGGCCCGTAAGTTTGTTATATATCTAGCTATGTTTTTAAAGCGTCCTTAAGGCGACGCCTAGGCGTCGAAGCGCTCCCCCTCCGCTTTGGAAAATCGACCGCTTTGGGCGCCTAGGCGCCAAAGCGCCCCCCCTCCCTAAGGCGGTAAGGCGTCGCCTTAAAAACATAGATATCTAGTGAAATTTCTCTAAAATAGTCATACTGAATTGTCAATGCTGGCATATGAGCAATACTTTTCTGGTATATGCAGATATTCTAAATACTTTTCTGAATCTTAGATATGGTAAATACTGAGTTACTACTACTTTTAGGCTTCAATTGTAATTCAATACCTCAACTGAAAATCCTGGCTCTTACATGACATTTGCTTCCTCTCAAAACAAATTTTTTTGGTCCAGTATGGCCCATAGGATAGTATGTATAGTGAAGTTCCTTAAAAATATAGTCGTACTGAATTGTTAGTTGCTTAATATGTTCATCTGGATAATGCTTATTTAGTATGCAGATATGCAAAATAGTAAATTCTGAGTTATTACTATCTTGGGCTTCAGTTGGATATGGATACCTCAACTAAAAAGTTCAGCTCTTACATGAAGCTCCTTGTTCTGTTTCCACTTTCCAGGCCTATGAGAAATGCTTCCAGAACCTACATTACATGGAGCGTTATGAGGAGCACACAATTGCTCATGCAATTCAGGCCAAATATGAGAAAACAAAGGTAAAATATACACATCTGGGCATCAAATCGGCTTCTTCTTGATCAGCTGCTGTAAGGCATCTTTTCTGGATATGATATCTCACTGTGTTGCATCTTAAGATCTACCTCTGGCCCGGACCAATGAGGAGCGGGATGTGCGCCGCCGGCAGGACTGTCGAAACTGTGATGTATCTAGCCGGGTTTAGCAATGTCAAGTCAAAGGTGTGCTTATGCTGTACTAGACACTAGACAGGACCACTAGTCACTCTGGATTTGCAAAGTGGTAACCTTATGTCTTTATTGTTATTATCTTGCAGATTATCGGATCGAGGAGCCCGCTCAATGTTATCAAGGCTCTCTTCATAGCACTGAATGCCGTGCGTGCTCTATTACTCGGGATATTTACTTACAGTGCTTTTGTGTCCTCCGGCTTTCGTTCCTAAGCGATCTGCTATCTGTATTTTTGTTTGTTTTGCAGATTGAAACGCCCAAGGATGTGGAGCAGAAGTTTGGACGGACTGTTGTGGAGTCGTACTTGTTGTAGCGAGGTAGTCATCTGTTTCTGTTTGTGGAGATCACGTCACGTCAGGCCTGCTGGAGTGGCAAGGGAAGACCGAAAGGAGGAGCCGGTGGCAGATCCGACCATGAGACCTCTGTTTGCATCCGTGATCCCAACTATTTGTTTGTCCTGCGACCGGTCCCCTGTTAACCGGGTACTGTAATATTTTGAACTGATCAATGCATAGTGTAACCAGATAGCAGGTGGTCATATTTACTTGGCAAAGAGAATGAAGGCCACGTTTGGTCGCTGTTTATTTGGTTTTGTTAGCAGATATTATGCAATTCTGTCATGGTGGCCTGCCTGGTTGCTTGGGAGGTTAGATCTTAGATGGATCCAAACTTGGTAGAATGAATAAAAACCCTTGGTCTCTTGTTCTTCTGCTCTGCTACCCCTTGGTTTGCTCGTTTCATCATTCATATATACTGTATGTTCAAGTCTACGGAGAAGTAAACAAATTTGCTGGAGCTGGCTGACGGATGTATATCACACACTGACTATCCTGGATTGGTTAATTGGTTTGAATGTGTTTCAGACATGCTCCCTCCGTTCCGAATTACTTGTCGCAGGCATGAATGTATCTAGATGTATTTTAGTTCTAAATACATCCATTTCTTTTTCAGAGATGTATTTTAGTTCTAAAGGCATTCATGAATGTATCTAGATGTGTATGCCTCTGGAGTAGATGGATGTTCACTAGTCATTTATTGTTATTCACCTGGAGTCCTGGACTGATTTGAATAATTTAGGGCGAGTTAATTACTCAAATGTAAATGTGTGCTTGATTGTAGACAGAGTAGTTGCATTCATCAGGCTGCATTTTGCTTCTCCCCTGCATTCATCACTGTTCATCCACTAGAATTTTGGCACTGGATATCAAAAGAGGCATCCGTTCCAAGATCAAAGGAGGCATCATCCATTACATCTTGCCACAAACACCATAGTCAGACGAGCCTACACTTACAACCAGCGATTTCTTTTCCAGAGAACCAGACGGTTAGCCTCCAACAAGGTGGGCGTCGAGCTCGCCAAGATCGCCGTCGTCATCTTGTAGGCGAATGGCGTCCAGCTTCTGCCTCAGGACCGTGATAGCATTCATGATCAACTCATAAGCCGTGATGGCGCCGGTCGTTTCCACGGTGAACACAAAGCTGTCCTCCTTGGCGTTGATCTCCACCAGTCCTGGCTTCCCCATGGCCTCTGCTTTCTTGATCACCTCATCGTCGTATGTGTATGCCTCCGGATCCACAACCGTCACCTGACAGTGACGCAAAAGTAGGCAGGCATGATCAAAATCAATGGTTTGTTATATGCAATAAATAAGACAACTGGCCACAGAATTGCAGGTCTGGGCCAACTGCCACACAATAGTAAGCATGCGCACATCATTCTAGTATACCACTCCAGTATTTAGAAGTAGACAGCTCCATGGCTTGATTTGCCCTTGCAGATATGAGAAGAAATTGCAACCCCATCTACCATAAAAATTTGAAAACATTTTAAACAGATAGGCATTTGATAACATTTACTGTTTTATGAGCATAAAAAAGTCAGCCTGACAGACAATGACATTTATCTTTTGATCATTCTTTTAGAATGAGCTATGCTACATAACGTGTAATTGTTTACAAAGCACAGAGTGACAGAAGTTCCTCAAGATATGCTTAAAAAGGCATGTACCGCAAGTCCTAAGGCATTTGCCCCAAGCATGACGTGGTTTATTGAGCAAAACAAGACCCATCAAGGGAATGAGGAGGTCAGGTGGAATGAACTTTCAACAGGCCAATTCAGGAGTTGACAAAGTGTAAATCCACTCTCTACGCATGTGCAGATTTTAAATAATCTATACAAAACAATTCCTTAAAATGATAGCATGTGATGATGCCAATTTTTTGGCTATTTATCGTCATATGAGATATGCACAAAATGTGGCAGGTATCAGGCATGTAATGGGCTATCTACTTACACGGAAACATAGCATTTATACTTTACACTTATGATTGGCAGGTGTAGGGCCTCAAGTAAACCCATCGCCTTAGATTGAAAGAAACTTTGGTTCAAAGGAGAAGTGGATGAAACACGTAGGAATGGGTATTTCTCCTATGGTGGTACTATTCAAGCCTTTGGTTCAAAGGAATGTAGCAAGAAAGATACAGAGGAAATTTCCCTTTGGTCCCTGTTTCAGAGGGAAAACACAGAAACTTTACAACCCACTTGCACCTCTTTTTCAACTTCCTACACACGAAGAACAAGATTGAGATTCTTAGTGGCATAACATGATGATTATACCTTTCCATGTGGTTTGACTTTGATTTGACTCTGTTTGTTAGGATTCATGTATTTTTTCTATCCCCTTTAACCAAGCACCCAAGTCTGCAAAATTCCTATGTTTCCAATCCTCTGTTTTACACATGCATTCATATTCAATTCCTGCGTTTTTAGAATCATGTGAGCCAAATGAGGCCTTACATGATGCTAGTAGATCCACCTTCACTTAGTGGCTGCAAACAGTGCATGTGATTTGGATGGTGATAGGATAATTTAACCGAACAAGGACATGCTAGAAGAAGGCATTCATGAAATTTAAACTTTAGCTAGTAGAGCTCCGAGGGTTTAGAAATGTCTTTGAACAATCATTAGCATGGTTTGCATATGTTGTTGTGGTTGCTGATTTGCCGTAATTTTGTGCTCTCGCACTTAAATGTGGAGAAGCAATTGAGTTTGAACAAACAATATTTTTGGGGTTTCTTCTCGTTGACTCATGACAAGTGCCTACCCAAGAGTTCGGTAAATAGAACAGCGCAATTTGCAGTATCTCCATCAGGAATGGAAACATATATTTGGCAACAGGAAAGAAAATTTTAGTCACATGTTACTAGTAAATATATCGACACAACAATTATTGCTCTGAGTAGTCCATTTTTAATAGAATTTGCCGTTAAAATCACTACTACGAAGCATCAGTGCAATGTGTATTGATATGTCAAGTTGCCAACCAGACCAAAAAACAAATTCAGGTATTTGACAGTAATTTAATCCGAACAGCCAGAAAAATAGATAGAACATATAAGTACACAAGCATTGAACAGAAACACATGCACTACTTACGATAGCAGGTGCTGTGTTACAACTGTAGTGACAGATTGCAGCATCAGCAAATATAGATGGCTTATCTAAAGTAATGCATGTAGACTGCACAACATCATAGTTGTGGTGTTGAATGATTTGACCAATAATGTAAGATGTCTGATGAATCTAGGAATAGTTCGCGTGCGCGCGCGCACACACACACACAAACTCACAATGAATCTAGCAATTGTTTATCATAGCATATGAAAAACCCAAAAACTCCGGATTCGTTGATGATGTTATTGAAACAAGTGATGGAGACGCACTAGTAGAGAACAAGCTGACCTGTTGGGTGACAGGATCAATGTCAAATACTTTGGTAGGGCTGCTCTCCACCCAGCTTTGTTTTTCCTCAAGTGTAAGTGTCTCCATGAGCTCTTCATTAATACATATATCAGGCTCATACATGAAGGTCACAGTAGCAGCTGGAGACCATTTGGCATGGTCCTTTCCAATTCCCTTCCTAGCAATTGCTCGAAGACGCAGCTCTTGCCCACAACGCAGCTTTACAATTAATATGCCCCTGAAATAAGATATTATTTAAGGCTCAATACCAATAAGCATTAGTTAAACAAGATAAAACTTAAGGGCACTTTTCAGACATTTATTTTCAACTAACTGCTTACAAAGGAAAATGATTTGGTTAACTTATAAAGAGAAGGAAAGATACATGTGCCATACACAGTAGTATTCCCAACATAAGTATTTACAATCTGCACTCTCAAATGGGATATGGAGAACTGAGTCATTTTCAGTGTTTATCCCACATAAGATTAGTGTGTGCAATCATCATGTAAGATCCACTAATAACCAAATGCTCAGCACTTCCATTCATAAGGTAGCTTAATTTTTATTGTGGCAGCAGAAGAACATATCAATAGTGCATGCTCTGTGCATGTAGGTGAAGATTTATAGTATTATTAATCCTTTGGACCTACTTAATAAGCAGAGTACGCTTGCATTTAGAAGCACATAAAATCAAAGATCAGTGTCAGATAGATAGACAGTCAAATGCCCAAATTTCATAATCAAATAGTTAAATGTGCATCCAACCTAGAAGTTATTCAATCAAACCCTTAAGGGATAAAAAGTCTTATCCCCTCCTAAAGATGCCACTGACGGTAAGTCTGGTATACACAGATAACTGTGGCCTCACCATTTGTACTGCTGTCTCCACATAACATTAGTGTGTACAATTAACATGTAAGATTAACTAATAACATTAGTGTCACCAGTTTTACTTCCATTCATTGCACCCCCTTATGCTGGAATGACAGAAAAGGAGAAAGGAGATTGTACAAAAAAAAATGCCTCTTTTTTTTTATAACTAACTGCTTACAAAGGAAAATGATTTGGTTAACTTATGAATAGAAGGAAAGATACATGTGACATACACAGTAGTATTCCCAACATAAGTATTACAATCCGCACATTTAAATGGGATATGGAAAATTGAGTCATTTTCAGTGTGCCCCCCCATAAGATTAATGTGTACAATTGACATGTAAGATCAACTAATAACCAAATGCTCAGTACTTCCATTCATAATGTCCCATTATTATGGAATGAAAGAGGAGGGAAAATAAGATTGTACAAAAAAAAGGCTATGTTACTTTTTTTTTAACTAACTGCTTACAAAGGAAAATGAATTGGGTAACTTATTGTAGAAGAGAAGAAAAGATACATGTGACATACTGACATATAGAGTGGTACTCCCAACATAAGCATTACAATCTGTACCCTTTGAATGAAAATGGAAAACTGAGCAAATAATAGGCAGATAAACATACAGTATATGGATGAACCCCATGGAACAATGAGGTGATGAGAAGTAGGGTAAGAGTTATAATAACACTATGGCAGAAGGCGCATACAACTTAGGCTCTACTCTGCAGCCATCAAGCTCGTTTGTTTACATTATTGAAAAGTAAAGGGAAATTGGATGGTAGCTTCTTTTGTGTCTCTTTTTTACAACCTGTTATTGCCCCCCTTCATTTTCTAAAAGTGGTATCAAGGTCTAAAGTAAATAATTTCGCTGGGCAAAGGATGCACAAAATGTCGACCATGTAGTATGTATATAACCCAGAAAGGTATCTAGACAAGCATAGAATGTGCATATCGAACAAGGATAAATAGTTTATAATTCACTGGACAAGAGTTTTTGGAGGCTTTAACAAGAGATGGCAACATTATTACTAGTTACCAGGAAATGCTGGTTTAGTCCAGATATATATATAGTAGAAGGATGCAAAAATGAGTGTTCATTGGAATCAACAATACAAGATTGCTTTGGCGAAATACATATATTCCTTCGTCTTAATCCTGATCCCACTTGAAAATGTTGTAGAACGATACAAATATAGTTTCACTCAAGTAATTGCAATTTTAAGGCAGTGAAAGCGTACGGTGGTGTAAGTGAGGACAACTACCATTTTGGCATAGATAGAGTAAAATGCTGGCCCCTTGGCTTCCTACTACGTACTAACTGAACCTATAAGCAATTGTAGCATTGGATAATCTGAAACTGAGACCTGGTTGAGCATGATTGAGTTACATGCGCTGCTAGACTGCAAGCAACCCAATGCTGATTTAAAATAAAGTGTAATTTTGACCTTTCGATACAAATTAACCATCAAACTGAATCATGTACAGATACGATGACGAACATGCATGAGGTACTTCAAATAGTGCAGTCACAAGATAACATTTTATACATCTGCCTTCCAAAGAAATAAAAAATGCATTTAGAGGCAAGACAAAGAGTCAGAGACAAATAAACCAGTTAGTACAAAGCATGATTAATTTGACAAACAAAAAAACACAACAAACTAGATATATATATATATATAGAGAGAGAGAGCCAGAGAGGTGAATTAGGAATCCATCATACAGATAAGCTACTAGCCAGTAGATAGAATGACTACATAGGGTTAGTTGGGTTCTGTAGATCAGGCAGAGGTCATCATTTCATCAGATTAACACTTGGGGGCTTTAACAAGTAAAGAACACAATGGGCCGTAATGGAGAGCGCGATCGACTTGCCTGCTGTCACCGGCGGCGTCGGCCTGGTCGACGGGGCAGACCTTGGGGTCGGTAGAGCGGAGGTCCATGGCGGTGACCTCGAGCGTCTGGCCGGAGTCGGTGGCGCGGGCGGCGAGGTGGAACTCGATGGAGCAGTACTCGCAGGAGCCGTCGCCGTCGCAGGCGTCGCAGTCGCGGGAGAAGCGCATGGCGGACATGGCGGCGGAGGAGGTGAGCGGGATGAGGCCGAGGCGGTGCGCGATGAACTCGTCGGTGAGCACGGAGGAGTTGCTCTCGATCTCGACGAGGTCGATGGCGACGGTGGGGACCTCCGCGATCATGACGCGGCGGAGGGCGTTGGCCATGCTCGCGTCGGTGTCGCGGAGCTCGAACTTGGCGTACTCGTCCCTCAGCTCGCGGATCCGCACACGCGGGAACCGCTGGTAGGAGGCGCCCGCCGCCGGGCGCTCCATGCCGCCGGAGGTGGAGTGGGTCGTGGCGAGGGTTTTTGGTCGGGCGGCGGATTTGGGGGGAAACGGAACAGGCGGAGGAGAAGACTGGAGGACGGGGTTTTTGTCTGTCTTTTGCCCTTCTTTTTTTCTTTATATAAAAAAATGTCTCTCTTTTGCCCTTTCGCTTGATGCGCCGCGTTAAGATTCGTGCCGGATCAAATGCGTGGCTTCGTGGCATCTAACGGTCCATTTTGTTGCGGCTGGTTGCGGAATGTGTCTTTTGCGGGCGAAGCGTTTTCTGCTGTGAGGCGACCTATCAAGGCGACTAGATTTTCTGCTGGTCCAACCCGGCCGCCTCCTTGGCGGCAGCGCGGTGGCCGGCACCTTTGCTGTGTCAGGTCGGGGCTTTGAGCGTCGGTGCTGCTGTTCTCTCTCTCTCTCTCTCTCTCTCTCTCTCTCTCTCTCTCTCTCTCTCTCTCTCTCTCTCTCTCTCTCTCTCTCTCTCCGTAAGACGATCTAGATGGTCAATGAGGTCAATTGGTGTAAGCCGTTTCAGTACCCAACATCGCTGGTAACAGTTAAGAAGTCGCTCGGATCCCAAAGAAGCAGCACGACCAAGAAAAAACAGTTCACGAGTGCATTGGTGATCTTCGAGAGGAAACCACCGCTACATTGATCGCCAAGCCCATCATGATATGCAGAAACAAAACACTGGGTACTAAGGACAGTAGATGCCAAACCACCAACATTCCATGTCATATGCGCCCCATGCTTCCCACCATTTTCCTGCCCAAGAATGCACCACAAGAGTTCAGGGTGTAAGGTGCCCATCCAAAAACCTAAGCGATCTCCCACTAGAGCAGTGCACTGTCATATTGTAACGTATTGTTGCTCCCATGGCTTGAATAGGCAGAACCGAGACAAAGTACACTACATGATAGAGTGTTGTTATCAACTAGAGTAGTACGGTTGTCAAATAGCCCCTGAAATCCACATCAAACTTGAGACCCACTGAAGCCTGAAAAATAAAGCACTCGTGGTATTCATATTTCAGGAAAACCTTCATGTTGTTGATGGTGTCACTACCCAGTTGCAAGTGCAAGCCATATATGAAGCTGACACATAGATTAATCATAGTGTAAATTGGGTTTTGCACCGCCACCACTCTACTGATTAGCAACAGAGATCGTGGAAGCTTGGGCTGCAATAAGAACACTTCCTCACATACTTCATTGGTTAGTTGTCGACATGGACTAACCCTTACTTGCAACACCCTTGATGATGTAGTAACAGGGAATATTTCCGCGAGGGAATTCTTCCCGAGGGTAGCAATTGAAGAGGGTCATGCTCCCAGAACTTGACAACAATCTACCATTGTTTCCTCATGTTTGCCCAAGCAGTAGGAAGACATTAGCCTTTGAATTTCCTTGAGTACCAAAAGGTGGCTTCCATGAGTACTCTGCTTCATCTGTGCCGACACTCTCGCCAAGGTATATTGTCAGACCATGTGCAGCCTTGGCAGCGCCCATGGCCTTGGCCGTAGCCCTTGGCATTGCCGCATGATACTCAGGATCACATGAACATCTCAGTGTTATTGATGAGGCACCTTGTCGAACACCTCGAGGATGACTTGGTGTCCAGTTCGAGGCAACAAACAACCATCACGGCTGGGCTGGCCAAAACTCTGGAGGCTCCGTGAAGGATGCAACCACACTCCACGGAGTCAGTGTCTGCATCCCTAGGTTGCTTCCGCCGTGGCTACTGGTTGAGTAGGGGGTGGGGATCAATGTAGCGCCGCTGCTAGCAATGTTGTCGAGGGTTTCGTCGCTTGCCGCAGGTGCAATGAGCACGGGGAGGATAGCGACAGTGGCCGTGAGCAACGTAGGTGTCGTGGCTGGGGTGAATGCAGAAGCCAATGTGGCACCCTTGTAACTTGGGAATTCGGTCAAACACATGGCATGCAACATGGTGGAAGAGCTGCTGGTTGTAGAGGGGACAACCTCAACAACCTCCTCGAAGGCAACAGTTGGTAGTGAGGAGACGTGAGGCAGGACCTCATCGATGCAAACGTCGAGGCTGGCACCAGGGATAATCACCACAGGTGCAAGACTGGCAGTGGCATTGTCGTGGTCAACCTCAATCTCTTGGGTCGTTGGTGCTGGTGTGGGAGACTTGATTTCAGCGTCTGCGCCGACCAACTCCAGCAACTCGCACACGGCGTCCCGGATTCGACCGAATTGCTCAGCTAGGCCGCTCATGGTGACTACGGTGGGGGAAAATTTGGAGGTGGTGGACTGGCTCTGAATACCAAATGATACGGTCCTAGGTATCAAGCACTGGATTTCACTCACAATCGACGAATTCAATATAAGAGGGTAGCTAGGGTTCATCATCAAGAAGGGGAATGGGAAGTAGAGTCAGGAGTGATACGTCTCAAACGTATCTATAATTTTTGATTGCTTCATGCTATATTATCTATTGTTTTTGGACATTATTGAGCTTTATTTTCTACTTTTATATTATTTTTGGGACTAACCTATTAATCGGAGGCCCAGCCCAGAATTGCTGTTTTTGCCTGTTTTAGGGTTTCGAAGAAAAGGAATATCAAACGGAGTCCAAACGGAATGAAACCTTCGGGAACGTGATTTTCTCAACGAACAAGACCCGGAGACTTGGACCCTATGTCAAGACACAAAAGAGGAGGCCACGAGGTAGGGTGGCGCGCCTACCCTCCCCAGCCGCGCTCTCCACCCTCGTGGGCCCCCTGTTGCTCCACCGGCGTACTCCTTCCTCCTATATATACCTACGTACCCTCAAACGATCATATACGGAGCCAAAAACCTAATTCCACCGCCGCAACTTTCTGTATCCACGAGATCCCATCTTGGGGCCTGTTCCGGAGCTCTGCCGGAGGGGGCATCGATCACGGAGGGCTTCTACATCAACACCATAGCCCCTCCGATGAGATGAAGTGTGAGTAGTTTACCTCAGACCTACGGGGCCATAGTTAGTAGCTAGATGACTTCTTCTCTCTTTTTGGATCTCAATACAATGTTCTCCCCCTCTTTTGTGGAGAACTATTCGATGTAATCTTCTTTTTGCGGTGTGTTTGTTGAGACCGATGAATTGTGGGTTTATGATCAAGTCTATCTATGAATAATATTTGAATCTTCTTTGAATTTTTTTATGTATGATTGGTTATCTTTGCAAGTCTCTTCGAATTATCAGTTTGGTTTGGCCTACTAGATTGATCTTTCTTGCAATGAGAGAAGTGCTTAGGTTTGGGTTCAATCTTGCGGTGTCCTTTCCCAGTGACAGTAGGGGCAGCAAGGCACGTATTGTATTGTTGCCATCGAGGATAACAAGATGGGGTTTTCATCATATTGCATGAGTTTATCCCTCTACATCATGTCATCTTGCTTAAGGTGTTACTCTGTTTTAACTTAATACTCTAGATGCATGCTGGATAGCGGTCGATGAGTGGAGTAATAGTAGTAGATGCAGGCAGGAGTCGGTCTACTTGTCTCGGACGTGATGCCTATATACATGATCTGTGACGCCCCCGATTTAATCGTACACTAATCATACACGCAAACGTGTACGATCAAGATCAGGGACTCACGGGAAGATATCACAACACAACTCTACAAATAAAATAAGTCATACAAGCATCATATTACAAGCCAGGGGCCTCGAGGGCTCGAATACAAGAGCTCGATCATAGACGAGTCAGCGGAAGCAACAATATATGAGTACAGACATAAGTTAAACAAGTTTGCCTTAAGAAGCCTAGCACAAACTGGGATACAGATCGAAAGAGGCGCAGGCCTCCTGCCTGGGATCCTCCTAACTACTCCTGGTCGTCGTCAGCGGGCATCACGTAGTAGTAGGCACCTCCGGTGTAGTAGGAGTCGTCGTCGACGGTGGCGTCTGGCTCCTGGGCTCCAACATCTGGTTGCGTCAACCAGGTAGAAGGGATAGGGGGAAAAGAGGGAGAAAGCAACCGTGAGTACTCATCCAAAGTACTCGCAAGCAAGGAACTATACTACATATGTATGCTTTGGTATCAAATGGAATAAGGGTATCATATGTGGACTGAACTGCAGAAAGCCGGAATAAGGGGGGATAGCTAGTCCTTTCGAAGACTACGCTTCTGGCAGCCTCCGTCTTGCAGCATGTAGAAGAGAGTAGACTGAAGACCTCCAAGTAGCATCGTATAGCATAATCCTAACCGATGATCCTCCCCTCGTCGCCCTGTGAGAGAGCGACCACCGGTTGTATCTGGCACTTGGAAGGGTGTGTTTTATTAAGTATCCGATTCTAGTTGTCATAAGGTCAAGGTACAACTCCAAATCGTCCTGTTACCGAAGATCACGACTATTCGAATAGATTAACTTCCCTGCAGGGGTGCACCACATACCCCAACACGCTCGATCCCATTTGGCCGGACACACTTTCCTGGGTCATGCCCGGCCTCAGAAGATCAACACGTCGCAGCCCCACCTAGACCAACAGAGAGGTCAGCACACCGGTCTAAACCTAAGCGCCCAGGGGTCTGGGCCCATCGCCCTTAGCACACCTGCACGTTGCGAACGCGGCCGAAAGCAGACCTAGCCTAGTGGCCTTCCAGTCCAATCCGGCGCGCACCACTCAGTCGCTGACGTCACGAAGGCTTCGGCTGATACCACGACGCCGGGATACCCATAACTACTCCCGCGTAGATGGTTAGTGCGTATAGACCAAATGGCCAGACTCAGATCAAATACCCAGATCTCGTTAAGCGTGTTAAGTATCCGCGAACGCCGACCAGGGCCAGGCCCACCTCTCTCCTAGGTGGTCGGAACCTGCCCTGCCGCTCCGCCTCAAAACTCCACTCGCGGGTGCTCCTCAAGCCGACCCATCTTTAGTCACCACATGTATCATGTATAAAGTATATAGTATATACCCGTGATCAACTCCCGAGTGATCACGGCCCGATAGTATAGCATGGCAGACGGACAAGGATGTAGGGCCACTGATGATAAACTAGCATCCTATACTAAGCAATAGGATTGCAGGTAAAGATAACAACAGTAGTAGCAAGGACAGGCTATGCATCAGTATAGGATTAACGGGAAGCAGTAACATGCTACGCTACTCTAATGCAAGCAGTATAGAGAAGAGTAGGCGATATCTGGTGATCAAAGGGGGGGCTTGCCTGGTTGCTCTGGCAAGAGAGAGTGGTCGTCAACTCCGTAGTCATACTGGGTAGCGGCGGTGTCGGTCCCGGTGTCTAGCGAGAGAAGAGGGGGGAGAAACAATAAATATTTAAGCAAACAGATGCGTAGCGATGCATGACATGACAAGTATCGGTGCTAGGGGTGCCCTATCGCGGTATGAGGTGATACCGGTGAAGGGGGGAAACATCCGGGGAAGTATCCCCGGTGTTTCGCGTTTTTGGACAAATGAAACAGAGGGGGAAAGTTACGTGTTCGCTATGCTAGGGACGTGTGGCGGATAAACGGGCTGCGTATTCAAATTCGTCTCGTCGTTCTGAGCAACTTTCATGTACAAAGTTTTTCCATCCGAGCTACGGTTTATTTTATATTAATTTTAAAAGATTTAAATCATTTTTAGGATTTATTTATTTAATTTAATCAACATTATCCAGAATAGTGTCTGATGACGTAGGCATGACATCAGGGTGATGTCAGCAGTCAACTGTGCAGTTGACTGGGTCAACTATGTGTGGGTCCCGCATGTCATTGACTGATTAGGCTAATCAGGGGTTAATTAAGTTAACTAGTAATTAGGTTAATCTAATCCTGATTAATTAATTTAATTTAATTAATTCTTTAATTAATTAATTAATTAATTAATTATTATTTTTTTACATATTATTTTTAATTCTTTTTTTTACAAAACGTTCTGGGGCTGGGGCCCCCATGTCAGTGGCCCCAGGGGGCCTTAACGGGCGCCGGGTACTGGGTGCAGGGCGCAGGCGCCGCCCGAATGGGCGTGGGCGCTGCGGGCGTAGCCCCAGAGCGATGCGGGGCGCCGGTGCTGGCCCCAGGCGCGGGCGCTAGCCCGACTGGGCACTGTCCCAGGCCAGCCACGGCGAGGCTTGCCGGCCGGAGCAGTGGCAGGCAGCGCTGCGGCGGAGCGGGAGCAAGGGCGGCGAGCACGACGCGTAGTTCAGCGGCTCCCTGCAGCAAGCGGCGGTGTGAGTGGGAGGCGCGGGGCGCGGTCATGGCCGGGCATAGCGACGCGCGGAGCAGATGGTGTGGTGGCGCGGGCGAGCGCCGGAGTGAGGGCACGGGGAGGAGGACCGGGGTCCTCACCAGCGTTGCTGAGCAGGGGGGCGGCGAGGCTCGGTGGAGCCTTTGGGGAGGAGGACGAGGACGTGTCGTCGGCGAGGAGGAGACGAGGAGGACGAGGCGACGGGCGGTGGCGGGGTGCGGTGATGAAGAGGACGGCAGCGGCGGCGGGGTGGCTCCGGGCGGCGAGCACGACGCGGACGAGGTGGCGTGGGTCCCGGGCGGCGTCCCGGACGGTGAGCGTCGGCGACGGGGTTGGGGCGCCGTGCGGGAGCGAGGGGAGTGAGAGGGGGGGGCTCGCCCCGATTGGATCGGGAGGGGAGCGGGGGGGGGGCGAGCGGGGTGGCGCGAGTGGGGGGGAGTGGGGATCGGGTGGGTTAGGGTTTGGGGGGGAATGGATAAGGGGAGGGGGGGAAGGACGGTTGGGCCTGCGCCCGAATGGGCCGGCCAACTGGGCCAGTAGGCCGTGGGAGGGGGGTTCCCTCTTTCTTCTTTTTTTTGTTAGTTTCTTTCTTTTATTTATTTTCCTTTTCTGTCTTTATTTATTTTAAAATACTTAGGCAGTTTATAAAATTGTGTTTATTACACCATATTGACCTATGTAAAATATGGCATCTCCCGAACACTTTTGTTTTAAATTTTGAAAAACTTTTATTGTTTGCTTTGATTTTGAAATTTGAATTCGAATGGGATTGAATCATCGCGAGGTTTACAACAGTAAGAGTGGTGACGAGGCATCATTAGCAGAGGTTACTGTAGCTTGATTATCCGGGCGTTACAAATCTCCTCCACTACAAGAAATCTCGTCCCGAGATTTAGGAGGTAGAAGGAAACAGTGCAGGGTATTCATCTCGAAGACGATCCTCGCGTTCCCAGGTGGCTTCGTCTTCAGAGTGATTCGACCACTGGACCTTGAGGAACTTGATCGCCTTCTGACGGGTGCGGCGTTCAGCTTGGTCGAGAATGCGGACCGGATGCTCTTTATAGGAGAGGTCCTGTTGCAATTCGAGCACTTCATGGTCCACTGCTCGGATTGGGTCCTTGAAGCAGCGTCGGAGTTGTGACACGTGGAACACATCGTGAACCTGAGAAAGGTTCGGCGGAAGCTCCAGTTGATATGCCACTTTTCCACGCCTTTCGAGAATAGTGAAAGGACCAATATAGCGGGGAGCTAACTTTCCTTTGATCCCGAAGCGGTGTGCACCCTTCATTGGTGTAACTCGAAGATAAGCCTTTTCGCCAGGTTGATAGACCATGTCTTGGTGATGACGGTCATACTGACTTTTCTGACGTGACTGAGCAGTCTTGAGATTCTCGCGAATAATGCGTCTTCGGCCTGTTGGATAATATCCGGACCAAAGAGTGGACGCTCCCCAGTTTCTGACCAGTTCAGAGGGGTTCGACACTTTCGTCCATATAGCACTTCGAAGGGGGACATCTTCAGACTAGCTTGATAGCTATTATTATAAGAGAACTCGGCATATGGAAGAGATTCCTCCCATTTCTTGCCGAATGAGATTACACAAGCTCGAAGCATGTCTTCGAGAACTTGGTTGACACGTTCAACTTGCCCTTGCGACTGAGGATGGAACGCAGTACTGAACGACAGATGAGTCCCCATAGCTTCTTGGAAACTCGCCCAAAACCTTGAAGTGAATAAGCTGCCACGGTCTGAACTGATAACCAGTGGGATACCGTGAAGTGAAACAATTCTGGCCATATAGAGAGTAGCAAGCTGACTAGCCGTGATTGTCTCTTTGACCGCCAGAAAATGGGCAACTTTGGAAAGCCGGTCAATGACGACAAGAATAGCATCATTACCTTTCTGCGATTTGGGAAATCCAGTGACGAAGTCCATTTCAACATGGTCCCATTTCCATTCAGGAATAGAGATAGGTTGCAGAGTTCCAACAGGCCTTTGATGCTCTGCTTTGATTCGGCGACAAATGTCACACTCAGCAACATAACGAGCAATGTCCTGCTTCATATTAGACCACCAGAATCTTTGACGAATATCCTGATACATCTTTGTACTACCAGGATGGATGGACAGAGGCGTATCATGAGCTTCTTGCATAACCCTTTTAGTCTTATCCAGGTTTTTCTTCGAACATGGTACCACTAAGCGGCCTTTGAAATACAAGGCGCCATCGTCGGCGATCGTGAAGAATGAGGGCTTTCCCCTTTTGAGGTCGCGCTTAATCTTGAGGACTTCATCGTCACACTTATGTATCCATTTTATGGTGTCCACAAGATCTGGTTTCGCAACCAGGGTATTGAGAGAACCCTTGGAAACAACATGGAGGTTCTGTTTGGGGAAACCTTCGGGAGGGGGAGCGAGTGATCCCGGGGGAACAATATGGAGGTTCAGCCTTCTAAACTCTTCGGCAAGCGGGGGCTGAACTTTGTGGACCTGGAGGTGGTTGCAGTAAGACTTGCGGCTCAAGGCATCAGCCATTACATTAGCCTTGCCGGGGGTATAGGATATACCCACGTCAAAGTCTGCAACAGTCTCCATCCATCTTTGCTGGCGTAGGTTCAAATCTGGCTGAGTAAACAGATACTTCAGACTTTGATGGTCGGTGAAGATCTCGCAACGATTACCGAGAAGGTAATGTCGCCACTGCTTCAGTGCATGAATGACAGCAGCAAGCTCGAGGTCGTGAACTGGGTAGTTTTCTTCGTGAGGGCGCAATTGACGAGAGGCATAAGCAATCACTCTGCGCTCTTGCATTAGGACACAGCCTAATCCTTGACGGGAAGCGTCGCAGTAAATGACGAAGTCCTTCTTAGTATCAGGTGGAGCAAGTACGGGGGCAGAAGTCAACTTGTCTTTGAGCGCCTGGAAACTTTCATGACACTTGTCTGTCCAGTCGAACTTGACACCCTTATGCAACAAATTAGTCAGAGGCCTGGCAATCTTGGAGAAGTTCTCGACGAATCGACGGCAATAGCTGGCGAGACCGAGAAAACTTCGGACTTGCTTCACATTCTTCGGAGGAGTCCAATCGAGTATAGCCTGAACTCGTTCAGGGTTGACGGCAATACCATCCTTGGAGATGACAGGCCCAAGATAGGTTACTTCGGGGAGCCAGAATTCACACTTGGAATACTTAGCATACAGTTGATGTTCTCGAAGCTTCTCTAGCACAAGACGCAGATGTCCAGCATGTTCTTCCTCGTTCTTGGAAAATACAAGGATATCGTCCAGATAAACCACGACGAACTTGTCGAGGTAATCCATGAATATATAATTCATCAGACGAGAGAAGGTGGCGGGAGCATTCGTTAAGCCGAATGACATGACGGTGTACTCATATGATCCATACCGAGTCACGAAGGCGGTTTTTGGGATGTCCTCTTCACGAACACGGATCTGGTGGTAACCCAACCTCAAGTCGAGTTTGGAGAACACTGATGAGCTAGCCAGTTGATCATAAAGATCATTGATTCGAGGAAGAGGATATTTATTCTGAATGGTAGCTTGGTTTATAGGACGGTAGTCTTGGACTAATCGGTTTGTCCCATCCTTCTTCTTAACAAAGAGAGAAGGTGCTCCCCAAGGAGAGCAACTTGGGCGAATGAAACCTTTGACAAGAGATTTGTCGAATTCCTCCTTAAGCTCAATGAGTTCATGCGGCGGCATCTTGTAGGGTCGTTTAGCTATAGGGTAGTGCCGGGTTTCAAGTCGATGATGAATTCGACAGCTCTAGCAGGAGGAATCCCTGGAAGTTCTTCTGGGAAGACGTCTTGGAATTCACGAATGACGGGAATGTTTTCAATGCCCTCGAGTGGTGCAGCGTTCAACGCATTCAAGGCATAAAGTCGTGCCTCGGCGTTCTGAACTAGATGAGCTTGGTAAGCTATTATTTCGTCAGAAGGGTGTAGCAGATGGACGGCCTTAGTGGCGCAAACTATAGAAGCAATATGCGCTTTCAACCAATCCATTCCCAGAATGAGGTCGATGCTACAGGACTTTAGTACGATGGGGGAGGCAAGGAACTCCAGTCCTTCGATTTCAACGGGAACGTTGTGACTAACCATAGAGGTTTGACACTGGCCCGCAGGGGTGTGTACCACAATCGCAGTGTTCATCTCTTCGTATTTGATGCCATGCATGAATGCAAACTCAGCTGATATGAAAGAATGTGATGCTCCTGTATCAAATAAAACAGATGCTGGTACTGAATTTACGAGGAGTGTACCCATCACGGTAGCAGGCTGGTCTAGAACTTCATTGAGATCAACATGGTTGGCATGAACACGACCATAAGACTTGGCACTGTTGTTGCGAGGCTGGTTGCTTCCACGGCCAGTTGCTGGAAGGGCCAGTTGATTCTGTTTCTGGTTGCATTCCCTAGCACGGTGCCCTGGTTGTCCACACCTGAAGCACAAACCATTCTCGGGAGTAGGAACAGGAGCTTGGGGTGGTGGAGCTGGAAGCCTTGACTGCCTAGTTGGAGCCGTAGGCAGACGAGGTGCAGCATAGGACTGCCTTGGGGCAGGTGCACTTGGCTGGTACATGCTGTTGGGAATCCATATCTTGCGCTTCTGCGAGGACGGGCCCGAAGATGAGCCCGTGTCACGGCTGCGCTTGTGAGAGCTCTGGTATTCCTGCAGACCTGTTTCGACATTGATGGCTTTGTTCACCAGAGTGGCGAAATCAGCAAAATCATGCACTAGAAGTGCGAGTTTGATGTCAGCTTGAAGGCCATCCCGGAACTTCTCCTGTCTGCGTGCATCAGTTGCAATGTCTTCTTCAGCATAGCGGGACAAGTCCAGAAACTCCCGCTGATAAGCTTCCACAGTTTTGTTGCCTTGGGTGAGGTTGCGGAACTCACGCTTCTTTCGGTCCATGACTCCCTGAGGAATGAAGCGAGCACGGAAGGCAGCTTGGAAGTCTGGCCAGGTGATGATTGTTCCAGCTGGCAGAGTACGCCTGTGGCTGTCCCACCATTGAGCTGCGGGTCCCTTCAGGAAGAAGGAAGCAAAGGTGACATAGCTGGCAGGGGCTACATCAGCAGACTCCATCTCATAGGTGATGTCACAGAGCCAGTCGTCAGCATCCAGAGGCTGAGTTGAGCTGCGGTACACGGTTGGGTTGAGGCGCATGAAATCTTGCAGAGTCACTTGGGTTGGCTGCTGGTTCATATTGGGGCGAGGAAACTGAGCCATAATATTCTCCATGAACTGACGATTCAGCTCAAACTGTTGCATCATCCCAGCCATGTACTCAGGTGGTGGTGGGGCGTTGCCACCACGACCACGACCACCTGGTCTAACCATCCTGCTAATATTTAACAGGGGTAGTTCAGCATTGAGGAATTGTAAAAACAAGAATCATTCATGATGAAACATGCACAACGAATGTAGCATGATAGATACTACATAGTAGTCGGCATATCTTACAAAAGAGATCAGCACAGAGTTCGTTACATGGAGTTCGGTACATAGGCTAAGACATCATAGGCGGCACACAGGCTCGCGGCGAATGCAGCTAACACTAATAAGCGAGTCTACGTCAGTCCCATGCGGTACTGCGGAGGTAGGTGTAGCCCGACAGCTGGTAGTGATGCGAAGGGAAGACCTCCACGCGAGTAGCCTGGGGCCCACGGATACTCTGGTGCGGAACCCGATGCTCAAGTGGCAGAAGAGGACCAAGTGCAGGAGAGTAGCCTCCCACATCTGGCCAGCCGACGCCCTGAGGCATCACGGTCCTGGCAGGGTAGACCGCAGAACGCGACAGATTACCAGATCGGACAGAGGGGTGCAACTGCGTCAGAGCACGATACAGGTGCTGACGGGTGGTGTACAACTCGTGGCGAAGAGCTCGGTTAGCTCTATCCAGCCCATCAGCATGCAGAACCAGGTTCTGATGGTAGAAGGGCTCTAGGGTGACAGTGGAGTAGGTAGCAGTGTAGTATCCCTCCGCGCCAACATCGGACGCGATAGCAATGTGCCTGAAGGGGGAGGTGTCCAACTCCTGATACTCTCCTCGAAGACGTGTCAGAGCAGCATAAGCAGCATCGTGGACCGCCATGTCGATGGTCACTCCAACACCATGAGCAGTGTGCAGCACGGTAGTGGAGTCATACTCCCGAGAGTAGAGGTGGACGATGGCACGGTACTGCTCCTGGTTGAAGTCCTGATACTCCTCATAGACGGTGTACTCAGGGTGCCAGCGATAACCCAGATAGGTCATCATCTCAACCAACACAGCAGGTGATCCTGAGGCACCAATGGCCGTCGTGTGGCGCACGACCTGCCTCGTGGGTTCCATCTGAAAACACAGATGTTTTCACAGGAGTCAAATGACAATGTGGATAATGTTCAAATACAATTCTAAAGAATAACTAGGGCTTATCCAACTTTGGGGTGAATGTCGTAACGGGATCCTAGTGTCAGAGTTAGTAAATTCGTTTAACCCGAGTAGAAGAGAGTTCAGAGTCCTAGAGTAAAGGTCGAGGAGTAAAAGATCCTAGTACCACCCGATGGCGACGTGGGCCCTTAAGGCACACAGCCAAGTTAGTAAAAGGTTTTGCAATGTCTAGACTCGACTTCGGCCAAGGAGTGTGGAAGGGGGGTTCCTACAGGCAGTCGGCTCTGATACCAACTTGTGACGCCCCCGATTTAATCGTACACTAATCATACACGCAAACGTGTACGATCAAGATCAGGGACTCACGGGAAGATATCACAACACAACTCTACAAATAAAATAAGTCATACAAGCATCATATTACAAGCCAGGGGCCTCGAGGGCTCGAATACAAGAGCTCGATCATAGACGAGTCAGCGGAAGCAACAATATATGAGTACAGACATAAGTTAAACAAGTTTGCCTTAAGAAGCCTAGCACAAACTGGGATACAGATCGAAAGAGGCGCAGGCCTCCTGCCTGGGATCCTCCTAACTACTCCTGGTCGTCGTCAGCGGGCATCACGTAGTAGTAGGCACCTCCGGTGTAGTAGGAGTCGTCGTCGACGGTGGCGTCTGGCTCCTGGGCTCCAACATCTGGTTGCGACAACCAGGTAGAAGGGATAGAGGGAAAGAAGGAGAAAGCAACCGTGAGTACTCATCCAAAGTACTCGCAAGCAAGGAGCTACTACTACATATGTTATGCATTGTATCAAATGGGAAATAAGGGTATTATGACTGAACTGCAGAAAGCCGGGAATTAAGGGGTAGCTAGTCCTTTCGAAAGACTACGCTTCTTGCAGCCTCCGTCTTGCAGCATGTAGAAGAGAGTAGACTGAAGACCTCCAAGTAGCATCGCATAGCATAATCCTAACCGATGATCCTCCCCTCGTCGCCCTGTGAGAGAGCGACCACCGGTTATATCTGGCACTTTGAAGGGTGTATTTTATTAAGTATCCGGTTCTAGTTGTCATAAGGTCAAGGTACAACTCCAAATCGTCCTGTTACCGAAGATCACGGCTATTCGAATAGATTAACTTCCCTGCAGGGGTGCACCACATAACCCAACACGCTCAATCCCATTTGGCCGGACACACTTTCCTGGGTCATGCCCGGCCTCGGAAGATCAACACGTCGCAGCCCTACCTAGGCACAACAGACAGAGGTCAGCACGCCGGTCTAAACCTATGGCGCAGGGGTCTGGGCCCATCGCCCTTAGCACACCTGCACGTTGCGAACGCGGCCGGAAGCAGACCTAGCCTAGTGGCGTTCCAGTCCAATCCGGCGCGCGCCGCACTTCAGTCGCTGACGTCACGAAGGCTTCGGCTGATACCACGACGCCGGGATACCCATAACTACTCCCGCGTAGATGGTTAGTGCGTATAGACCAAATGGCCAGACTCAGATCAAATACCCAGATCTCGTTAAGCGTGTTAAGTATCCGCGAACGCCGACCAGGGCCAGGCCCACCTCTCTCCTAGGTGTCGGAACCTGCCCTGTCGCTCCGCCTCAAAGATCCACTCGCGGGTGCTCCTCAAGCCGACCCATCTTTAGTCACCACATGTATCATGTATAAAGTATATAGTATATACCCGTGATCAACTCCCGAGTGATCACGGCCCGATAGTATAGCATGGCAGACGGACAAGATGTAGGGCCACTGATGATAAACTAGCATCCTATACTAAGCATTAGGATTGCAGGTAAAGATAACAACAGTAGTAGCAAGGACAGGCTATGCATCAGATAGGATTAACGGAAGCAGTAACATGCTACACTACTCTAATGCAAGCAGTATAGAGAAGAGTAGGCGATATCTGGTGATCAAAGGGGGGGCTTGCCTGGTTGCTCTGGCAAGAGAGAGGGTCGTCAACTCCGTAGTCGTACTGGGTAGCGAGGCGTCGGTCCCGGTGTCTAGCGAGAGAAGAGGGGGGAGAAACAATAAATATTTAAGCAAACAGATGCGTAGCGATGCATGACATGACAAGTATCGGTGCTAGGGGTGCCCTATCGCGGTATGAGGTGATACCGGTGAAGGGGGGAAACATCCGGGGAAGTATCCCCGGTGTTTCGCGTTTTCGGACAAATGAAACAGAGGGGGAAAGTTGCGTGTTCGCTATGCTAGGGATGTGTGGGCGGAAACGGGCTGCGTATTCAGAATTCGTCTCGTCGTTCTGAGCAACTTTCATGTACAAAGTTTTTCCATCCGAGCTACGGTTTATTTTATATTAATTTTAAAAGATTTAAATCATTTTTAGGATTTATTTATTTAATTTAATCAACATTATCCAGAATAGTGTCTGATGACGTAGGCATGACATCAGGGTGATGTCAGCAGTCAACTGTGCAGTTGACTGGGTCACTATGTGTGGGTCCCCGCATTGTCATTGACTGAGTAGGCTAATATCTACGGGAGTTAATTATAAGTTAACTAGTAATTAGGTTAAATCTAAACCGGATTAATTAATTTAATTTAATTAATTCTTAATAATTAATTAATTATTAATTATTATCATTTTTTACATATTATTTTTAATTATTTTTTTTACAAAACGTTCTGGGGCTGGGGCCCCCATGTCAGTGGCCCCAGGGGGCCTTAACGGGCGCCGGGTACTGGGTGCAGGGCGCAGGCGCCGCCCGAATGGGCGTGGGCGCTGCGGGCGTAGCCCCAGAGCGATGCGGGGCGCCGGTGCTGGCCCCAGGCGCGGGCGCTAGCCCGACTGGGCACTGTCCCAGGCCAGCCACGGCGAGGCTTGCCGGCCGGAGCAGCGGCAGGCAGCGCTGCGGCGGAGCGGGAGCAAGGGCGGCGAGCACGACGCGTAGTTCAGCGGCTCCCTGCAGCAAGCGGCGGTGCGAGTGGGAGGCGCGGGGCGCGGTCATGGCCGGGCATAGCGACGCGCGGAGCAGATGGTGTGGTGGCGCGGGCGAGCGCCGGAGTGAGGGCACGGGGAGGAGGACCGGGGTCCTCACCAGCGTTGCTGAGCAGGGGGGCGGCGAGGCTCGATGGAGCCTTTGGGGAGGAGGACGAGGACGTGTCGTCGGCGAGGAGGAGACGAGGAGGACGAGGCGACGGGCGGTGGCGGGGTGCGGTGATGAAGAGGACGGCAGCGGCGGCGGGGTGGCTCCGGGTGGCGAGCACGACGCGGACGAGGTGGCGTGGGTCCCGGGCGGCGTCCCGGACGGTGAGCGTCGGCGACGGGGTTGGGGCGCCGTGCGGGAGCGAGGGGAGTGAGAGGGGGGGGCTCGCCCCGATTGGATCGGGAGGGGAGCGGGGGGGGGGGGGGGGGGGGGGGGGGGGGGGTGGGTCGGGTGAGGTTTGGGGGGGGGAATGGATAAGGGGAGGGGGGGAAGGTCGGTTGGGCCTGCGCCCGAATGGGCCGGCCAACTGGGCCAGTAGGCCGTGGGAGGGGGGTTCCCTCTTTCTTCTTTTTTTTGTTAGTTTCTTTCTTTTATTTATTTTCCTTTTCTGTCTTTATTTATTTTAAAATACTTAGGCAGTTTATAAAATTGTGTTTATTACACCATATTGACCTATGTAAAATATGGCATCTCCCGAACACTTTTGTTTTAAATTTTGAAAAACTTTTATTGTTTGCTTTGATTTTGAAATTTGAATTCGAATGGGATTGAATCATCGCGAGGTTTACAACAGTAAGAGTGGTGACGAGGCATCATTAGCAGAGGTTACTGTAGCTTGATTATCCGGGCGTTACATGATCATATCTAGATATTCTCATAACTATGCTCAATTCTGTCAATTGCTCAACTGTAATTTGTTCACCCATCGTAGAATACTTATGCTCTCGAGAGAAGCCACTAATGAAACCTATGGCCACCGGGTCTATTTTTATCATATTAATCTCCTACTACTTAGTTATTTTCTTTACTTTTTACTTTGCCTTTATTTTACTTTGCATCTTTATCACAAAAATATCAAAAATATTATCTTATCAGATCTATCAGATCTCACTCTCGTAAGTGGCTGTGTAGGGATTGACAACCCCTATTCGCGTTGGTTGCGAGGATTTATTTGTTTTGTGCAGGTACGAGGGACTCGTGCGTAGCCTCCTACTGGATTGATATCTTCGTTCTCAAAAACCGAGGAAAATACTTACGCTACTTTGCTGCATCATCCATTTCTCCTCGAGGAAAACCAACGCAATACTCAAGAGGTAGCGAGGAGGTGCGAGTAGGAGTTCGCCCAACGGCGCCAGGTTCAGGTCTCTGTTCTTCGATGCCTATTTGGCCCGTTGGGTGGTGAATATATATCTTCGGTCACTAGACCAGCCAGCTCCCGACTTCTTTGGGTTGGAGTTCCTCTCTCTCTCCCTTGGGCCAAGCGGTTGTCCTTGGGCTTCTCATGGCACGCTATTGCATACAAGACAGGTCTTCCACTAAGCTTACTAGTCATTTCTAAAAATGTGCTTCCCTGTTTGGCCCCGGAAAAAGAAACCATCCCTATTTGCGCACACCTAATTTTCATCTAACATTCTTAGTAGCCAAAATTGACAAAAGGTGTCATATTACCAATAGAATTTAGCCCATGTGTAATACAGGGAAGAGACCATCATTAGTAGCCAATATTGGCGGAAATGTGAAATTAGGGATACAATTTATGTCCCGTGCCAAATAGGAAGTATTTATTTCTGGTCCAAATGGGGAAACACATTATTAGAGAAGGTCTGTATAAAGGAATTCTCTCTTCGTTGTCTCAGATGGAAGGGGAACATCGGAGTTTTAGCAAAGATCTGATGGAGTTGAGATGGGGGCGTCGTCGCCGGCGTTCCTCCCAACCACTGCTCGATACCTTAGGAAGTGAAGCGGACCACATTAGTGCTCTCCCTACCGACCTACTCCTCCTCATCCTTGCCCGACTCAGATGCATTGCCGCCGCCGCGCGCACCAGCGCCCTCTCCCGCCGGTGGCGTGGCCTCTGGGCCCACCTCCAACAGATCGTCTTACTCAACATCACCTTCCCCAAGATCGAAGCGGCGATGGGCCACGTTCCTCGGCCCCCGAGCATGATTTCCCTCCTCGAGATCCATGTCGCCAAGGAGGGCTGGCACGTCCCCAAGAAACAAAGGCGCCTCCATGGGCTCCGCAAGCCTAATGTAACCTCGCTGCTCCATGCTGCAGCACGACTTGGGCTGAAGGAGGTCATCTTTGGCCTCCCCTTGGAAATAATCAATCCCTATATCGTGGATCTACCTTGCTTCCACCGCGCCACCTCGATCACGATGGAACTTCCCGTCGTCATCTGTCGTGTGCCAGACGGTGTCGAGTTCACCGCACTCAAGACGTTGATTCTGTCGTCCTGCTACATCAACATCGTTGCCATGCTCTCATGTTGCCCGTGCTTGCGCACGCTCCACCTCAAGCGTGTTGGCATACATGAGAACAACCTGACAATCCACTCTCCGTCACTTCAGGAGATTGTAGTGGACGGGAATTCATGGATAGACCATGTAGACATCTTTGCCCCCATGCTTAAGAAATTTACCATGTCCTTTGCCACAATGGCGGAGTCCAAAATTTTCTTCTTGGCCCAGTGGTGGAGAAGGTGTCATGGAACTGGTTACCTAGATGGCCCATTGTGTTTGGTCTTTGGCAACTCCAACTGTTGAGATTGCAGGCACCAGTTGAGAGACAAGGACAATTCCCTTCACTCCGAATTGATGTCTGTGCGGTGTGTCCCCTCTCCTATTCAGTTTATTGCAAACTCATATTAAACAGTTTTCTTTTGTGAATTATATGTATCCTTCCAAATTGTTTCCCAGTTGTCATCTAATTTCCTTGATGAGTTGGCCAACTTTACACAAGAGATAGAGAAGCATATGGTTGTTGCCTTCTCTGTTGTAGAGCTACATCTCACAACAAAGGGGCATGTTTTTGGAGCGCTTGTGTTTCATCTTCTTGGGATTAATCTAATGGGCACTGCTATGCAAAAGCTTAAGGTTTTTTTTGTGGAGAACAATGGTAATTATTAGCTCTGATTACATATCTCGAAAATGCATTATGTGATTCGTGAAAAAATTTACATTATGTGGTCATTTACATCTATTTTTTGTCTCAGGTGCAAGAAGAATGCAAACCAGAGTGTCCATGTGCGCCCACAAATTGGAGAACCCAAAACATCTCACTGACTACTCTCAAAGAAGTGGAGATCAATGGCTTTGAAGGAGTAGATCATGAGTTTGATTTCTTGAAACTCATACTCAAATGTTCGCCAAACCTTAAAGGAATGACTTTGAATCTGTCACATGAAGTCTGGTCAAGGAAAGGTGGATGCGAAATGGCACAAAACATCTTCGGGGCATATCCTTCTGTGAAGTGCCATGTTTATCTAATGTCTGGTAAGTTTGGCCGAAGCCTAAAGGTTAAGCTGACATTGCTTTTCGTGATATGGAAAATCTCTAGGGTGCTTCAAATGTGGAATTGACATTCCAATTACAAAGTCTAGTTGTGTACGTGTATCTCACTTATTAGCTAATATGATATATAACTACTGAGTTTGTGTGAGCACACCCTAACATCTTTACCAATACGTATGAAAGCTGAAGTGTAGAGTTAGGATTATTATTTTTGGATTTTTTTATGCAAGCTTTCTTAACTTAGTTGCCCTTTTGTCACATGCAATCTCCTCTATGTATTATGCCCTTGTTTCTTTTGCATATTTATTTAGGAGCCAAAATGAGTTTGTAAATTAGCCGGTACTTGTTTTCTCATCTGAATTTTATTACCATTCGTGTTTTGTATTAAATTCTAGTTAATCACATTAAACACTTAGTTTGCTTGCTCGTATTTTCCATTGGCACCATTATTTGCTTATGTTATGGCTATACATTTGCATGTTTCTACACCGATTAGGGCTTGTTCTCATTTGTCTCATTTTGCAGAGTCAATGCATAGAAATCAAGATTGCACGTGGACATGATTCTCATCCTCCAGTTTTTGGATTGGTGGTGCGCATTGGGAAGAGTATCCTTTCCCATGACAATCAACTCCTTATAGTATTATTTGGTTTCAGGATTTTGCGTAGTTTGGTAGAAGCCTGCAACCGTTAAAGTGAAGCTTTGTTTTGGTAGTTCACCGCTACAATTGGCTTTAGGAGCGTTGTGCTCTTGGCTATGCTCAATCAACAAAGTGACATATTTTGATCAACATGTGTCAGTCATGCACTCCAAGTTATCTATGTTTTGATGGTTGCATGAACCAAATAAGCTCTATGCAATCAGTTGAATTCTCATAACATGAGAACACCATTTTGTTTTCTCTCTTTTCTAAATCACTACACATGCATGATGAACAATGATGCTCTGTATTCATTGTAGCTATTAAAATTTTGGGGAATATGGTCTCTTTGTAAAGTCACGGTGGCTGTCCCCCGACAAACTCAAGCCTTCTTGGTTTGCACGTATTTGCCTTCTTTATTTTTTGAAAGATTGTCGATGAAAGTGCATGCAATATCCAACAGCATAGCCGAGTGCGAGTTTGACTTGGAAGCAATTCAAACATGGTTCCTCAATTTTCATTCATTTTTACAAGTCTCACAAATGATTCCACTCATGTTTGAATGCATTTGCCCAAAACATTCAATCACATTTTGATTATCTTTAGATACATTTGACACGCATTTCAAACATTTCATGCGATTGAACAAGTGTATGAGATAATCCACTCAACTTCCATAATAGCTGAGCACATGCAACAAACATCCCAGGCAATTCTTTAAACCTACCATTTGTCCATTCCCATTCCAGAAAATATTTTTAAATTTTTGAACCAGGTTTCGCTAAGAAAGTCAGACCATTCATATTTGAATTAATTTTGGATACATTTAGCGGGCATTTGAGGCAACTTTCAATCAATCCAGTCATATTTTTTTTACGAATAACAGGATCACTCGACATGCATTACACACAAATCTAGTTGAATTTCATATGCCCCAGCACACCTCACGAAAATATATATAACATAAATTTCAAAAGCATTTCAAGCGCATTTGAGTGTAATTTCAAAACCTTTCCATAGAGATTCTAGAGCCATCACATGAATTAACCTATTCAGACATCTTGTAAAACCGAGTCAGGTTTCTCCTAAATTGTGATAAAATAGAAGGAAAAGGAAAAAAAAAAGAACACCTGTGAGATCAGAACTACTTATTATATAATTAACACTTGTTCAAGGAAAAACAAATCTTTTTTTTCCTCCCGTAACTCTAGGCGGCTAGACAAACTCTCCCCTTCAGCTTTCACCGGTGAGCCCTCCAATTCAATCAACCGTGAAAAATCTCTACTACTTAAAAAATCGTAAGGTTCCCATTTCACCTTTCCTCCCATCACCCCTTCGTCCAACCTTCCCCGTATAATAATCAATTATATTAATTTACTTACCTTATGAACCAATTTCATTACAATTTACTTACAAAACTTTTGATCAAAATATAAGGTAAATTACAGGCAGATTTGATGAACATTTATTTACACAATCGCATATTATGGGCAGATAAATCACTTCTTATCAAAATATATGGTAAGTTACGAACATAATTTAATGATGCGTTTATTTACACAATATTTACACAATTAGTACATATTATGAATAGCCAAAACACAAACTAACATAGTAAAATATTTATATCTGCATTGTTCTAGTAACACCAACATCTCATTAGGGGAAAAAGCACCGACTGCCCAAGGGGAGGGCGGGGGCCGACGCTTCGCTCACATCGCCAGAACGCCTGCGCCTTTTCCCTTCTTCTTCCTCTCTCTCTCTCTAAAAAGAAACGCCTGCGTCTCCATCCACGGATCCACCTCCCGCCCCCGCGCGGCCCCGCGCGCCGCCGCTCGCCGGAGCCCGCCTCGCTGCCCCTGTCAAACCCGCCCCCAATCGTCAACTGTGGTAAGCGCCTCTCTACCCGCTCCCTCCCCCCTTTCAGCAACATTCCGATCCGCTCATTCGCTCCGGTCGTCGCGGGGCTGCGCGCCGGCGATCCGGTCCGGGTCTCCCTACCCTCTCTTACCAATCCCGCGTCTCCGGTTAGATCTCCCGGGGCAGGGGTTAACGCTCGTCGGTTGCCGACTGTGGATGGAACAGCCACCCGCAACACGTCGGTGAATCTGACCCTCGCCCTTTCTTTTTTCCCCATTCCGCGTGGAGGTCATCGTACCTACCGCCAGCCCTGGCCCTGGTCCAGTGTCTGCTCTGAATATATGTATGTTAGGGGTTTGTTTGTTACAGTAGATTTTAATCTGACGAAGTAACCGCCCCGAATTTTGATTCGAGAACCGGGCTTGAGGCTGTGAAGAAAGCATTTCGCAGTCAATCCGTCCGTGTGGTTATTGGGCTTGATTGCCCCTTGATTTCCTTTCAATCATCTTCGGTGTGATGTCTTTGATGATGTGAATGCAGTCACAGCCATTCAATTTATTACCTGCAAGTTTGCATCTGTTAGAGCATCTCCAACAGCCGCCCAATGCGCGGCGCCTAAAAAACAGGTTTACAGCGCGCAAGTAAATTTTTTTAGGGCGCTACAAGACGTTTGCTCCAACAAGCGCTGCAAAATATGCTGCACGTGCGAGTCCAACGGTCCCAATCAAGCGGTCCCATCTGCAGCAGCCCAGAGTTTGCAGCACGCGCGACCGGGCGCACTAAATATGGTGCGCGCGATGTCTTTTTGATGCGTGCGCTGCATTAGTTATAGCGCGCGCGCTTTTTGTGCGGTTGCTGGAGATTCCAAACCGGGTCCGCGCGCGCTAAAAGCAGTTTTTATACCGTGCGGCGCTCATATAGCGCTTCTGTTGGAGATGCTCTTAGTTGCTGCTGCCTTTTGTGATTACCATACCAGTCCAACTTTTTTTTTATAACACAGCTTGTATCTTTGATGCAGAGCCTGAATTGCTAGCGGACGACAGGGGGCGTTAGTGAGCTTCGGAGGGAACTATTCAGAGCCAGCCAGTCTTCTTCTGTAAGTGCTTTCCTACAACTCCTGCTTTCGTATGCAGTCTGTTGAAGAACCAGCTCAGTATCCAGTTCCCTTATTATTTGTTTTGTTTAGGTTCCATAGTTGCACTAGGGCGAACTTCCTTCTTTGGGAACCGGTCTCAGTCCCATCCTTCCTCACTACCAGATAGACGGCACTCAGGAGATCTATGCAGGTGGAGTTCCCTGTTTGTCTGCGGTGCACCGTACCTGGCAGTCCTTTGTAGCCATGGTGAGTTACTTGCCATCTCCTTCTCCCAGACCTTGTCATTCCTTGGACGCTATTGTCACCGAATTTGGGCAGCCAACGGGTCTGACTTGGCCAAATTGGAAGCGAAGTTCTGTTTTGAGCGTTAAGTTGGCACATAAAGATTGGTGCCATTTTGGATGTGCTCTGTTTTTCATTACCGAAGCCGGTACTGCTACACTAACCTGTGCAATGCACCTCAACACCTCATTACAAAATTCCTGTTTATATTTTCTGGTTACTTAACAGAGCATGTTTGGGAAGGTCCTGGAAGCTGATGTTAAAGTAGAGCCCCAGATAATTCTAGTTTCATATCATCACAGTTTGCGATCCATAATACTCCCTCTGTTCCAAAATAAGTGTCACTTGACTGTTTTTTTTTGTCCATCCTCTGATGGAGCTATATGACACTTCCATTTGCAAGCTAAACTTATAAGCCATATAGTTGTATGTTGTATTCTGCTTATGCCAGTCAAGGTAGTCCAAACAGGAGAAAGTTTAATAAGGTGACATCAATCTTGTGGTTCAGAGTACTTCAGCTAGAGTTACTCCTTTAGAAACACCTTTCATGGGTTTAAGTGTTTAACGAAGGTAATATCGATGGTTGCAAATAGCTATCAAATGTGCTCATCGCTTGCTTTAGTTTCCCATGCTAATTTTGTTGGTTCTAGTTTGGTCATGGTTAACGTTAACTATGCAATATCTGAGCACCATATGCATTTATCCCTCATGGACAGGTTTATCACTCTAGTTTCATTGACGATGATGGGATCACAAAAGCCTGTGGGTGTCCTTTGCTTCCACTAAAAACTCATATAAAGGGCCCAGCCCCAGCCGCGGATTCAGGTGCCGTTACAACATCATACACATTTATAATGATGTAATTCCATTCCTGTACGACCATGTCAAACTGCTTATTAACGTTGATGCTATTACAGATAAGGCGGATATAGTTGATGAAGCGATAACTTTCTTCCGAGCAAATGTTTTCTTCAAAAACTTCCATGTCAAAAGCCCAGCAGACAAATTGCTCATCTATCTGACATCTTACATCAATATTGCCTTGAAAAGATTAGAAACCTGCCGGACGCTGGCTGTCGGAACTAAGGCAATCATTAACCTGGGGTTGGAAAAAGTTCCTGTGCCTGGGGAACCAGGGTTTCCATTCCCTGGACTTTTCACTCTCCCCCAATCTGGGGAGGAAGCAGGTATATATAGCTCCATCAACTTCAATTGCATATCTGCACGTGCATAGACTTTTAGTGAAAGTAACTAAGCTAAACTCTTCTCTGCAGAAGTTGTTTGCTTGGTATTTCACGTAATTTAGTTCTTGAGAGAGAAAAAAGTACTCCCTCCGATCCATATTACTTGTCGTTCAAATGGATGTATCTGGATGTATTTCAGTGCTAGATACATCCGTTTGAGCGACAACTAATATGGATTGGAGGGAATAGTAGTCTTTTATTCAAGCCTTAGGCTAGTTCAGCTATAAATTGTTAGACACCGACCAAGTCTAACAGCAGAATATTCTAACTCCCATGGATTGTGATCCTCTCTAATGCAGAACTGTTGAGGAACTATCTGAAGCAGATAAGGGAGGAAACGAGCGGGAGGCTGCTCAACTGCGCATACAGGGCTAATGGCACTCCAAACAAATGGTGGTTGGCTTTTGCAAAGAGGAAGTTCATGAACGTTGTCATCCTTTAGAGCGTAAGCATATCAGCAACAGCTTAAGAGGCGTTCGTGTAAATCCTGATTGCACCTGCACATTTATTCCTCCGGTGATGTAAAGATTCTTTCTCTTGAAGACTTCAAGTATACAATGCTGAAAACATTTTCTGGCAATGCACCTGCTGTTATCGTGGCCTTCACTGGATGAATCCTTCATGTTCTTCCTGTGGGTCTGGCCTGAAACTGGACCGGGTTTACTGTCGATGCACTGTTATGCAGATTGGATAATCTATCTCGGTTACAATTCTTATGATTGGTATCGGCGCCATAATGTAGGTACGATGAACTGGCTAGTTAGCAAGTATTTATGGGGACCAGGTTAATGGCCTGACAAGCGCATTTGGACCTTGTTCAGTTTTACGGTGATGCAATGGTGTAGTTGAAGTTTCCAGCGTGCTAAGCAGATAAGTGCTATCTCCTTTAAGCACCGCACCAGGGATGCAATCGTGTGACACACACTCCTGCTAAATATATTGATTCTAAGTCTAGTTTTGGGATGGTGACCTCCTGGCTTTGTTTTCCCTTCAGTGTCGAACGATGCAACTCTCTTTGATATTTAATAAGGGTCTATCTAGGGCACATCTAGATGACATTTAAATGACTTAATCAAGTATAAAAAGAAAAAGAAAAAAGAAAATACCCCATGAATCTCCGCGTAAGATTAATGACATAGGATTTAGATGTGCAATACTCATGGCATATCTAGATATGCTTTAGCAAAACTGATAAGTTTGAAGAAATTATTCAAGATTTTTAACTTTTTTTTCATTTCTGCGTCCTTTCAAAATAAATTGCAGGAAATTTATGAAGCCTTCTTATACTGTTTTTCAGTAGAGAACGGCCATATGTTCCATTTAAGTTTGATATTTCATTATTTTAGAAAACTAGCATGTTGGTGCCCTGGGATGACACAGCGCTGTTTGTGAGATGACTGTAAAATCAGGAATAATGTCGGAGGCGAGGGTAAATCAGGTAGTATTAGGTGAAGTGAACAAGATCAGGTGACATGAGATTATAGAATCCATAGAAACTGGTTCTGATAGCAAACCTTGAGCATAGTTTGGACTAGCCTACAGTAAGGGTGGGAGAGATATACCAGTTCAGGATACTACACTAGTAGAAAAAGGGTCAAACGTGAAGCACATTAGTGCCGGTTTGTATTTGAGCCGGCACTAATATATACATTAGTGCCGGTTCCAACGGCTAGCCGGGCCGCTTTCATTAGTACCGGTTCGTGGCGAACCTTTAGCACCGGTTCGTGCTACGAACCGGTACTAATGAGAGTGGTGGCAGGATGTTGTCAGACGGGGGCCCCTCCAGCCCCTTTAGTACCGGTTCTTGGCACGAACCGGTACTAAAGGTCGTCCTACATAAACCCTTCGTCCACCCGAGCTCGCTCTGTTCTTCCCCTTTCCCCTCTCCTCTCTGTTCTTCCCCTCTTCCTCTCGAGCTCATCACACATTTTGCTCAAAATTTGTCAAGATTTGAAGGCCCCCATCCATTCAAATGATCACAAAGGTTAGCAACTTTGTCCTTTCATCTCTCATTGTTAGATTAGCTCTTGCAATGCTTTATATAGTGATTAATTTGTGAGTTTAGTAATTTAGGAGGATATATATATATATGTGTGTGTGTGTGTGTGTGTGTGTGTGTGTGCTAGTATTTGATTTATATGCAATTTGAGGTCAAAAATAACACTTAGTTTGCATATGTAGGTGTGGTTTACTTAGTGCCTTCTAAATCTCCGTCGTAACCACCGTCGATCGCCCGCACCGTCCCGTCGCCGGCACCACCTTGTGGTGAGCCTCTTGTTCATGAAATTTTATATAAAAATTGATATTTGTGTGATTTGGATATATAGTTACTCGTATAATTATCTTACCCGTATGTTGTTTGTTATACATATAGTGCCATGGTTTTGATATCCGTCCCCGTCGGCCCTCGTCCTTGTTATGATTCGGATGTGGTATATATATTCTCTTTTAAAACTAGTTGCATTTCGTGTTTATGACAAATTATGCCCATCAAGTTGACATAGAAATTTTTTCTAGGAGGTATGTGAACCGGAAATTCCAACCGACCCTATTGTCGAGAGGTTAAATTTAGTTGAAAAAGAAAACGAGTACTTGAAAGAAAAATTGAAAAGAATTGAGGGGGAGAAGATGGAATTGGAGTTGCATGTTGCCGATGTCGTCGATGATCACAAGATCATGTTGGGGAACATAGTAATTTCAAAATTTTCCTACGCACACGCAAGATCATGGTGATGCACAGCAACGAGAGGGGAGAATGTTGTCTAGGTACCCACGCAGACCGACTGCGGAAGCGATCACACAACGTAGAGGAAGTAGTCGTACGTCTTCCCGATCCGACCGATCCAAGCACCGTTACTCCGGCACCTCCGAGTTCTTAGCACACGTACAGCTCGATGACGATCCCCGGGCTCCGATCCAGCAAAGCGTCGGGGAAGAGTTCCGTCAGCACGACGGCGTGGTGACGATCTTGATGTTCTACCGTCGCAGGGCTTCGCCTAAGCACCGCTACAATATGATCGAGGTGGAATATGGTGGCAGGGGGCACCACACACGGCTAAGGAACGATCTCAAGGATCAACTTGTGTATCTAGAGGTGCTCCCTGCCCCCGTATATAAAGGATCCAAGGGGGAGGGGCTGGCCGGCCAAGGGTGGCGCGCCAGGAGAGTCCTACTCCCTCTGGGAGTAGGATTCCCCCCCCCAATCCTAGTTGGAATAGGACTAGGGGAGGGGGGAGGCGCGCGGCCACCTTGGGCTGCCCCTTTCTCCTTTCCACTAAAGCCCACTAAGGCCCATATAGCTCCCGGGGGGTTCCGGTAACCTCCCGGTACTCCGGTAAAATCCCGATTTCACCCGAAACACTTCCGATATCCAAACATAGGCTTCCAATATATCAATCTTTATGTCTCGACCATTTCGAGACTCCTCGTCATGTCCGTGATCACATCCGGGACTCCGAACTAACTTCGGTACATCAAAAATGCATAAACTCATAATAACTGTCATCGTAACGTTAAGCGTGCGGACCCTACGGTTCGAGAATAATGTAGACATGACTGAGACTCATCTCCGGTCAATAACCAATAGCGGGACCTGGATGCCCATATTGGCTCCTACATATTCTACGAAGATCTTTATCGGTCAGACCGCATAACAACATACGTTGTTCCCTTTGTCATCGGTATGTTACTTGCCCGAGATTCGATCGTCGGTATCCAATACCTAGTTCAATCTCGTTACCGGCAAGTCTCTTTACTCGTTCCGTAATACATCATCTCGCAACTAACTCATTAGTTGCAATGCTTGCAAGGCTTATGTGATGTGCATTACCGAGAGGGCCCCAGAGATACCTCTCCGACAATCGGAGTGACAAATCCTAATCTCGAAATACGCCAACCCAACATCTACCTTTGGAGACACCTGTAATGCTCCTTTATAATCACCCAGTTACGTTGTGACGTTTGGTAGCACCCAAAGTGTTCCTCAGGCAAACGGGAGTTGCATAATCTCATAGTCATAGGAACATGTATAAGTCATGAAGAAAAGCAATAGCAACATACTAAACGATGGGGTGCTAAGCTGATGAAATGGGTCATGTCAATCAGATCATTCAACTAATGATGTGACCTCGTTAATCAAATAACAACTCTTTGTTCATGGTTAGGAAACATAACCATCTTTGATTAACGAGCTAGTCAAGTAGAGGCATACTAGTGACACTCTGTTTGTCTATGTATTCACACATGTATTATGTTTCTGGTTAATACAATTCTAGCATGAATAATAAACATTTATCATGATATAAGGAAATAAATAATAACTTTATTATTGCCTCTAGGGCATATTTCCTTCAGTCTCCCACTTGCACTAGAGTCAATAATCTAGATTAAACTGTAATGATCCTAACACCCATGGAGTCTTGGTGCTGATCATGTTTTGCTCGTGGAAGAGGCTTAGTCAACGGGTCTGCAACATTCAGATCCGTATGTATCTTGCAAATCTTTATGTCTCCCACCTGGACTAGATCCCGGATGGAATTGAAGCGTCTCTTGATGTGTTTGGTCCTGTTGTGAAATCTGGATTCCTTTGCCAAGGCAATTGCACCAGTATTGTCACAAAAGATTTTCATTGGACCCGATGCACTAGGTATGACACCTAGATCGGATATGAACTCCTTCATCCAGACTCCTTCGTTCGCTGCTTTCGAAGCAGCTATGTACTCCGCTTCACATGTAGATCCCGCTACGACGCTTTGTTTAGAACTGCACCAACTGACAGCTCCACTGTTTAATGTAAACACGTATCCGGTTTGCGATTTAGAATCGTCCGGATGAGTGTCAAAGATTGCATCAACGTAACCTTTTACGGTGAGCTCTTTGTCACCTCCATATACGAGAAACATATCCTTAGTCCTTTTCAGGTATTTCAGGATGTTCTTGACCGCTGTCCAGTGATCCACTCCTGGATTACTTTGGTACCTCCCTGCTAAACTTATAGCAAGGCACACATCAGGTCTGGTACACAGCATTGCATACATGATAGAGCCTATGGCTGAAGCATAGGGAACATCTTTCATTTTCTCTCTATCTTCTGCAGTGGTCGGGCATTGAGTCTGACTCAACTTCACACCTTGCAACACAGGCAAGAACCCTTTCTTTGCTTGATCCATTTTGAACTTCTTCAAAATCTTGTCAAGGTATGTGCTTTGTGAAAGTCCAATTAAGCGTCTTGATCTATCTCTATAGATCTTTATGCCTAATATGTAAGCAGCTTCACCGAGGTCTTTCATTGAAAAACTCTTATTCAAGTATCCCTTTATGCTATCCAGAAATTCTATATCATTTCCAATCAGTAATATTTCATCCACATATAATATCAGAAATGCTACAGAGCTCCCACTCACTTTCTTGTAAATACAGGCTTCTCCAAAAATCTGTATAAAACCAAATGCTTTGATCACACTATCAAAGCGTTTATTCCAACTCCGAGAGGCTTGCACCAGTCCATAAATGGATCGCTGGAGTTTGCACACTTTGTTAGCTCCCTTTGGATCGACAAAACCTTCCGGTTGCATCATACACAACTCTTCTTCCAGAAATCCATTCAGGAATGCAGTTTTGACATCCATCTGCCAAATTTCATAATCATAAAATGCGGCAATTGCTAACATGATTCTGACAGACTTAAGCATCGCTACGGGTGAGAAGGTCTCATCGTAGTCAACCCCTTGAACTTGTCGAAAACCTTTTGCGACAAGTCGAGCTTTGTAGACAGTAACATTACCATCAGCGTCAGTCTTTTTCTTGAAGATCCATTTATTTTCGATTGCTTGCCGATCATCGGGCAAGTCATCCAAAGTCCATACTTTGTTCTCATACATGGATCCCATCTCAGATTTCATGGCTTCAAGCCACTTTGCGGAATCTGGGCTCACCATCGCTTCTTCATAGTTCGTAGGTTCATCATGATCTAGTAGCATGACTTCCAGAACTGGATTACCGTACCACTCTGGCGCGGATCTCACTCTGGTTGATCTACGAGGTTCAGTAGCATCTTGTTCTGAAGTTTCATGATCATTATCATTAACTTCCTCACTTATTGGTGTAGGTGTCGCAGAAACAGTTTTCTGTGATGTACTACTTTCCAACAAGGGAGCAGGTACAGTTACCTCGTCAAGTTCTACTTTCCTCCCACTCACTTCTTTCGAGAGAAACTCCTTCTCTAGAAGGATCCATTCTTAGCAACAAATATCTTGCCTTCGGATCTGTGATAGAAGGTGTACCCAACAGTCTCCTTTGGGTATCCTATGAAGACACATTTCTCCGATTTGGGTTCGAGCTTATCAGGTTGAAGCTTTTTCACATAAGCATCGCAGCCCCAAACTTTAAGAAACGACAACTTTGGTTTCTTGCCAAACCACAGTTCATAAGGCGTCGTCTCAACGGATTTTGATGGTGCCCTATTTAACGTGAATGCGGCCGTCTCTAAAGCATAACCCCAAAACGATAGCGGTAAATCAGTAAGAGACATCATAGATCGCACCATATCCAGTAAAGTACGATTACGACGTTCGGACACACCATTACGCTGTGGTGTTCCGGGTGGCGTGAGTTGCGAAACTATTCCACAATTTTTTAAATGTACACCAAACTCGTAACTCAAATATTCTCCTCCATGATCAGATCGTAGAAACTTTATTTTCTTGTTACGATGATTTTCAACTTCACTCTGAAATTCTTTGAACTTTTCAAATGTTTCAGACTTGTGTTTCATTAAGTAGATATACCCATATCTGCTTAAGTCATCTGTGAAGGTGAGAAAATAACGATATCCGCCACGAGCTTCAATATTCATCGGACCACATATATCTGTATGTATGATTTCCAACAAATCTGTTGCTCTCTCCATAGTACCGGAGAACGGTGTTTTAGTCATCTTGCCTATGAGGCACGGTTTGCAAGTACCAAGCGATTCATAATCAAGTGGTTCCAAAAGCCCATCAGTATGGAGTTTCTTCATGCGCTTTATACCGATATGACCTAAACGGCAGTGCCACAAATAAGTTGCACCATCATTATCAACTCTGCATCTTTTGGCTTCAACATTATGAATATGTGTATCACTACTCTCGAGATTCAATAAGAATAGACCACTCTTCAAGGGTGCGTGACCATAAAAGATATTACTCATATAAATAGAACAACCATTATTCTCTGATTTAAATGAATAACCGTCTCGCATTAAACAAGATCCAGATATAATGTTCATGCTTAACGCTGGCACCAAATAACAATTATTTAGGTCTAATATTAATCCCGAAGGTAGATGTAGAGGTAGCGTGCCGACCGCGATCACATCGACTTTGGAACCGTTTCCCACGCGCATCGTCACCTCGTCCTTAGCCAATCTTCGCTTAATCCGTAGCCCCTGTTTCGAGTTGCAAATATTAGCAACAGAACCAGTATCAAATACCCAGGTGCTACTGCAAGCATTAGTAAGGTACATATCAATAACATGTATATCACATATACCTTTGTTCACCTTGCCATCCTTCTTATCCGCCAAATACTTGGGGCAATTCCGCTTCCAGTGACCAGTCTGCTTGCAGTAGAAGCACTCAGTTTCAGGCTTAGGTCCAGACTTGGGTTTCTTCTCTTGAGCAGCAACTTGCTTGCCGTTCTTCTTGAAGTTCCCCTTCTTCTTCCCTTTGCCCTTTTTCTTGAAACTAGTGGTCTTGTTGACCATCAACACTTGATGCTCCTTCTTGATTTCTACCTCCGCAGCTTTCAGCATCGCGAAGAGCTCGGGAATAGTCTTGTTCATCCCTTGCATATTATAGTTCATCACGAAGCTCTTGTAGCTTGGTGGCAGTTATTGGAGAATTCTGTCAATGACGCAATCATCTGGAAGATTAACTCCCATCTGAATCAAGTGATTATTATACCCAGACATTTTGAGTATATGCTCACTGACAGAACTGTTCTCCTCCATCTTGCAGCTATAGAACTTATGGGAGACTTCATATCTCTCAATCCGGGCATTTGCTTGAAATATTAACTTCAACTCCTGAAACATCTCATATGCTCCATGACGTTCAAAACGTCGTTGAAGTCCCGATTCTAAGCCGTAAAGCATGGCACACTGAACTATCGAGTAGTCATCAGCTTTGCTCTGCTAGACGTTCATAACATCTGGTGTTGCTCCAGCAGCAGGCCTGGCACCCAGCGGTGCTTCCAGGACGTAATTCTTCTGAGCAGCAATGAGGATAATCCTCAAGTTACGGACCCAGTCCGTGTAATTGCTACCATCATCTTTCAACTTTGCTTTCTCAAGGAACGCATTAAAATTCAACGGAACAACAGCACGAGCCATCTATCTACAATCAACATAAACAAGCAAGATACTATCAGGTACTAAGTTCATGATAAGTTTAAGTTCAATTAGTCAAATTACTTAAGAACTCCCACTTAGATAGACATCCCTCTAATCCTCTAAGTGATCACGTGATCCAAATCAACTAAACCATAACCGATCATCACGTGAGATGGAGTAGTTTTCAATGGTGAACATCGTTATGTTGATCATATCTACTATATGATTCACGCTCGACCTTTCGGTCTCCGTGTTCCGAGGCCATATCTGCATATGCTAGGCTCGTCAAGTTTAACCTGAGTATTCTGCGTGTGCAAAACTGGCTTGCACCCGTTGTAGATGGACGTAGAGCTTATCACACCCGATCATCACGTGGTGTCTGGGCACGACGAACTTTGGTAACGGTGCATACTCAGGGAGAACACTTCTTGATAATTTAGTGAGAGATCATCTTATAATGCTACCGTCAATCAAAGCAAGATAAGATGCATAAACGGATAAACATCACATGCAATCAATATAAGTGATATGATATGGCCATCATCATCTCGTGCTTGTGATCTCCATCTCCGAAGCACCGTCATGATCACCATCGTCACCGGCGCGACACCTTGATCTCCATCATAGCATCGTTGTCGTCTCGCCAATCTTATGCTTCCACGACTATCGCTACCGCTTAGTGATTAAGTAAAGCATTACATCGCGATTGGATTGCATACAATAAAGCGACAACCATATGGCTCCTGCCAGTTGCCGGTAACTCGGTTACAAAACATGATCATCTCATACAATAAAATTTAGCATCATGTCTTAGCCATATCACATCACAACATGCCCTGCAAAAACAAGTTAGACGTCCTCTACTTTGTTGTTGCAAGTTTTACGTGGCTGCTACGGGCTTTAAGCAAGAACCAATCTCACCTACGCATCAAAACCACAACGATAGTTCGTCAAATAGACTCCGTTTTAACCTTCACAAGGACCGGGCGTAGCCACACTCGGTTCAACTAAAGTTGGAGAAACAGTCACCTGCAAGTCACCTATGTGCAAAGCACGTCGGGGAAACCAGTCTCGCGTAAGCGTACGCGTAATGTCGGTCCGGGCCGCTTCATCCAACAATACCGCCGAACCAAAGTATGACATGCTGGTAGGCAGTATGACTTATATCGCCCACAACTCACTTGTGTTCTACTCGTGCAAATAACATCAAACCATAAAACCTAGGCTCGGATGCCACTGTTGGGGAACGTAGTAATTTCAAAATTTTCCTACGCACACGCAAGATCATGGTGATGCACAGCAACGAGAGGGGAGAGTGTTGTCTACGTACCCACGCAGACCGACTGTGGAAGCGATCACACAACCGTAGAGGAAGTAGTCGTACGTCTTCCCGATCCGACCGATCCAAACACCGTTACTCCGGCACCTCCGAGTTCTTAGCACACGTACAGCTCGATGACGATCCCCGGGCTCCGATCCAGCAAAGCGTGGGAGGAGTTCCGTCAGCACGACGGCGTGGTGACGATCTTGATGTTCTACCGACGCAGGGCTTCGCCTAAAAGCACCGCTACAATATGATCGAGGTGGAATATGGTGGCAGGGGGCACCGCACACGGCTAAGGAACGATCTCAAGGATCAACTTGTGTATCTAGAGGTGCCCCCTGCCCCCATATATAAAGGATCCAAGGGGGAGGGGCTGGCCGGCCAAGGGTGGCGCACCAGGAGAGTCCTACTCCCTCTGGGAGTAGGATTCCCCCCCCCCAATCCTAGTTGGAATAGGATTCCTTAAGGGGGGAAAGAGAGAGAGGGGGGCCGGCCACCTCTCCTAGTGCTAATAGGACTAGGGGAGGGGGGAGGCGCGCGGCCACCTTGGGCTGCCCCTTTCTCCTTTCCACTAAAGCCCACTAAGGCCCATATAGCTCCCGGGGGGTTCCGGTAACCTCCCGGTACTCCGGTAAAATCCCGATTTCACCCGGAACACTTCCGATATCCAAACATAGGCTTCCAATATATCAATCTTTATGTCTCGACCATTTCGAGACTCCTCGTCATGTCCGTGATCACATCCGGGACTCCGAACTAACTTCGGTACATCAAAAATGCATAAACTCATAATAACTATCATCGTAACGTTAAGCGTGCGGACCCTACGGTTCGAGAATAATGTAGACATGACTGAGACTCATCTCCGGTCAATAACCAATAGCGGGACCTGGATGCCCATATTGGCTCCTACATATTCTACGAAGATCTTTATCGGTCAGACCGCATAACAACATACGTTGTTCCCTTTGTCATCGATATGTTACTTGCCCGAGATTCGATCGTCGGTATCCAATACTTAGTTCAATCTCGTTACCGGCAAGTCTCTTTACTCGTTCTGTAATACATCATCCCGCAACTAACTCATTAGTTGCAATGCTTGCAAGGCTTATGTGATGTGCATTACCGAGAGGGCCCAGAGATACCTCTCCGACAATCGGAGTGACAAATCCTACTCTCGAAATACGCCAACCCAACATCTACCATTGGAGACACCTGTAGAGCACCTTTATAATCACCCAGTTACGTTGTGACATTTGGTAGCACACAAAGTGTTCCTCAGGCAAACGGGAGTTGCATAATCTCATAGTCATAGGAACATGTATAAGTCATGAAGAAAAGCAATAGCAACATACTAAACGATGGGGTGCTAAGCTGATGAAATGGGTCATGTCAATCAGATCATTCAACTAATGATGTGACCTCGTTAATCAAATAACAACTCTTTTTTCATGGTTAGGAACATAACCATCTTTGATTAACGAGCTAGTCAAGTAGAGGCATACTAGTGACACTCTGTTTGTCTATGTATTCACACATGTATTATGTTTCTGGTTAATACAATTCTAGCATGAATAATAAACATTTATCATGATATAAGGAAATAAATAATAACTTTATTATTGCCTCTAGGGCATATTTCCTTCAGATCAAGATGGAGAAAATGCGCTTGAAGATTAGAAAGATTAGAAAATATGCCATCGATAGTGAGGCTTGGTATCATTATGCTGTTGGATCCATTGTTACCTTAGTTGCGATTTTGATTGTATTTGTTGTTGCATTTAAATGCTTTAGCTAGAGAGTTATTTGTTTGTTGCATTTAAGTGTTGTATGAACTTTATGTATGAACTTGTATTAATTTGGTCTATTCGGTGTTGTGTAATGAAGATGAGCCGGCAATGGATGTACGATGACCGATGCTCTCCCCAGTTCGTTGAGGGCGTGCATACTTTTCTGCTTGCGGCTGAGGCAAACAAGCGGGGGATGGTTTTATGCCTTGTCCATGTGCTCGCTGTAAGAATGGTCACAATTACTCTACGTCAAGAACCATTCACGTCCACCTGTTTAAGTCCGGTTTTATGCCCCACTATAATGTTTGGACCAAGCACGGAGAAAGAGGGGTTATGATGGAAGACAATGAAGAAGAAGAGGACGACGACAGCTATCCTGGCCATGGGTTCCCTGAATACGATGATACAATAATGGGGGAAGAAGCTGAGCCGGTAATGCGGGAAGAAGCTGAGACGGCAATGCGGGAAGAAGCTGAAGAAGAGGCATCAGATGAGCCCGTTGATGATCTAGGTCGGGCCATTGCCGATGTAAAGAGAAACTACGCAAGTGATTTGGAGAAGAAGAAGTTGCAGCGCATGTTAGAGGATCACAAAAAATTGTTGTACCCGAATTGCGTAGGTGAGAAGAAAAAGCTGGGCACCACACTGGAATTGCTGCAATGGAAGGCAGAGAATGGTGTATCTGACAAGGGATTTGGAAAGTTGCTGGTAATGATAAAGGATATGCTTCCAAAGGACAACGAATTGCCCGAGAGTACGTACGAAGCAAAGAAGGCTATCTGCCCTCTAGGGTTAGAGGTGCAGAAGATACATGCATGCCCTAATGATTGCATCCTCTACCGCGGTGAGTACGAGGATTTGAACGCTTGCCCGGTATGTGGTGCATTGCGCTATAAGATCAGCCGCGATGACCCTGGTGATGTCGAGGGCGAGCGCCCCAGGAAGAAGATTCCTGCCAAGGTGATGTGGTATGCTCCTATAATACCACGGTTGAAACGTTTGTTCCAAAACAAAGAGCATGCCAAGGCGATGAGATGGCACAGAGAAGACCGTAAGAAAGACGGAAAGTTGAGAGTACCCGCTGACGGGTCGCAGTGGAGAAAAATCAAAAGAAATTATGGGAAGGAGTTTGCAGATGACGCAAGGAGCGTATGGTTTGGTCTAAGCGCAGATGGCATTAATCCTTTTGGGGAGCAGAGCAGCAACCATAGCACCTGGCCTGTGACTCTATGTTTGTATAACCTTCCTCCTTGGTTGTGCATGAAGCGGAAGTTCATTATGATGCCAGTGCTCATCCAAGGCCCTAAGCAACCCGGCAACGACATTGATGTGTATCTAAGGCCATTAGTTGAAGAACTCTTACAACTGTGGAATGGAACAGGTGTACGTGCGTGGGATGAGCACATGGGGGAAGAATTTGACCTAAAGGCGTTGCTGTTCGTGACCATCAATGATTGGCCTGCTCTCAGTAACCTTTCAGGACAGACAAACAAGGGATACCGCGCATGCACGCACTGTTTGGACAATACCGACAGTATATATTTGACTAATTGTAAGAAGAATGTGTACCTGGGACATCATCGATTTCTTCCGAGCAGGCATCCCGTAAAAAAGAAAGGCAAGCATTTCAAAGGTGAGGCAGATCACCGGACGAAGCCTCGCCACCGTACTGGTGCTGATGTACATGATATGGTCAAGTATTTGAAGGTGGTCTTTGGAAAGGGTCCTGGTGGACAACCTGTTCCGAATGACGCTGACGGACGCGCACCCATGTGGAAGAAGAAATCTATATTTTGGGACCTGCCCTATTGGAAAGACCTAGAGGTCCGCTCCGCAATCGACGTGATGCACGTGACAAAGAATCTTTGTGTGACCCTGCTTGGCTTCTTGGGTGTGTATGGGAAGACAAAAGATACACCTGAGGCACGAGAGGACCAGCAACGTATGCACGGAAAAGACGGCATACATCAGGGTCATGCAAGCTACGCTCTTACCAAAGAAGAGAAGGAAATCTTCTTTGAATGCCTGCTCAGTATTAAGGTACCGTCTGGCTTCTCGTCGAATATAAAGGGAATAATAAACATGGCAGAGAAAAAGTTCCAGAACCTAAAGTCTCATGTCTGCCACATGATTATGACGCAACTGCTTCCGGTTGCATTGAGGGGGCTTCTACCGGAAAACGTTCGATTAGCCATTGTGAAGCTATGTGCATTTCTCAATGCAATCTCTCAGAAGGTAATCGATCCAGAAATCATACCAAGGTTAGAGAATGATTTGGTGCAATGTCTTGTCAGTTTCGATTTGGTGTTCCCACCATCCTTCTTCAATATCATGACGCACGTCCTAGTTCACCTATGCGAAGAGATTAACGTTTTGGGTCCTGTATTTCTACACAATATGTTCCCCTTTGAGAGGTTCATGGGAGTCTTAAAGAAATATGTTCATAACCGTGCTAGGCCAGAAGGAAGCATCTCCAAGGGCCGTCAAAATGAGGAGGTCATTGAGTTTTGTATTGACTTTATTCCTGACCTTAAGCCGATTGGTGTTCCTGAATCGCGGCATAAGGGCAGACTGGATGGAAAAGGCACGCTAGGAGGGGAACAAATAATATGTATGGACGGACATTCTCTCACTGAAGCACACTACACAGTTCTACAGAATTCCGCCTTGGTGGCTCCGTATATGGATGAACACAAGAATTTGCTACGCTCCAAACACCCGGAGCGGTCTGATGACTGGATTACACGTGAACAAATCAGGAGTTTCGCCAGCTGGTTGCAGACACGTACCATGCATGACACCTCTATTAAAGATGACCTGTACTTGCTGTCCCAGTTACCATCTTTGAATATAATGACTTTCAAAGGGTATGAGATAAATGGTAATACATTTTACACGATCGCCCAAGATAAGAAGAGCACCAACCAAAATAGTGGTGTCTGCTTTGATGCAGAAACCAAGACGGGAAAGGAAACATATTATGGTTATATACAGGACATATGGGAACTTGACTATCGACATGGTTTGAAGGTCCCTTTGTTTCGGTGCAAATAGGTCAATATGACACGAGGCGGGGTAACTGAAGACCCGCAGTACGGAATGACAACAGTGGATCTCAACAATCTTGCGTATGCAGACGAACCATTCGTCCTAGCCAATGATGTGGCACAGGTTTTCTATGTGAAGGACATGTCTACCAAGCCAAGAAAAAGAAAAGATAAGGAAGCGAATGCATCGTACGATGAGCCAAAGCGGCACATAGTTCTTTCTGGGAAGAGAAACATCGTGGGAGTGGATGACAAGACAGACAAGTCAGAAGATTATGAAAAGTTTGATGAAATTGCTCCATTCACAGTGAATATTGACCCGAGCATCCCGTTAAATGATGAAAATTTTCCATGGTTACGGCGCAAAGGGACACACGCGAAGAAAAAGTTTCACACCCAAAGATCTGGGATGTGATCGGCTTCACTATCACCACTTTCTTCTGTGTTTCACACCCACAAGGGAATCTCTGTAATAGTTAGGGTAGTTAATTATGTGTTTTGGCATTTGAAACGCGAAGAAATTTTATGTGCAAACAAATTCTTTCATGCCTTTACTGATTTTTAAAGTTAAGTTATTCACAAACTAGTGATTCACACTAATTTCAAATAATTCAAAATTTAAACTATTCAAATTTGAAAACTACGGGCACTAACAGAAAGTTTGTAATTTTTTATACCTAAAGCAAAAATATTCACAAAGAAACTCTAAATACACAAAGAAACAACTCAAAAATAAATAAAGCAAAAAAAATTAAAAAAAGGCCGCCTACTAGGCCAGAGCAGCCTGCATACGACTAGAAACCCAACCTGTTGTTGGGCCAAGATGCAGGCCGGCAAAGGCCCAGTAGGCCAACAGGGCAGCACAGAACATGTAGGCCCAGTAGGCCTGCTTTGGAGAGGAGTTCGAGAGAGATACCGCACGGGGGTTTGTAAACCAATGCGGTCGCCCCTCGGCTAGCGAGGTGGGACTAAACTTGCGCACCGCACCTGTGCCAGCGCACCCCCTTTAGTACCGGTTCGTGGCACCAACTGGTACTAAAGGGGGGCCTTTAGTACCGGTTGGAGCCACCAACCGGTACTAAAGGGTGTGCGGTTCCCGCCGCTTGGCCTGGCCAAAACAGGCCTTTAGTACCGGTTGGTGGCTCCAACCGGTACTAAAGGTGCCTTCTATATATACAACACTTAAGAAAATTTCACTCTCCCTCTGTTTCTTCCTCTGTTTCCCCATTGAAGCGCCGCCCGCGCGCCCCGATCGATCGACGTCGTCGCCGTCACCGCCCCCGTCCCCGTCCCCGTCGCCGCCCCCATCCCCGTCGCCGCCCCCGTCCCCGTCGCCGCCCCCGTCTCCGTCGCCGCCCTGGGCCCGTCCCCGTCGCGCCGTCCCCGCGTCGCCGCCCCCGCGTCACGCCCCGGCCCGTCGCCGCCCCCGGCCATCGCCGTCGCCCCGCTGTGAGCTCTCCCCCTCTAACCCCTCTCCCTCGCCCCCGGCGGCCACCATGGGCGCCGCCCTTCCCCGAGCCCATACACACACACACAAGCGTGATGAACACACACACACACACACGTACATATGTATGAATTAATGCATGTATATATTAGTATATACATATTTTGTATGTTTAATTAGTTTAGATTATTTAGATTATTATTTTTTCACTAGTATATATGTATGAATGCATGTTAGATGGATATAATTAGTGTTTAATTAGTATGGAAATTTTTTTATATAATGTTGTTTTTCAGTTTTTTAATGGATGTATAAAAGTTGTGTTTTCTGTTTTTAGTGTTAGATGCTTAATTAGTATGAAATAGCATATAGAATTTTGACATATGCAATGATAGCATAATTAGTGTTATATAGAAATGTTAGAAATTTTAGTTATCAAAATCCAATCATTAAAAAAATGTTACTTTTTGCGGGCATATAGCTAGTATTTGTTCTCGACGATGCCCGGCCCGCATCCTTGCCGTCGACCCGTCCGCGACGACGTCCGACTGACCCATGTCCGGGACTGGGCTCCGCCGGGCTGGCACTGGGAGGTGCTGCCTGGAGGGGCGCGCCGCTTGATGAGGAACCCGGCCCCGGGTCCCATCGTCGACCCTGATCTCGTTTGGTGGCGTTCGCATGGGCCAGTTTCGGTGCGGAGGGAGCCGGCCCCGCCGGAGGTGGTACGTCGCCGTGTCAGGGAGGAGGACGAGCACGTCCATCGCTACATGGTTGCGTTAGAGGGCGGCAGGTTCTCCAATACCTGACTGTTTCTTCAGGGATCTCACTTCAGCTATGATCCTGTGAGGGTTCCTTCTCTTTGGGTGTCCACCGCCCGCGCCGCAGGAACCGCAAGTGTCCTAGATTCTTCTGTAGTATTCGATCTTTATTAGCTACCTAGCCAGTGATGTACTCGATATATAATATTCAAGACGATGTATTCGAGATTATATATTATTCGAGACGATGTATTCGAGATTATATATTATTCGAGACGATGTATTCGAGATTATATCTATTATTCGAGACGATGTATTCGAGATTATATCTATTATTCGAGACGATGTATTCAAGATTATATCTATTATTCGAGACGATGTAATTTGAATACTAAATTGTTTTATATTTCTTTTGGCATAGTTAAATAAAAGCTATGGCGGACAATACCGACAAAGAGGGAGAACAAACCATGTTCGATATAATACGTGGGCCAGATGATGATCAGAATGAAGAAGATTATGACGGCTCCGAATTTCTAAACAACACCGGAGAGGGTGATATGATATTCGATCGCGACGACCGAATTGATGAAGTCATGAACTACGATTATGACAACACCGGAGAGGTATATATATTTATATAAGCAGGCATCTGGTGATCATCACATGTTTTAAATGAGTTGAAGATATATTAACGAATCGATCTTTCTTCTTTCAGCCATCCAGATCGAGCAAATCTTCAGGCAACAGGACGAAACGAGGCCCGAACAAAAAGTTGAAGGAGGGCGTAAAGTATAATATCGAGGCAGTCAAACCTAATGGCGAACGATTAGCGCCTAAGAAGATTGCGGACAAGTTCGTTCGTCAGTGCGGAGTTCTTGTGAAGGACCAAATCCCGATTTCCCTTCAAGAATGGAGAGAGCCAGCAAAGCCATGTCCAGATCTTACTTTTGTCGACGACAGACAAAAAAGTCTGCTTTGGGATACTCTCATGGAACATTTCACCCTACCAGATCATTTCACAGAAGCAGATGTGCAGAAAGTCAAGGACGCTGCTCTTAGGAAGATGGCGGTTGCATTCAAGAACCACAAGAATCGTGAATGGGACAAGTACGTCAAGGGAGGAAGGAAGACTCTAGTATTCGAGGGAACACTAGAGAATCAAAGTGCTCATTGGGACGATTTTGTGAAATTCAAGGATTCAGAATTATCTAAGGAACGGTCAAGAATAAACAAGGCCAATGCCGCAAAAAGGATAAGTTTCATAAGCTGGGGCCAGGTGGCTATGCGGTGGGAATGCCTAAGTGGGATAAGTCTGAGAAAGAGATGCTGGATGCAAGTGTCACTCCAGAAACATTGAGCTGGCCCCCCAGGTGCAGGACTTGGTTCTATGCGCATGGGGGGGAGTTGGACCCGAAGACAGGCAAAGTTTCCAATAAGGCATGTCTGGACGGAGCCAAAGATAAGCTACTTGTTGCAATAGAAGAGGCTCGATCCGGGTTGTTCGAGCCCAACAGAGAGAACGACGAGCTTACGCGTGCCCTGGGAAATCCTGAACACCCGGGAAGAACACAAGGCATGGGCGCTATTCCGTGGTATGAGGGGTTTTCGGACTGGAACGTCGACTACAGAACCCGTGCGAGAAAGAAGATTGCGGAGGAGAAGAAGAGGAAGATGGAGGAGGAGCAGAGGAAGCTCGACTATGAACGCCTTCAAGGCCTAGAATCAGCGCACACGGACTTGGCAATCAAATTCCAGCGGCAGCAGGAGCAGATCGACTCACTTAGCCAGCAAAGGGGGTCTCAGCAGCTGCAGCAGCTAGCGGATGATCCAGCATTGGATACCACCGCCCCATCCATGCCGAGAAGCAGCGTGGGTTCCGCCCCGTTTGACGCAATGCTGGATAGATACCCTGTGGATGACATCGCGGAGAACACTAACGGCGAGCTACACTTCAAAATTAAGAACATATCCTTGAAGGTGGCGGACGGCGTTGCTTATACAAATTCCCCCGATGCAACCTTCCATTGCAACCTGATTCCAGCAGGCTATGCTCGTGTCGTGGTTGATGAGGTGGTGGACCAATATTCGGGGCTAGAGCTTGACATTCCTGGAGGTGACGAGGAGCACACACTCGGAGATGCCAAACATCGTATCATCCTATGGAGAAAGGATTGCATCATCTTTCGAAGGCCACCGACACCGCGTCACCCGACTCCTCGTCGAAGTCCGCCACCGAGTCAGCAGACTCCCGCTCCTCCAAGTCCACCAACGCGTGAGGCCACTCCTCCTCCTCCAAGTCCGGCAAAGTGTCAGGCCACTCCTCCTCCAAGTCCGACACAGCGTCAGACGTCCACTCCTCCTCCAAGTCCGGCACAACCTTAGGCCACTTCAAGTCCGACACAGCTTCAGGCCACTCCTCCTCGTCCAACTCAGCCCCGTCAGCCGTCTCCGCCGCCTCAGCAATCGCAGAAGAGACACCCCGCAGCTATGGTGCGTAGCGGTACGAGTCGAGGTCATAGTACAGGAAGTACAGGCGGAGGCAAGCGATATAAATATGGTCCAAACCTCACTACTCCTCTTCCTGAGAGGGCTTACGACAGGACCGAGGAGCAAACCAATGCCATAGTGCGGGCAGAAGTCGACGCCCATTTTGGACCGAAACCGCCACCGCCGCCAAGGGAGAAAGTGCCTGTGGAAGTAGTTGACCACTTCATTCGTATGGCTCAACCACCAGCTCCTAAGCCTGTTGACACAGACTATGAGCGCCACATCAGGAAGTTACATCGACAACGTCTACAGAAGAAGGCGAGCTCGAGCTCGAGCAAACAACAAGCAGCTGTCAAAAAATGCGGGAAAACCGTTGCCCAGTTGGGAGAACAGGCGGCGCAATCGATCCCCCCGCTTGTTGTGCCGTGAACAACACGTGACAGTACGCGCGCCCAATATTATTGTGGGCAAACAGTTTACGTTCCCGAGGTGGGCGATGTGGTAATAACCCAGGAGCATATAATGCAGGCTGAAACTCTCAACATCACTGTTGGACAACTCCTCGAGATCGAGGACATGCCGGTGCTTACAGAGGAGGAAATAAAACGGAAATATGTCCGGGGCCAACCTTTGGTCAAACCAGAAGAGGTCAAGAAGCTCCCAACGAGAATGTATGAATTGCATCAATGGTACATGGACATTACCAAGAGATCCGATCGAGAGTCCCTCATGGTGCAAGTCAAGAAGGATCATTACTACCATGAGAATCCTGTGACCGTTGAATATTCTGAACTGTTTCAGTTATACAATCAAGACGCACTCGACAAATCTATCGTCAGTTGCTATTGTCTGTAAGTGATTTCTTTCTGTAATTTAAGTCTCAAAGCTAGTTGTAGTGATCCTTTTGATCAATCATTACCTGTAATTATCCCCACTATATTCTTTTCGGTGGTATTATGCAGGATGAAGATGTATGAAATGAGAAAAGGTGGACGCTATGGCATTGGGTTCATTGACCCAAACACCGTTAATGAATACACATGGAAAATAAACAAGCATTATGAAAAGCAGGTAGAGGACAGCATGCTAGAGTTCTTGAAGCACCTCAAATACAATGAAGATATACTACTTCCTTACAACTTCCAGTGAGTCACACTTTCTTGTACTACAAATTCTCTGTTTTTGCCTACTAGCTAGCTACATGTTTTTGCTTACATATGCCCGCTTAATTAAGACATGCAAACGTGTGTGCATGCAGATTTCACTGAATCTTGTGTATCATTAAAGTTGACGCCGGAACAGTTCAAATACTGGACTCACTACTCAAAGCAAATAGTGACTATAACATTTTGTTTGGGATAGTCAACAGGTAATTTCAATCATTATTAACTATATATCTCAGCCTATTTAGTTCGTCATTTCATGATATGAACTATTTAATAACCCCTTTATTCATTTTCTTTATCGGCGGGCAGGGCTTGGGCAAGGTTCATCAGCGTCACGGAAGGCGAATGGAAACGACAGCTGAAATGGTTTCGACCCAAGGTAAGTAATTAAGTAGTACTAGCTAGCTAGCTAGCTGCCATCTCTTTAATTATCATGCTTGATTAATTATTATCTGATCAAATTAAATTCCATTCTCGTAATAAAGGCCCTAAAGCAGGCGCAGGGGACTGATCTGTGTGCATTCTGCGTTTGCGAGAACATTCGCATGATGGCGTCCGAAAGGAGCAGATCTCAAAGACAGGAATGGGTACGCTTGTCGGAACACTATTCACAATTTTTACACCATTATCGATATCTAGTCACACAACTAATACACATGCATATTAATCTCCTTCTTAACAGTTCAAAGAGGTGCGGGACAAGCTCCTAGAAACGGTGCGCGTAAAAGCACTTCAAGAGGAAATAGCGGGATTTTTACTCGACCAGGTCACAAATCCGAAGGGAGAATACTATTACCCTCTACCGCCCCCATCGACCAGGTCATGAACCACTTCCAATTGTCATCATGCTCCGAAGGCACCAATTAGGCTAATGCCACTGGCTCCGAAGGCAACATGCATATGTAGGAGAAATTGTATATAGCTGTGACGCCCCCGATTTAATCGTACACTAATCATACACGCAAACGTGTACGATCAAGATCAGGGACTCACAGGAAGATATCACAACACAACTCTAAAAAATAAAATACGTCATACAAGCATCATATTACAAGCCAGGGGCCTCGAAGGCTCGAATACAAGAGCTCGATCATAGACGAGTCAGCGGAAGCAACAATATCTGAGTACAGGCATAAGTTAAACAAGTTGCCATAAGATGGCTAGCACAAACTGGGATACAGATCGAAAGAGGCGCAGGCCTCCTGCCTGGGATCCTCCTAACTACTCCTGGTCGTCGTCAGCGGGCATCACGTAGTAGTAGGCACCTCCGGTGTAGTAGGAGTCGTCGTCGAAGGTGGCGTCTGGCTCCTGGGTTCCAACATCTGGTTGCGACAACCAGGTAGAAGGGAAGGGGGGAAAAGAGGGAGAAATGCAACCGTGAGTACTCATCCAAAGTACTCGCAAGCAAGGAGCTATACTACATATGTATGCATTGGCATCAACTGGAATAAGGCTATCATAGGTGGACTGAATTGCAGAATGCCGGAATAAGAGGGGGATAGCTAGTCCTTTCGATGACTACGCTTCTGGCAGCCTCCGTCTTGCAGCATGTAGAAGAGAGTAGACTGAAGTCCTCCAAGTATCATCGCATAGCATAAACCTAACCGATGATCCTCCACTCGCCGCCCTGTGAGAGAGCGAGCACCGGTGTTATCTGGCACTTGGAAGGGTGTGTTTTATTAAGTATCCGGTTCTAGTTGTCATAAGGTCAAGGTACAACTCCAAGTCGTCCTGTTACCGAAGATCACGGCTATTCGAATAGATTAACTTCCCTGCAGGGGTGCACCACATTCCCCAACACACTCGATCTCATTTGGCCGGACACACTTTCCTGGGTCATGCCCGGCCTCGGAAGATCAACACATCGCAGCCCCACCTAGACCAACAGAGAGGTCAGCACGCCGGTCTAAACCTAAGCGCCCAGGGGTCTGGGCCCATCGCCCTTAGCACACCTGCACGTTGCGAACGCGGCCGAAAGAAGACCTAGCCTAGTGGCCTTCCAGTCCAATCCGGCGCGCGCCACTCAGTCGCTGACGTCACGAAGGCTTCGGCTGATACCACGACGCCGGGATACCCATAACTACTCCCGCGTAGATGGTTAGTGCGTATAGACCAAATGGCCAAACTCAGATCAAATACCCAGATCTCGTTAAGCGTGTTAAGTATCCGCGAACGCCGACCAGGGCCAGGCCCACCTCTCTCCTAGGTGGTCGGAACCTGCCCTGCCGCTCCGCCTCAAAACTCCACTCGCGGGTGCTCCTCAAGCCGACCCGTCTTTAGTCACCACATGTATCATGTATAAAGTATATAGGATATACCCGTGATCAACTCCTGAGTGATCACGGCCCGATAGTATAGCATGGCAGACGGACAAGGATGTAGGGCCACTGATGATAAACTAGCATCCTATACTAAGCATTAGGATTGCAGGTAAAGGTAACAACAGTAGTAGCAAGGACAGGCTATGCATCAGTATAGGATTAACGGGAAGCAGTAACATGCTACACTACTCTAATGCAAGCAGTATAGAGAAGAGTAGGCGATATCTGGTGATCAAAGGGGGGGCTTGCCTGGTTGCTCTGGCAAGAGAGAGGGGTCGTCAACTCCGTAGTCGTACTGGGTAGCAGCGGCGTCGGTCTCGGTGTCTAGCGAGAGAAGAGGGGGAGAAACAATAAATATTTAAGCAAACAGATGCATAGCGATGCATGACATGACAAGTAACGGCGTTAGAGGTGCCCTAACGCGGTAGTAGGTGATACCGGTGAAGGGGGATAACATCCGGGAAAGTATCCCCGGTGTTTCGCGTTTTCGGGCAGAGGAGCCGGAGGGGGAAAGTTACGTGTTCGATAGGTTAGGGGGGGTGTGGCGGACGAACGGGTTGCGTATCCGTAATCGTCTCGTCGTTCTGAGCAACTTTCATGTAGAAAGTATTTCCATCTGAGCTACGGTTTATTTTCTATTAATTTTAAAAGATTTAAATCATTTTCATGATTTATTTAATTATTTTAAAACAACATTATCCAGAACGTGTGGACTGGTCAACTGACGTGTGGGACCCACTGGTCATTGACTGTTTAGCCTAATAAGTGTTTAACTAAACTAACTACTGTTTAATTAAACTAATTAGTTAGTTAGGTTAATCTAATTATGATTAATTAACTTAATTAATTCCTTAATTAATTAATTAATTAAATTATTATTATCTATTTATTTATTTTATTTATTTTACATATTATTTTTAATTCTTTTTTTTAACAAAACGCTCTGGGGCTGGGGCTGGGCCCCATGTGTCATTGGCCCTAGGGGGGCATAATGGGTGCACGGGCGTTGGGGCGTTCCGGGCGGAGCCCCGTGAGTGTGCGGGCGCTGGCCCGGGTGTGGCCAACGGGGCGGCTGGGGGACGGCGGCAAGACGCCGGCCAGGTGAGGTGTCGGAGGTGAGGCATGCGGCGGCGCGCGCAAGCTACAATGGTGGAGGTGGTGGCGGGGTCGCGCGATGGAGCAGTGGTCAGGGGCGGAGGGGCGAGGCTAAGGCGAGCAGCAGCGGCTGCAGGGAGGACACGGCGAGGCGCGGCAGTGCGGCGCGCGCGGAAGCTGGCTAGCGTGGTGGCGCGTGAGCAGAGGAGCAGGGCACCGACGAGCACGCGGGGGTGAGCACGAGAGGGGCGGGGCTGGTGAGATCAGTAGGCGGCAGGCGCGGGCCGGGCGCGCACGATGGGTGTGGCCACCCCGCGGTCAGGGCGCGATGGCGGCTACGGGAAGACGCGGGGCATGGTCGAGAGCTGCAGGGGGGCGACGACGCCGTAGAGTGCGCGGGACAGGGGAGAGAGAAGAGGGCATGACCCTCACCGAGTAGTGTAGGGGAGTGGAAGTGGGGGGTCGCAGAGGAGGACGAAGACTACAGGCGGCAACGGGGGAGCTCCGGGTGGATGGCGCTCGGCGCCGGCGGTTCGGGGTGGCGTCGGGGTCGGTGGAGCACATCGGGGAGGAGGCGAGGCGGTCCGGCGAGGCGGCGGGGGTTGGCGATGGGGACGTGTGCCGGGGCGGCGACGGGGTGGCGTCTTCGGGTGGCGGCGATGGGGTCGGCCCGATCCGGTCTGGATCGGGTGAGAGGGAGGAGATGAGGGGGGCGTGGGGGTTTCGTCCCCGATCCAATCTGGATCGGGAGGGGGTGGGAACGACGTGGGGGGGACGAGTGGGTGGCGGCTAGGGTTGCGGGGGGTGAGGAGAGTGGATAAGGAGAGTGAGGTGGGCTGGCCGGTTGGGCCTTGTCTTGCTGGGCCGAAGCCCAGGGGGCAGGGGGTTTTCTCTTTCTTTTTTTTATGTATTTTCTTTTATTTATTTATTTCCTTTTCTGTTTTGGCTAATTGTTTGGGCACTAAATGAGTTTTGTATAACATTGAGAGTTGGCCCAAAATTCACAACACAATATATCCTACCACCAAAAACTAGTTTGGGGTAATTATCATTTCATATTTATTTTTTTATTAATAAAAAGGTTAGTAAATATTGTTTTCAGCCACTGTTTGAGGTTGTTTAAGTCACTTATCAAATTTCAATAATGTTGTTTACAATTTTATCATAGCCTCTGATTTATCTACTATTTATTGAACATTTTAGTTTTAATATTTGAAAAACTTTTATTGTTTGCTTGATTTTGATTTTGAATTTGAATCGGTTTCGAACTAACGCGAGATTGCTAACAGTAATCAAAGTGACGTGGCATCGTTAACGTGGGATTACTGTAGCCTAATTATCCGGGCGTCACAATAGCTATACATGTGTGTATGTGTGAATTAATATGGTGGTTTGTGAGACATTGATGATATATATATGATTGGTTCTATTAGAAATGTGTAGTATCGTAAAATAACAGCAAACGAAAAAGAATTAAAATGGAAAACACAAAATTAAATGAAAAAGAAATCATAAAACCAAAAACCCCCCAAACATTTTAGTACCGGTTGGTGTTACCAACCGGTACTAAAGGGCTCCCGGCCCCCGGAGCTGACTCGTGCCACGTGGTTGCCCTTTAGCACCGGTTCATGCTGAACCGGTACTAAAGAGGGGGGGGAGGGGCTTTAGTGACCACACTTTAGTGCCTGTTATGAAACTGGCACTAAAGTGCCTTACGAACTGGTGCTATTGCCCGGTTCTGGACTAGTGCTACTTCAGTTCGTCGGGGATTAAACTAAAGCCTACCAAATAATAAACCATGTGGAAGATGGGAAGAACTTCACTGTATGTTTGTCTCACCATCAAAAACTGCAAATTGGTGTATGTATATTGCACATTCGGTATAATGGAAATATTCTAGATCTTTAGAATGATACACCTATATCAGATGAACAGAAGTTGCATCTTCACTGTCTGTTTGTCTCAGCGTCAAAAACTGTAAATTGGTGTGTGCATACTGCACATTGGGTATTACGCGAATATTTTAAATCTGCAGAATGATATACCTATATCAGGTGAACAACAGAAGCTGCCTCTTTTCTCATGGAACCGTGTGTTCATGCTCTATTGTTTGGTGGTGACTTGGTAAAATGGTAAGCCAATGGCTGGAGATTTTTATTTTGAAAAGTAAATTCAAGGCTTCAAGGTTCAAGCCTCTACACACAAGTATAATTTAATTACAGAAGATTTCAGACATCTAGCCAAGATAAATCGTCTTATAGAAGCAAAAATAAAATAAAATTGCAAGGCGTCAACTTCGGAATCCCCACAAGCCTCACAACTGTCATAATTCTTTCGCCAATTACCTCTATCCACCACCCACCAGCCGCAGAAGAAATGTCTGTTGCTGACTACCGAAGCCACAACCGCACCACCCGCAAATCCACTGCCGCCAGACATATGTGCCACGATAATATCAATTTTTTTGTCATGTTTGTATCTCATATTTTGTAGATTGGTTTATCTGAAGACGGATTTCATTCATCCTCTCAGGATAAAAAATCCAGTAGCAATTTCTGCATCGTGCAAATGATAACACGGTGGTAAATGCTCAGTGAGAATCACATCCAAGGGCATCAGTGCGGCACTGCAGCATACATCCTTGCCACTGATTGTTCAATCCGACTGTGCTTCTTTGGTAAAAGCTGTGGAAAGTCCAGAGACAGACAAATCAATTGTAGGTCACCTTGTAATGGAGATTAAGGAGATGATGAGAGAAAGGAAGCTTGTGATACGTCTTGTTGGTCGTTTGCAGAATAGAACTGCAGATCGCCTTGCCTATATGTCGAGAGTGGAGCACAACACCGATTTGTGGCTGCAGGTGCCTCCAGCTGCTCTTGTGAGCTATCTGGCAAGCGATTGTACAACTATTCCATAATTAATAAAGCCCCTTTTTCAGTCGCCAAAAAAAAATATGAACATGCTATTGTAGTTGACATCTGTGTAAACATTGTTATCACTGGGAAATAATATTGAACTAAATAACTTGTGCCAAACCGACACAATGCCGTCTAGCATGATGCCCCTTGAAACGCTGTAACACCGATTTGTTTTTTTATTGTAGCGCGACAACAAGTTTTTTCTGTTTGTTTCTTTATTGTAGCGCGACAAAAAAAATTCTAACGGGCGCAGTGTGTTAACCCAGAGTTGAACTCGGGACCTAATTCAGGGTAACAAGAGAACCTACCAGTCCAGCCAAAGCCACCGTTGAGATTGAAGAAACAGAAAACAGTCAACAACAATACAGCGTTCGGATTAGAAGACATGTTTGAAACTTTTGAAACCTTTTTAAAATATTGTGATTTTTTTCTTCAAATGAAGGATATTTTCGAAAACACAAATAATTTAAATTTCGAAAATTATTTTTCAAATGTGAACAAACATTATAATTTTGATTTCATTTTTGAAAAATAAAAATAAAATTCGGTATTCTGAATAATTGCTTCGCGAACAAATTTTGAAACATGGACAATTTTCAAAAATCCTCGAAGAGTTTTTAGAGTGTCTACACTTTTGAAGATTGCAAACATTTTCTAAAAAACGCGAATGAATTTATTCTACTTTTAGTTTAATAATAAATTCCAATATTTTTTGCACCATTTAAAATTTCAAATAACATTTTGTGATGTTTAAAGAATGTATTATACAATTGAAAAAATCGGAACATTCAAAGAAATGTTTGTGGCAATTTTTTAAAAGAAACTTCACGCATTTTAAAAAGACACGACATTTTCTAGAATTTCCTTATGCAATGTAAATAAAATGTTTACATAATTTTTTTGAAAAAGTTTCGTGCCATTTAGGGAAACGATCGGTAGGAATTAAAAAAATGTTTACTATGTATTCTAAAAGATGCTCAGGCATGTATTTGAAAAAAAATATTCATCATGTATTTTACAAAAAAGTTCAACGTTTGTTAAAAAAAATGTTCCCCGGGCATACAAAAAAATACACAGTGTGTATTACAAAGTGGATATGTTTGAAAAAAATACAACTATGTAGGGGTACTGGGTTCGAAATGAGTTGCGTGCTCAGAGAGGACATACAACTATGTTAGGCATGAGTTGCATGTTTGACTTGGAAATGCAACTGGGTCGGGCGGGTTTACATTTTGGGGTTGGACATGGAAGTAGAGGTCGGGGCAAGTTGCGTGTTAAAAACAAAGCACAAGCCTACTTGCGAGTCAAATGGTGGGCTTGCAACTAGGAGAACTACGAGCTGAGTTATGAGTTGAGGATATACTTACAACTGGGACAACTACAAACTATGAGACCAGTTGCAAGTCAAGGGTCTGACTTGCAACAGGGATAAAACAAACTATGGTCCTAGTTGCGAGTCAAGGATGGACTTGCAACTAGGATGAAAGACAAAAACATAGGCCCTGTTGCGAGTCAAGGGTGGGCTTGCGACTAGGATAAAAAATATGGGCCTAGTTGCGAGTCGAGGGTGTACTTGTAACTGAGACAAAGTATATAAAACTACGATATGAGTTGCGAGTTGAGGTTGGACTTGCAACTGAGATGAAAAAAACACATCCCAGTTGCGAGTCGAGGGTAGACTTGCAACTGGGACATCAACAAACTATGGGACTAGTTGCGAGTCGAGGGTGAACTTGCAACTGGGACAACAAAAGACTATGATCCTAGTTGTGAGTAGAGGATGGACTTGCAATAAAGACAACTATGAAACAAATGACCCAGTTGTGAGTCAAGGGTCAACTTGCAACTAGGATGAAAGAAACTATGGTCCCAGTTGCAAGTCAAGGGTGGACTTGCAACTGGGATAAAAACAAAACGGGTACCTAGTTGCAAGTCGAGGATGAGCTTGCAACTGGGAGAACTATGAGCCCAATTGCGAGTCAAAGGTGGACCTGCAACTGGGACAACTATGAAATGACAAGCCCGACTACAAGTAAAGGGTCGACTTGCAACTAGGATGAAACAAACTACAGTCCCAGTTGCGAGTCAATGGTGGACTTGCAAATGAGATGAAAGACAAAATATAGGCCCAATTGCGGGTCAAAAGGTGGGCTTGCAACTCGGAGGGTGGGCTTGCACATCGGACAACTACGAGCCCAATTGTGAGTTAAGGGTGGACTTGCAATTGGGACAAGTACGAAACTACGAACCCAGTTGCGAGTTAAGGGTCGACTTGCAACTAGGATGAAATAAGCTATGAGCCAGTTTCAATTAAAAGGTAAACCTGCAACCGGGATGAAAAACAAAACACATGCTCTAGTTGTGAGTAGAGGGTGGGCTTGCCACTTGGACAACTACGAGCCCGGTTGTGTGTCGAGGGGGACTAGCACCTAGGACAACTATGAAACTACGAGCCAGTTGCGAGTCAAGGGTCGACTTGCAATTGGAGCGAAACAAGTTATGGGCCCAGTTGCGAGTCATGGGTGGACTTGCAACTGGGATGAAAAACAAAAATATAGTTGCGGTCGAGGGTGGTCTTGCAAGTTTGACAACTACGAGCCCGATTGCTACTCGAGGGTGGACTTGCAACTGGGACAAGTACGAAACTACAAGGCCAATTGCGAGTTAAGGGTTGACTTGCAACTAGGATGAGAAAAACTACACGTCCAATTGCGTGTCAATGATGGACTTGCAACTAGGATGAAAAACAAAAATACATGCTCCGATTGCGAGTCGAGGGTGGGCTTGCAACTCGAACAACTACAAGCCCGGTTGTGAGTCAAGGGTGGACTATCAACTAGGACAACTACGAAACTACGAGGCCAGTTGCAAGTCAAGGGTCGACTTGCAACTGGGATGAAACAAGCTATGAGCCAGTTGCAATCAAAAGGTAGACTTCCAACTGTGATGAAAAACAAAACACATGCTCTAGTTGTGAGTAGAGGGCGGGCTTGCAACTTGGACAACTACGAGCCCAGTTGTGAGTCGAGGGGGGCTTGCACCTAGCACAAGTACGAAACTATGAGCTAGTTGTGAGTCAAGGGTCGACTTGCAATTGGGATGAGCAAGCTATGAGACCAGTTGCGGGTCAACCGTGGACTTGCAACTGGGATAAAGACAAAAACAAATGCTCCAGTTGCGGGTCGAGGGTGGGCTTGCAAATCTGACAATTACGAGCCCAGTTGCAAGTCGATGGTGGACTTGCGCCTATGACAACTACAAAACTACGAGCCCAGTTACAAGTCGATGGTGGACTTGCACCTAGGACAACTACGAAACTACGAGCCCGGTGAATAACCAGGGTCAAAGATAGGTCATTGAAGATGGGGGATAAGCTTCATAGTTGAGCCCCCTAAACAACAACATATATAGGCCCATGTGAAAACAAATGCAAGAACATGACGACCCAAAACAAACGGGACAAAGAGGACGCGCGACAAAAAAGAACAAGCTAACACGGGCGTACATGATCGAGTTTGTGCAGACATTAAATCAAACAAATCAGACAGTTATAGACTTAGATGAGGTAAAACTTATCTAGATTACACTCCTCTCTAGCTACACGGTCAAACCAAAAATAAAAGAAAACAAGGAATAGAAAGACACGTGTTGCTTCACAAAAAAAGCTAAGTCCCCCCCAAAAAAACCAATACATAAAACATAATAACGGCCCACTAAAAAAATGTCATATCGGGTCTCGCTGCTACATGAGGGAAAAAAAAGAAAACACGACACAAGGACAACGAGCATGACTCAAAAGCACGTGTATTTACCGGTATATGAGCTAGATGAAACATTGTAAACTCTCATTTAGATAATAATTGGGAAACCAATCCGAATCAGGACCTTATACCGCGTCACGGAAACGGCCCAACAAAAGACACATGCACGAACAAAGTCGACAAGAAGATACCAAACACACGACGCGACACAGAGCGCGCGTGACAAAATAACCTGCAATCAAGATTTGCACAACATTTAAAGCGAACATATGACAAAGTGGAAACAAGTTCATGAATTTTAAACAAATAAATGAAGAATGAAAGGAAAAATATAAAAAAATTGGCAAGGGTGAAAATAGAAAATATAAATAAAAAATCATGAATTTAAAATAGTTCATAATTTAAAACAAATAATGAAATAAAAAACAGAAACAAAAAAACAAATACTAGGAGTCAAATGGGACATGAGAGTGTAGAAAAATAAGAGGAACTAGGAGTGAGTGTAGCACAGACATCTGAAAAGAAATTGAAAAAGGCAGTCGAACACCTCGCACTAGCAAACGGCCTTCAGGAGCATAGGCGAAAAGCAACAACGTACCAACCTCGATCAGCAACGAGCCGGACACAGGCAGCGCGCGAGACAAGGCGCCGTGAGCCAGCGGAGCAGCCAGATCGTTGTGTTTTGCACGAATATTAAAGAAAGATGATCCAATGGCTCTGGACTTAGATGTGAGATAGTTATTTCACATTTAGATGTGAAATAGCAAACCCGTTTAAACTTTGATGGTGACCAAGAAAATATAATACCATTCGGACAATTAAACCGAATGTGAGAAGACGACTCTAAAGAATATCAAGTTATAGTCAACAATTGGCCTTCACTATACTGGTGGGTCATGTCTGCAGTTATGCGATGCCAAGGCGGAGGACGGACGCGGTCCAAAGGCGATGCCAGCAGCGGGCGCAGCAGACTGAATTGATGCAAGCGGGGACTTCAAGGTGCAATGCAAACCGACTCCTTGTAGCAGCGAGAAGTCATCAAGTCAACCAAATGCTTTTCCATACAAGTGCATTGCATACCTTTAGATGGAGACAGAGAGATCAACAATGGCGCAGCAAGGCACGAACAGGTGGTGGTGAATCGCGGGGCAAATCTCCTTTGGCAGATAGACAAAAGAGCAACGTAAGAGGCGTAAGCCACATCCATATCCCTCTGCCAATGGAGCAGTTGCCCTGCAATGCACCTTCACACTCACATACATACATCATATAAACACCTATCTCACTCGCCAGAGACATGGGTTCCTTCATGTTCTAGCTATTGTGATTGCGATATTGTCGTCGGCATTGGTTGGTGAGAGGAGGAGAACCAACGACCATCGTATTTATGCACTACCAAAAATGGCATATCCACCGAGAACATGCTACTTTGGTTGCATTTGCAGCCGATGCCGTGGATCTATCCCAAAAGGAGGCGGAAAGAAAGGTTTGCTAAATAAAATGCCAAAGGAAAAGAAAGGAATATCACTGCTTTATTCTGAGATCAGATTAGATCGGATGCCAATTCCTGTTTGGGACTTGGGATTTTCGCGATTCCTTCTTTATGAGAAAGCTCTGTCCATTCACGTGAGAGAGAAAGCTTGCACAGGGGAACCAATCAAGGATCAGAAGGAGAATGTGCTACCGCTACAAGCCAGGCAGAGGATCAATCTCGCACAACCTTTCTCTCGCTCCCAGCAGGATGCCCTGGACCATGGTCCACGGAATGCGATGTGATTGTGAGCATTTCCATCTTTTTCTACATATACAATGACCTCTTTTGCATCATACGTACAGTGACCTTAACTTGCCACGGCATGTGCGTGATGGCGCTAGTGTGATACGCTTTTTTGTTCCTTCTCTATTTGTACTGAGTGTTATACTTGGGTGGAGGTTAGCTCCAGAATTCGTTGAAATAATGCATGTTTGTAAAAAAGAATTCGTGCTATAAGATAGTAGAAAATTACAGCTTTTGCGAAAGGTATGCAAACATCTTTGAAACATGATGAATTTAATGTAAACCTAATTAGATTCTTTTCAGAAACAATAAGATGATTAAAATGTTACTTCTGACCCAAACAATATTGCTTATGTTTTAATTTTATTACTCCTACAAAAGATTTCAAACACCTAGACGAGATAAATCATCTTATAAAAGAGAAAACAATAATTGCAAGGCATCGTCTTTGGAACCACCACTAGTCTCACAATTGTAATCTCGTCCATTGACTGCCATAACTGAATTTTGTGAATGATATATATATATATATATATATATATATATATATATATATATATATATATATATATATATATATATATATATATCCTGCCAAGTTGTTTTTTCAGCGCCCCTCTATTTTCAACGGTCAAGCGGCCAACTTTATGCAGGAGATAGAGAAGCATATGGTTGTTGCCTTCTCTGCTTTGGAGCTTCAGCTCACAACAAGGGGGCATGTTTTTGGAGCATTCGTGTTTCACCTCCTTGGGAAGGATCCAATTCGTTGTGCTACGCAGAGGCTTAAGATCGTCCTACAGAAATCAATGGTAATTATTGGCCCTGGTTATTTGTCTCGATATAATACATTGCAGCAGTAAGCAATTCACATATAATTTGTGATTTTAGGTGGAACAAAGGTGCCCACCACATTGTCCATGTGAACCCACAAACTGGCGATCCCAAACTATCTCCTTGACTGCCCTCGAAGAAGTGGAGATCAACGGATTCGAAGGAGGTGAACATCAGATTGATTTCTTGAAACTGATATTCGAATGTGCGCCAACGCTTAAAAGAATGGTCGTGAAGCTGTCACATGAGGCATCTGCAAGTAAATGCTAGATGCACACAAATACACAACATCGCCAGGGCCTACTCTTCCGTGGTATTCTGTGTTTTGCCTTAACGGGAGTAGAAGTAGAAGGAAATGGCATATGACCGACATGTGTGTAATGGGTAGAGAGGAACCGTTACCAACGGTGATGCGAGTGGCAGTATGAACAGGAGTGGCGGACGTGAGGTTACCGGGATGAGCAGTCATGTGAGCCAGTGGCGGAGCTACATGCAGTGTTGGGGTGGCCACTGCCCCCCCCCCCACACCCTGGCCTAATCACTGAAGGAATTTTTTTGAAGGGTTAAATTAAGGAAAGTCTAGCCATTTGCCCCTCCCCCCC